>NW_027466874.1:85000-252500 GCF_046128005.1 Genypterus blacodes
TCATCCTGAAAAATATAAAAATATAAGAGGAATCACTGAGGTGCAAATGAATTAAATATAAAGAAATATTTGTAAAACAAGCTGAATTTGTTGTGCACCAACATGAAATGAGCTGCAGTCAAGTCACACCTTCAAAACCTCCAAATAAAGCTCAACATCAGGCAAATAAAAATAAATAATGTCCAAAATTTATAAAAAAAATTAAATAAAATTCCCCATCACAGTGAAAAACAAAATCCAAAAATCCCATTTTAGGCCCCAAACAAGTCAAAAGATGATAAAATTAATTTTCAGACCAAAAACAAACATCTTGTTAAATTAAACAAAATTCCTCATTTTCAAAATAAAAGCCTCCTGCACCTGAGACCTGAGCAGGGCCGCATGTGCAGACCCCCAAACAGCTGTGTGTGTGTGTGTGTGTGTGTGTGTGTGTGTGTGTGTGTGTGTGGTTTGACCGAGAGGAATTCACAGAGTTCACGGTCGTGTTACCGAGGAGATAAAGGCGTCTTTGTCTCTTTTTCCTCAGACTGAGAGGAACCAAGATGCTGCTTCACTTTCACCTCAAACTCAACACTCACACAGGAAACATACAGAGAATTACAATCACTTTTAAATCTGCATCTTAAACTGTTTTCTCCCTTATCACACCTCTAAAATAAAATATTTTCCCTGAACAAAAAGTGCACAAACTGTGTGCACCTGTTTCCAACCTTAATGTACTTAACGCAGGAAGTTTATATTTTTCTGTCTGATTTCAGTTCAGTGATCGAACTGATTGTGTTTTTTTTCTCTCATTTGTAGAAGATTCCCTCAATAAAATACATTGGCTGAAAAATTGATCTGATAGATTTGATCATTTAGGCACCAAGCTGCATTCTCTCATAATTCAACAAACACATTACTTGTAAAACACAACAAGCTGGTCAATGATCAATCAATCAATCTTGAGTCATTATCTTTTAGTGAAAAATCTCCTTCAATAAGCTTGAATCGTTTCTTCTTCTGCCTCTGCGTGACGTATAAACGAGCTGCTGGCTCCACGTTTGAGTTTAACGTCCAAGAGAAGCCGAAGGTAAATGCAAAACCTGCCTGAGATCTGAGTTTCTGCTGGAAAACTCAGGATAAAAGTGTCTGTTTGGAATTTCAAAGAAGATTTTACAATGGAAACTAAATTCCAGAAACGTCCCGAGATTCCGGAGGGTTCACACTAATAACGGCTCGTCCCCTGATGAACCCGGAGCATCCAGTCTTTTCATCTCTCCGCCTCATTTGGAGCGGCCGGGCCACAAAAGGCTATTGTGAGCCACCGACGGCTCCCCGGCCCCCCCGGCCCGTCTCGCTGCTCAGCCGCTGACCTCCCACCAGCCACCGTCACCTCGCCACGGTGACGGAGGGTCAAAGGTCACCTGCCCTGCTGACCTGCAACAAGCAGGTTAATCTAGCTTGGACTGGCAACAGGACCAGGACCAAATTGGTTCAGTTTTCACAAATCTTAACATCCAAAACTGAACCTCGTCCTGATTGAATGGGCCTAAACCATTTAAATCAGGTTTGACCAGGTCTGGACTACAGCTGCACAATTAATCGAATACACAACTGAGCAATTATCAAATCATAAGAAGCTGCGATTGATTCAAACGTCTCTCTCACGTTATGCTGCTGCTGTTACCGAGCTAACGGCGTGATCCTCCAGCTGCCCCTGTTTCTCCTGCAGAGATGGTGGATGTGTGGTGCAGTGTGAGCACAGAAAAATGCGTGTGTGTGTGTGTGTGGTAAAGTTAGTTTGATGTTTCAGTAATGCTCCTTTTAATCTCTGTTGTTGTGTTTTCACCTCATCAAAAAATCACCATTTAACAAATTTAGGGGCCGTAGTGAAAGTGCTTAACAACTTAATACAGGTTCCCTCAGTAGTTTTAGCATTAAATTCTGTATATGATTTTAAATTCTTTGTTGTTGTCTCTCTCTTTCAGTCTTCTCTCTCATGTTGGTCCTTTGAATAAAAACACCGCGTTCTTTCAGCCGCAGTTTCTTTCCCTAAAGTCGTTCAAAATGTACCAAAATGGAACCAAGACCAAACTTCATGAGTGTGGAGCTGCAGCTGCTGTTCGGGGAGCTGCATTTAATTTAAAACAAGTAAAAGCATAAACAGAATATAATTTGGAAAAGCGTGTGTAGATGGTTTGTAGGCGGTGGTTAGAATGTTTGTGTTGCCTTCACATTTAGCTTCAGATGAAACAAGAAACGATGTGGAACCTGCTGAATTCTCCTCTGAAGCATGAATAAAGAATGAATCATTCATTTATTAATGTCTGATATGGATGATAATGAGTGTGAATACGTCCACACTTTGATGGGACAGAAGAGGGACCGTGTGGACGTGATGTGCACAATAACTGTTATATGGATCCAAAAACACAATAAAAAGGTTTCATCCATTTTTGACTGATCTGACATGTATAGTTCTAGGACGAAAGCTGTGAAACGTCTATTTTCTTCTCTTTTAACAAACAGAACAAACATGTCTGAAGTTAAACGGCCTTCAGGCTCTATGTCACATCAGTTTTGGTTTGAACCTTTTTTTCGGAGTCTCATTTAGTGCAGAGAGAAGTTTTTTATCTCTGCCTCACCTGAACAGAGAGAAAATTATTTATCTTTAGGCATTTATACGATTTAAACAAATTCACCCAAAGAGCTTTAAACTATATGTTGGCTCTTCAAAAGAAGATCCAAATCTGGACTGATCCGTTATGAAGTGATGTAGACGCCAAGAAAATGTGACAGAGGAATGGAAAGAACAAAATTTCAGCTCCAACTATTAATGTAAAGTAAGTTATATTTTCATTTAAATTGGGATTTATCTCATTTCAAATGAAAACATTTAGCTTTAAGCTTTTCACCATTAAATAAAAATAAATTTATATGAAACAAGCTTGAAAGTGTTTTTGGCCTCCAGAGAGTTTTGATGGTTTATCTCTTCTTCTGCAAAGTGTGAAAATTGTGAAACTGCTCCATCATCATCAACTTTTTAATTTAATTTTCATCTGAACGTTTCGCAAATCTGTAATGCCATTGAAAACGGTTTGAATGTTTTCGACATATTTCGCATCTTGATTGATCTTTTTAACGCGTAGACGGACGAGTGTGTGTGCGTGAGTGTGTGTGTTTGAAGTAATTGTCGCAGCAGTGATGTGTCGGATCAGAGGAACGCAGCGCAAAATAACCCACAACACACACCAAACACACACCAAACACTTCCGCGGCACTTCGCGTGTGTTTACACCGAGTTTGTCCTCACTTCGAGCGAACAACACAGAGCCAAACTCCCGGTGACCACAGGCGCATCACCACAACCAGCCAACCACCGCGGAGCAGGCAGCGGGGCTCCGCCGGAATCTGTCCGCTCACGGGCGCACGGAGCCCGGCGAGGATGAGCGCAAAACACCGGGAGAAGCATAGAGCCGGAGCGCGACCAGAGCGGCGGAGTTCTTAGAGATGAAGCGGCACGAGGAAGAGGATGCGAGGAAGAGGAGGCGGTCAGAGAAGAAGAAGAAGAAGAGTGAAGTGGAGTAAAGTGAAAGAGAGAAGGGTCTCACTCACCATCCACCAGGTCCGCGCTGAGATGTCGTAGCACAGCTGCCATTTGATTGAGCCTTCCGAGGTTTTCCCCGCCATGCCGCCGTCACAGAGCTTCATGTGCCGCCGCTGCGCTCCGGAGATCACACAGCTCACCGGGGGAACTTCCACTGGCATGTTGGCCCACATGGAGCCGCGCCGCACCATATGGAATCATGGGTAAAAAAAAAAAAAAGAGACAATCAACCAATCTGATGCGGAGCCTGTGGCAAGGTGAGCGATCTGCTCACACACACACACACACACACACACACACACACACACACACACACACACACATACACACACACAGGGAGGGGGGTAGAGAGATGGAGAGAGAGAGAGAGAGAGAGCACACTCTACACACACATACACACTTATATATCACACATGTAGGCATACACACACACTCACACAACTCATGTAAACGAAGAGATACTTGTGCACACACATATACACACAGTTTCTTTCTCTATCTTATACCTACCCCGACAAACACACAAACACACACACACACACACACACACACACACACACACACACGCCACACACATCAATGACATTCTGGATAAATGTCATTGGTGCTTCAAATTCATCAATACCACCAGAAGCAACAACAACAGAAAACAAATCAGAGAGAGACAGAGACAGAGACAGAGAGAGGGGCGGGTGGGCAGAGAGAGGGAGACATAGAGAGAGAGAGAGAAAGAAAGAGAGGGGGGGGGGGGGGGGAAGAGAGAGAGAGCTTTTCGTTCGCACAGATGGAACTGCTTAGAGTCTATCATGCAATGTTTTGTTTTGGGTTTCCACCTCCACCTCTCCTCCACAATCCCTCCATCCTCATCCGCCTCTCTCTCTCTCTGTTATGGGATAAATACCCCCAGTATGTGGAGCTCCAACCTGAACCGAAGAGAGAGGGGTAGAGAGAGACAGATAGAGAGAGAGAGCAATAGAGGGAGTAAGAGGGGGGAGAGAGATAGATAGAAAGAGAGAGACAGACAGAGAGAGACAGATAGAGAGAGCGAGATAGAGAGAGAGACAGATAGAGAGAGAGATAGAGGGAGTGAGAGAGGGGAGAGAGAAAGATAGAAAGAAAGAGACAGATAGAGAGAGAGAGAGAGAGAGAGAGAGGGGGGAGAGAGAGACAGATAGAAAGAGAGAGGGAGCGAGAGAGAGAGAGAGAGACAGAGAGAGAGAGACAGAGAGAGAGAGACAAAAACATCAACACAAGTAAGTAAACTTTCATTTCATTTTTATAACATTCATCAATGTAATAAAAGATGAATAAAGGTTTAAGTAGCAGCTCTGAAATATGTAAGGAAGTATAATTGAGTGATTAACAGGGAAATGAGCTAATAGCATATGAGTGGACAGACAAGGTCTCCAGCTGACAGAGAGAGGTGGAGGAGGATAGAACAGGCTGATGGAGGCTGAAACCAGGTGGACTCGTGTTTCACTCAACCTCAATAAACTAAACCTGCCCAAAATGTGGCTGCTGTTCATAGACTTAAGATAGAAGGTTTCTACCTGATGACAGTGACTTGGCTACATTCATCTGTAGATTAAAGAAATAGTCAAGTTTTAACATATTAAACACGTGTTCTTACACGGAACACTATACTACACATGAAAACACTGCTGCCACGTGATTGTCTCTCTCTCTCTCTCTCTCTCTCTCTCTCTCTCTCTCTCTCCCTCTCTCTCTCTCTCTCTCCCTCTCTCTGTGTGTGTGTGTGTGTCAGCAGTTTATGAATTTTTTGTGTTCATTTAGTTTGTGGGCCAACCTAACATAGATTATAAGTGATTCTAAGTTAGGTTATTTGTTTTTTAACATTATCTTTAGACCATAGACAACCATTCTGACTGTGCACCCTTTCTTTACCACTAGGTGGTAGCAGAGACCGAGGGCAGTACAACAGCGTTCAGACCAAAACACTCATATCCTGGATCTGGATCAGCAGAATCTGAATCAGCAGGATCCGGATCAGTAGGATCTGGATCTGGTGGTCATAAAGTCATCTTCAGATAGGAGCTCTATGTATCCAGGCAGAGCCGAGTGCCTAGCAGGCCTACAAATATGCAACTAGCACCGTCATGTAGCTGAGATGGAGCTGAATCAGTAAAGGACAAACAGTTTGAATGGATCTTCAGCAGCTACAGAGCTCCATCCAGAACAGATCACACAGTATTGATTATTGATTTTACATTCAGATCTCCTACACTCATCACTAGAGAGATCATTCAGGTTACTATGGTGAGGATTTCAAGGTCAAGAGGTCAGATGATAAAGGTCAAATGACGACAGAGATGCAGGTTTTGGTTGTTATGGTGACTTTGAGAGAAATGTTTGAGTTCTGAGTGATTTCAGTTTTTTTTGTTATTTTGTGGTGGTGTAAAGAAAAGGTGAGTTTAAGTGATGTCGTGTCAGATTTCAATCAATCCTCGTTGGCTTCAGAGGAACACGTGAGATGAGACTTATGAGGTTTTCACAGGAGAACAGGTCATATGTGTGAAATGTTTATGATTGTGTTTGTTTGTTTATTGGTTTCCATCAGGATAAATAAAATCAGCTGAGCTCATGGTGTCACAGTGACTTCGTTGGGGGTATAAAGGGTTCAGATGGGGCTGTGTCTGTGGGGTGTGTGTAGGGGGGGCTGGGGGGGTCACAGCGATCAGAGAAGCTCAGGTTGCTGATTGGGGGGAGCACCTGAGCCAGAGGAGAGCCGCCATCAAACAGTTCCTCCATTGTGGCGTCCAAACAGAGGAATGTGATTCAGCAGCAGATAGACACACTGGGCCAGGAGGTAAGGTGGGGGCGGGGGGGTGGGGGAGATGTTTAAATGGCCCCAAAGAGATTGTGTTGTTTAGCAACAGCAAATTCCTATCAGTGTAATGTTTTCAGTGTTTGAGCAAGAGTGAACACCTGTGAGCATTTCACAATAAAATCCCCTCACATCAGATGTATTTTATTCACAATAAAAGTTTTAAGAATGAAGTTGGATATCTGTGTTCATTGTTTTTCGATTTTATTGGTTTTGAATTTGAACAGATTTCCACTGGAATTTGAAACTTGTTGTATTTCCTGCTAGTTCAGAGTAAATGGGGCCCTCTAGTGGGGAACACAGCCTGTGACAGTTTTCACTAAGTTACATCTTTTAAATACTCGGCTAAGGACTTATTAATCATACCCTGTAAGTCACAATCACCGAGATGAGCTGTATTTCTATAAATGAAGTTTTACTAGCAAACAGCGAGAAAGCAAATCAGTCAAAACTGCAGAACAAGCCGACACATTTCTCCAATTTATGCCGTAAATCCAATAAAGTGTCCAAATATGAGCGTTTGACTTCCTTCCTCTGGCTAAACCAGAGAGCAAAAAAATGTCCCGATGTTCAGCATCTGTTTTTCCTTTCCTCCCTCTTTGTGGAGCGCGGCGGCGCCCTCGGGCGTCACAGCAGCAGCAATAGCAGCGCCCTGCCACCCAGCGGTCAGCCCCGCCCACCTGCCCCGCCCACCTGCCCCGCCCCCTGAAGCTCACTAAAGCCAAAGTGTACATATGAAGCCGCATTAGCAGGGACCACATCAGCCGTATTAAATCACCGTCCTGCCCAGACCCGCTCGTCTCTCCTGTGTTGTCTCGTTTCGCTTGTGGCCTCATTTCTAATGTTTATCTTGTCCAACATTAGAACTCTGCTCAAACGGAGCGTTTGACAAAAGCCAGGAAGCGTCGCTCCAAACAAGCCTGTTTGTGTTCATGCATTTCTCTGTGGTGATTGCTGTCAGATGCTTTTTGTGTTCCAGGTGGTTGAGACGGCAGAGGGGGAAACAAACAGCACGTATCCTGCTGCGCTGCTGCTGTATGATGTGTAAATAAATGTAAACAGTTTTAAAATTCCACCACATGGGCCGTTAACCCTCTGAGCGCACAGACTAGGACCATCTGACAGGATGTGAAGGAGAAGATTCACCCACTGAACTCTGAACGCTGCTGTGACCTGCCTGCAGGTGGCGTGCGTTGGTGTGTTGGTGGTGTGTATTGGTTGTGTGTGTTGGCGTGTGTGGCAATGTGTTGGTGGTGTGTATTGGTGGTGTGTGTTGGCGTGTGTGGCAATGTGTTGGTGGTGTGTATTGGTGGTGTGTGTTGGCGTGTGTGGCTATTTGTTGGTGGTGTGTGTTGGCGTGTGTGGCTATGTGTTGGTGGTGTGTATTGGTGGTGTGTGTTGGTGGTGTGCATTGGTGTGTGTTGGTGGTGTGTGTTGGTAAGGGGGTTTTGGTGGTGTGTGTTGTTGTGTGTTGGTGGTGTGGATGTGATCCCGTCCCATAACATGGGACAGTCCTGTTTTTCCTAACAGTATCAGGAATTCCAATGGTGTCGTCTTGACCTTTTGACCTTTACAGTATGAACGTCTGAACAAAATGTCATTACAATGAATCACACAGTTCCAAACATATACCAAATCAATTCCCTCTCTCTCGGAAGACTCAGTGGGAAGCTCCTATTTCCCATCTTGTCCTGAACGCATCACAAGGACGGTGTAATGAGGACCTGCTGGACGCGTGCTGGGCCGATTAGAAACACACCGATCCTGCAGCATCTGCTTTACCATACAGCAGAGACAAATCACTGCAGTAATGACTTCATTGTTTTCCAGAGTAGAAACAGTGAGCAGGAACACGCCTCTGTAATGGCGCTCCTCAGACTCCGCCCCCATACGCAGAACCACCTGCACATTCAACCATTTAGCAACATCCCAATTCCTCTGAAATGATGTCAAGCCTTTGACATTTATGGTGCAGGAATCACAAATATTTTATACTTGTTTAACACGGATGGAGGACTGACATTGGTGATCCGTTTGTATGACCTTTGACCTCATTCAATAAACTCATGTCCCTGCTGAATACTACATGTCAGCCAATCAGAGAGGAGTTTGAGCAGTGACCGAGGTCACGTGTTAGCGATCCACTCAGGTTAATATATTCAACTGAAGAGACACCTTCACTGTCCAACCAGCTGCTGCATGCACAGAGTCCATACACTGTGTGCGTGTGTGTGTGTGTGTTGCCCTGACATATTGAACAGTGAATGTAAAAGCAGCCATAGAGCCCAGAGGGGCTGCCAGACAACATGGGCCAGTGTGTGTGTGTGTGTGTGTGTGTGTACGTGTCTATGTGCGTATGCGTGTGTGTGTGCGTGTGTGTGTGTGTTGGGGGTTTGAGTGTCAGCCATGAGCACCATCTGCCTCTCTGTCACTCAGAGCCAAGATATTGGGTCAAACTGGTTGGAGACGGTCCTGAGACTGGTTTGCTGTGTTTTCCCATCAGTCCCCTCTCCCAGCAGAGCGAGTGGTTACCAGCAGGTGACGCCGCTCGTCCCTTTGACGCCACTCAGGCTGTCGATCCATACATCCACTGAACACATTTAGAGGGACACAATCTACGTCTGCTGCCTTTACATTGGTTTATCAATAATCATGGTGTTTACATGATGCATACATTAAGCCCAATTTAAACTCAAGTGGGCCGGACCAGTATAACCATAGCATAATAACCTATATAATAACCTTGGATGTAAATGGACAACTTTTTACAAAACACATTATGAGCGACCTGTCATTTCTTAAGAAACACAGGTGTAATTTACACAAATTTACACATTCTGCGTGGACAGATACATAATAAATAAGAGAAGAAAAACAACAATCAGTGTAATGTTCAAAGACATTTCTAGAACAAACACAGCATTTGCTGAAAAGTACCAGGCTGGAGATGAAAGGAAAAGAGCGACCTTGATACGTCTGCAGAAAGCTGAGGAGCAAATATAATTTCAAGACGATCATAAGGCGCAGAAAGCCGTTCACAGACGGAGATAACATGAAAGAATCATTTACTAAAATATCAGAGAATCTATCCTCTCTTTCATAGATAGTATAACTATCTATAAAATGTTATATACTGTGTTATCTATTTTTAGGGTCATCTGCTCTTCAGTTCTGGCTCTCGTTGTTGTGCTGTGTCCGCCACTCTTTCTAAAACAGTGCGACCCCAGTAGACAAATTAGAATTAGCAGTTTCTTTTAATGAAGATTTGCAGTTAATGACTTATAATTTTCACACTTTGCAACGTCATCTCGCAGGCCTGATTGGACCCTCTGGCTTATGTTTGACACCCCTGCACCAGAGAGACCATTATCTTCATGCGACAGCTAAACCCTGGAAAACACCACGTTTACTCTGTCTGCATAGTTCTGCTATTGAGCTCATTCTGCCAGTCAGCATCTCATATAATACCAGGTTTGCATCAGTAGAGCTGCAGTCATAAATCTGGAACATTCTCAGTGAAGATCCAGTCCGTATTATCAGCAAAATCTAAAGTGAAGCTATCTAAACATGTGTTAGTGTCCTAACTTTAACTCAGTGTGTGTGTATGTGTGTGAGGGTAGACCTGCAGCTCTATTTACCGCTCTGCCTCTCTGTCAAGCTCTAGTTCTGGGTAAGAGGAGCTTGATGCTCTGCTGAAGGACAGTAATTACCCCCCCCTAAATGTTCCCAGGGCTACAGTGCCACTCAGTGGAGAGTCTGGGTTATGTTTTATAATTTCTTGTTTGTTTTTCTGTGTTTACAATTTATTTTGATCATTCCATCCCCACAACGACCACAGTGACCAGAATCAGACGAGACAACATCTGTGTTCCTCTAATTGTGTCCAAACTGTGCGAATGTCTCGGCCTGACATGTCTCACTCTATGTTCCAACTTCTGCATGTTCCAGATAAATGAGCAGTTAGCGTGTGTGTCCTCCTCACTCACATTTTCCTCCAACGATTCCGTGTTTTGACCTTGGAGGCTATTTATATTGCGCGACCTTTAGCCGCGTCTTAATGGATTATCAGAATGCACTCATCAATTCTGCTGGCTGAAGTCTGACGGTCACATTGGCACAGAACAGTAAAGTTTGGGAGCGATTTGTTTAGTGTCTTTGTGCTGATAAAAACAAACAGCGCCGTCGCTTTTCCCTCCAAAAAGGCCCTGCAGGCAACAGGAACGCCGGCCAAGTGGCTCCCAATGCCAGAAACGCCACAGTTCCTCCCCTAAAACAAGATGGTGTGCTGTTTGAGCTGGCACGTCAGCGGCCAGGCGGGGCAAGCGGCCAGCCTGTGCTGATGTCCATCTTGGCAAATCAGAGGGAATCAGGAAGAGTGGCAGTGAACGGCAGCCAGGCCCGTCATGCTCCTGTCCCGGGAACGCTAGGATGCTCCCACGCACCTAACCGCCGCGTCTGCGTGAGGCCTCCTGCTAACACACGACACAACACACACTGGGTTTACCCTGAAACATATCTGTGGATGTGCAAAGGTCCCAGTGGGTCGGATACCTCAGACATCTCCATCACAAGGGTCCAGCTCGTGGAAGCTCACCTGACTGTCAGACCTTTGCCTGATGGGACAGCCCCATCAGGAAGGTCAGAGAAGAGGGCGTGGCCTCTCAGGGCACTTTCTCTCTCTAATAATGAGCCCAGCCGATCATTTGAAATGCTGGTTTTGGTGTGTGTGTGTGTGTGTGTGTGTGTGTGTGTGTGTGTGTGTGTGTGTGTGTGTGTGTGTGTGTGTGTGATGCTCTAAGGTTTCTCCCTGCTGGTATAAAGCCTCCATTGTTGTGACTGCAGATTAGTGAGTGGAACTGCAGTTCACAGAGGAGCTGCTTTATCTGGACTTCTCTTCCTCGGCAGTGCAGCAGCCTTTCATCTGCTCCCTCGGTCGTCGCTCACGCTCTGAATTCGCCCGTCCATCTTAGCGACAAAGCCCAAAAATCTTCTTTGATATCCGATCGGCCGCCTGTGGTGATAGGAAGTCTTGGGGGTGATTTGAGTAAAGCAGCCTGGCGTCTCCACAGGTTCACTGCTGTCACACGAGGGCTCCAGTCCCACTCACACACCAGATATATGACTTCACTGGGACTTGAGCCTTTTACAAAAAAAAAGATTTAACATTAAGAGGAAATAATTGGAGGGATGAACGCGGTTCAAATCTCAATCCTTTGTGTCTTCACCTGTTAGAGCCGAGTACCTGCTGGTGTTCATGCTGTGCGTTGGTGTCACAGTTCCCCTCCAAGTTGTGCCGTTACCACACGCATAGAGGGCAGAGCCTGGATGGCGGCTGGTGGAGAGGAGAATGTCTGCTGGGATCTTCACTCGTTCCACACATTGGCTCTTCCTGCTGCAACTCCACATGATGGACAGACATGTGGGCGATTCTTCCTCTGGTTGTTTTTATACTTGAGGTATACACACAATTACAGCCACCATGTTAAGTCTACACACACACACACACACACACACCAGGACCACATTACACTGCGCTGAGCAAACACAGGAAGTACAGGTCAACAACAGCAAACTGAACGGACATAAAGGGACAACCTGGATTCTACAGGGTCCATTCAAAGACCTACAGACCTGAAGAGAAGCTCAAACATCTACACAATGAGACTTACAGGGGAATACAGAGATCAGACGTAAACATACATCTTTACATTTGATCACTTTAAATGTCATTTTATGTGCATTGGTTTATCCGGGAGTAGAGCAGCTGATCTCAGTCACAGTTGGAGAGTGATGGAGTGTGTGTGATGAAGTGTGTGTGATGGAGTGTGTGTGTCTCTGGCAGGGTTATAAATAAGCCCACACTGGAAACAGGAGGACGGCAGAGCGACCTCTGAGCCGGAGCCAGCAGGCCTCGTCCTCCTCGTCCTCCTCGTCCTCCTCCTCTTCGTCCTCCTCCCCCATGTCCTCCTCTTCCTCCTCAGCATCCTCTTCATCCTCCTCCCCCATGTCCTCCCCTTCCTCCTCGTCCCCCTCATCCTCCTCCAGCACCTTCATGTTATTTACGTGTTTTGTGATCATGAGCCACATTATTTTTGTCCTCACAGGGACGTGAGCTTCTCGTCTTTGTGGGAATGCGGCGCGGTGGAAGCATATGTTGACCCCCCCGCCCACCCCCAGCAGATGTCCGACTCCAGGCTCCAGCTTTGAGCTTCTGCTGCTGCGATTCTTCTCCTCAGACGCCTCGTTCTCCTCGTTCACGTCACACCCTCTCGTTTGCTTATTTTGAAGGATGAAAATGTGTTTCTGATGTTTCAACATGTGAGAGAAGAAACGTCTCTCAGCTTCAGTGTCAAAGCATCAAAACACTTTAAAAATAAACCTTAAGAATATTCAGTGAGAAATTAAACACAAACGAATCAGTTTACATCCAATTAGAAATATAAACAAAAGGTAAATGAAATATTGGATCTGATAAATACAGACAAGAAAAATAGAACAGAAATCACATCAAACAAGGGAAATTTAATAAAATAAAATAATAAAATAATAAAATAATAAGATAAAAAAGAAATGTAATATCCCAAGATAAAATAAAATAAAATATTATCTAAGATTTTTTGATACAAAAAAATACAAATGGAACTATTTACATTCAAAACTAGAATAAAAATTAGTTTATTAATTAACAGCATAAAACATTATATAATAAATAAGATTGTAAAATATCGCTAAAAAATATGGCTGTGGAGTAATTTTTAAGACATTTTAAAAAGAGAAGTGCAGATATGTATATTGAATAAGACTAACAGTTTTATGTTTTGCGCCTTTAGCAGCAGACCAACACACAAACACAGCAGAAGGTTCTGAAGTGACGTGGACATGTTGCCATCTGCAGCTCGCCACTCGGCTGCTGGCACGCCGGCCGCACGCCTTCCTGTTCCCAGTGAGCACAGATTAACAGGCAGCCCCCCCCTTGAGAGAGCATTATCCTGCCGCTCTGCTGATACCAGCGCCGCTCCAACAAAGCACCTTTCACACCCAGAGGACGCTCCGCGCTAATAATACCACCACCGCCATCTTTGTCCCGCAGACGGAGAAACATCGCCCGGCTCCTTGGCGCACATCGCCAACAAAGACGCTTAATCCTCCGGCCGACATGTTGCACCTCTTCTTTTTCATCTCCCCTCTGTGCTGCTCACAGACGGGTTACTTTCACGTTTAGGTGAATTCAAAAAACACTGAACTACTTCGGGCCGGAAGGAATAATACTGATAGCTCATTGTGCCAGTCAGCATCTCATATAATACTCGTTTTTCTATCAGTAGAGCTAAAGTCATAAATGTAACATTCTCAGTGAAGATGGTTCCATCCGTCTTGATTTATAAGCAGAAACTAAAGGCAAAGTACCCAAACATGTATTAGTGTCCTAACTTCAGCTCAGATTTGGTTAAAGGAAGTTTTCTTTAGGTGTTTAGTTCTTTCATGTCAGTGTTTGTGTCCATGTGACCTTTACTGGGGAGGTTGTGCTGGTTTCTAGCAGACCTAGAGAGCAGACCTGCAGTTCTGTTTGCCGCTCTGTCAAGCTCTATTTCTAGGTCAGAGGAGCTTGATGCTCCTCCACCAGGGGGCGCCGCCTTTCATGCTCACAAAGTGAGTGTGTATGGTGACTGTTTATAATTTAGACCATCATAAACAAAAAGATCCCATTGACCTGTTGGCCCGGTGGGTCCTCATGTGCTGACAGAACTCTTTTCTTTACCTTCAGATCTCAGAATTTACTTTCAGTCAAATGTTAATATCACGTAATAAAAGGCCAGGCAGAGCCACCATGAGCCCCGGGCCCTTGGATCACTCAGCCCGGCCCTGTGTAGTCCTTTAATGTTCATCTTTTTGTCATAATAACAGATCTGCTGATGAGATGATGAGTTACATTTCAGCCTCACTGTCTGTTTCTGCTTCAGAGGAAATATAAAATATGTCGGCCATTAATGTTAAACTATTCTGGCTGCAGGCTTCAGAAACATGCGGAGCTGCTTTCCCATATTTAAACAGGATCTGCAGCAGCTCCGGCAGCGTGTCGGGGAGTCGCCGCTGCCCTGCAGGTCGCTGAGAGTCACCAGCCGCAGCTCCGGGTCAACACGTCTCCACAATGTAAACCTGCATGTAAATGTGGCATATTCCAGCGCGAGGAGCGGAGCATTGCCTCGGGCTCAGTGTGCACGCCAGAGTCATCCGTCATCGCCTGTGACGAGCACCACCTGCTCAGTGGGGACCGCAATATGGCGGCCCTCCGTGATTATCGCCCCGTGCTAACTGCTGTGACAGCGGGGCCCGTTCAGGGGGCCGTCCTGCCAGGCGACAGCGCTGATTAGCCCAGATTAATAGTCGTTAATATCACGGGGGACTTTCCGCTGCGTCGCCACAGAGCATGGTCTCATTAATAAGTGCTTTTAATTACAGTCATTAGCCCGAGTTTGTCCTCTTTAAAGGTGCGTTTTGTTAGCCGGGCCCTCGTCTCAGGCTGTGACAGTAATGTGCCGCAGCAGCAAACTCATTAGACTGCAGTGGCTCTCACCTGTCTCAGTCTCTACTGTCACTTTGAGCAGCATCTGTGTTTCATTTGCAACCAGATAAATAAAATCCTTAAAGGATGACGCAACATATTTGAACATTTGTACGTCCATAAAGTCAACATATCTAGTAGTAAGAGGAAGTTTAAATAATGAAATGAAATAAAATGTTTTCTAAAATAATATAATATATGTAATTATATATAAAAATATAATGTTAATGATGAATGTAATTAGTTTTAAATGTATTATATAGCAGAAAATGGAAGAAAATTGGAAAATACCAGTTATACAACTTAGAATTTGAAGTGCTGGAGACGTCGTCTTTACTTTACCAGCTGACACATTTCCTCCTGTTTCATCTTCTTTCATAAAGATGGATCGTTTTACCGCTCAAACAGGTTTATACGTTTGTGTGTATGTGTGCGTGAGTGTGTGTGAGGCTCTGGTCTGGTCTGAGTCTTTGTTCTTTCTGCCCCCTGTTGCTCATATCAGTTGACAGCTGCTGGGTAATAAGTGTTTAAATGAGATAATTAACGAGAGCTGTCAAAGAGCTCCGTCAGCTCTATTAGGCAGAGAACACGCAAACCACATCTCAGTGCACTGACTCGTTAGGACATGAAGCAGGTCAGACCCGAAATCTCTGCGTTTATTTATGCTGAGGATTCAAATAAAGGAGTCAAAGTGGAACCGAAAGCACAGTGAGCACGACGGAACCAGCTACAGCTCAGCTACAGGTGAGCTACAAGGTGAGCTACAGCCGAGCTACAGCTGAGCTCCGGGTTCAGGTTCAGCTACAGAGCTTCACATGCTTTAGGGCTTTGTCTCCTATGGTCCAGTTTGTTTGAGCAGGTCTGAACACAGCAAACATCTCCACATGGAGTTCAGTCTGAAGTTTTGTGTAATAGAAACACTCAAAAAAAGTTTAAGAAATGTAATAAAATAAAATGAAATTACAGGCAGTTTCCGAGTTAAGAAGCTTGACCCTCATAAAGTCTAATATTATAAAAGATGAGTTCTATACATGCGGACGACTGAGTGACACTCTGAAGGCTGTTTAGCGGTTCGAATCTCTACACCTGTAAACACTGTGTGTGTGTGTGTGTGTGTGTGTGTGTGTGTGTGTGTGTGTGTGTCTGTGTGTGTGTGTGTCTGTCTGTGTGTGTGTGTGTGTGTGTGTGTGTGTGTGTGTGTGTGTGTGTATTTGACTAATTGATGCTAGATGTGAACTGACTTACATACAAATTTGACCTAAAAAACATCAGTGGTTGGTGACCTGAAGACAGCCTGAATAGAGAAATTAAATAAAAGTGCTTGTTTCTTAAACGTCTTTGCTGATGTTGCTTTGACTTCTTTATGTGATTATTATCATTTACTCTTCACTGTGTAAACACAAACAAAGAGCTTCTGTCTGTTTGGGATCTGAAGCAATCAGCTGTGAGTGTGTTGGGCTGCAAAAGCTTAAAAATAATGAAAATGCTGATCTGTCTTTGCTGTGACAGGATCCAGGATCAAACACTCAGACATGCAGTCTGTTGACAAAGACGCATCAGCGCCTCTCCAGCATGTGCTCGTGTTGACTCCCAGATGGGCACTGATGTTCCGTACGTCCTCGCTCCTTTTGTCTGGTGAGATCCACAACTTGTGTGGTTTCTCTTTACAAGCGAGCAGCAGGGCAGCAGAGATGCTATAGCAGGCCTGAGGGGCCCTGGGGCCCCCTGCTGGGAGCCACTTGGATCAGGACAACACCTTTGGTCACGCTTCCAAATGTTTCCATTGATGGGCAAAGAAACATGTTGGACGGCGTTCCCAGAGAGGATCTGGAGCCAAAACTCAATCAGCCGGGATGCGGGCGCGGCGCGGTGATGCTGGCAGGCGAGCACCTCACGTTGTGAAAGTGATTGAGCCGTGGCAGCGTGAGCATCAATTATTGAGGGTTTAGTAACGATGCTGCTGGAGCAGGTTTAGTTCCTCTGAGCACACAGACGCCTCATCATTCCATTACAGCTGGACGCCGCAGTGCTGACCGGCTGTTACACTTGGAAATATTTGGTCATTCACATTCTTTCAACTTATAATTGGACGTACATAGGTAAACAACTGAAGAAAAGGGACAAATAAATCCTGATGGCGATCACAACGCACCGCTCACTCGTGCAGTCACGAACCATGAGTGCAGCGAACGTGTGAACGGAAACCTGGAGAAGTCTTGGCCTCAGGTTTCCTCCATGTGTCCCAGCGCGTTGGTGACCACAGAGATCAGCTGCAGCTGCAACTGCTCAGGTGACGCCACTGAGATTTAGTCCATTTCCAAAAATAAGTTAAAATACTTTTGTCCTCTTTGTGTGTGCCTTGGATGAGAAGCTTCTGGTGCCTTGCTGCCCCCTACTGGTTTGGAGGGAAGATCACACTCTCTGCCTTGACCTGGTTTACGCAAGAGTACCATACAGGTACAGCATATTCAGTACATTCAGCAAAATCCCTGAATTTTTAATTTTTATTTAAAATTTTAGTTCACTTCCACTCTAAAGAATTCATTCATTCATTCATTTCTTCATTTCTTCATTCATCTGTTTCACACTTGCTGCATTGCTTTCATATAATGAAACATGTCAAATTGTTTTTGCATATCATCTTTCCTAAAAAGTAAAAAAATCACATGTCCGTCACAACTTGTTAACTGTAGTTACATCAAGAATCCAAACTTCATAACTTGGCGATTTTGGCCGCCATCCAATTGTAATTGAAAAAGTTGTGAGTACTTAACGGACAGCACTTAAACGCAGCATGAGAGATGACGAGCAGACACGTCCCGTCAGGTTCTCAGAGATGACGTTCCCGGGGACAGCAGGGCACATTTACGTCTCAGCTGCAGTGTGTGTGTGTGTGATTGATGTGTGTATTATGGCAGGACAGGGATGTGATAGAGCAGCAGAGAGCTGAGACGGCTCCCAGTCGCTGCTGTTCTGCTCCGCTGAATGGGAGGTGCTGGGAAGATGGCTGACCTCAGGCCCGGACAGAGGGGGGTGGGACATATGCGTATGACTTTGGGATATTTGTAGTGTGTGTGTGTTTATGCGTGTGCGTGTTGGAAAAGGACCCCTGTGTGCATCACGTCAAACCCAGATGACCGTCAGAGGGGAAACAACAAAGGAAAGAATCCGTCCAGCTGGTTTCAGCTCTTCATTGCTGTGTGTGTGTGTGTGTGTGTGTGTGTGTGTGTGTGTGTGTGTGTGTTTTGGGTGGGGTATGGTAAACAGTCACACAAACAGACACACTCACTCACCCCTCCTCCCTGCTGGCATCCGTTTGAGAATAGAGAAAGGCGGACAGCAGCAAGCCATTGGGCAATATGTGTGTGTGTGTTTCTGTGTGTGTGTGTGCGTATGTACGTTTAATCCATACCCAACCAACACGTTACACAATGAAACACACTGGAGACTTCTTGATAAATTCTGAGCTTAATCTAGAAATTTCAAATGCTTTTTCTTAAGTAATCACTTCTGGTCGACTGCTCTTTAATCCTCCTGCAATCCTATGACATCATCATCTGAGGCCAAACTGGTTCCACATAATGTTCGTCATGTTTGGGAAAAAGTTGAAGTCAGAGAGTACAGAGCCAAAGCAGCCAGCAAACATCTCATCCAGCTTGTCCATCTCCAGCTGCTGGGCCACGATTCGAAAACAAGAAGCTCAGTGATGTTGGAGAAAACAGTGAAAAAGCGGGAGACAACAGATTTAAGCAAAGCGAGTGAAGGAAGAGGAAGTGGAGGAAGAGAGGCCGGCGCAGCCACAGAGGTGTCAAAAGGCCGGACTGGATCCTATGATGGAGAGTTTTGTGCTGGAGTCAGAAACCAGGAGGGGAACCAGCTGGAGTTTGTGGGAGGAGAAGTTCTGTAACATGTGAAGGGAAAAAAGAGCCCTGCCTCCACAAACACAAGATGAAATCCACAAGGATCAGGCTCAGCACTTATCAATCAACTCTTCCACTATGTTTGTATGTATATTGCTTCCATACATATATTCACTAATTGTCCATGAATGCTCATATGTTCTGGGTGTGTCTGTTAGTGTGTGTGTGTGTGTGTGTGTGTGTGTGTGTGTGTGTGTGTGTGTGCGTGTGTGTGCGTGTGTGCATATGTTTGTGTGTTTGCATGCGATCCTCAGATCAATTAAAAATGTTGAATGAATAAATCAGAGTGTTTGGGCTCTTTAGGCTCAGTTCAAGTGACGAACAGCAACCAGCTCTCTGGCAACATCTGGACCCCCCACCCTCAGGACACACACACACACACACACACGTAGGCCTGCATGTATGTATAATAGATGTGTGTGTGTGTGGGGGGGGGCTGTGTTTTAAATCCTTACTGCAGTTTAATTTACAGACATTTAATCGGAGACCTGGATTATGTGATTGTAAATAATTTATTCTGGCATAAAAGTTTTGAATCAGAGTCGCCTCATACTGAGATTATGAGACGTGTTTACTCAGATGGTAGGATTCTATTGACTGGATACATGTAAGTGGCTTAATCGCTTTATTGCTTTGGGATGGAAACTGATCTGCTTTGAAGGTAATTTGGTTTATTCAGACTGATCAGACTGAAATCGTACTTATGAAAGTTCCATCTCACCTCTCACCTCCCCCGAGGCTCCGCCCCCTCTCCTCTGCTCAGACCGCACATTTAAACAATGTAAACGTGCAGTAGATCATCAGTCATCACATGGAGTTTGTTTGGTGGTTCTCATGCAGGATGAAAAGACACAAACTGTGAGGGAATGAATGAGTCTGCAGTTTGTTTACAGCGCTCAGACTGGCCTGTAATCAGCTGGAACTGAGACGCATACAGAACTAGACTGGTCCCACATCCACACATGACCTCAGACTCCGCCCACTCATGTCCAGAAATCGTGCTCATGGCCCCTTTAACACCTCACTGATCGACTGATGTTCCCGTCCACAAACACGTCCAGCTGTGTCCTCAGGAGGGCCTGACCACGACAGAGCTGCTGACTCTATGAAACATTGCATATGTTTTGTGTAAAACTGTGGATGCAAACCCAGCCAAAGTCCAACAGTTCCCCCTCACACACTCCAGCTGCTGTTATTTACACAATGTTGCCACGTCTGGTCAAAATAACTTTATTTAAGAGCGAGCAGGAAGAGACGGCGTGATGACGTTATCAGAGAGAGATCTGATCGCAATGTGAGCCAGAAAACATCCATGCACAAAATTCAGATGTCTCTATGTCCTTATGTCCACACGTGCCTATGTCCAGGTGTCCCTATGTCCTTATGTCCAGATGTCCAGTGTTTGTCTGCATGAGGACATTGCTGCTTGACAAAACCAGATAGACTGGGATTTGGTCAGAAGCGCCTCCAGCAGATTTGTGACCTAAATCCACACAGAAACCCAAACGATTATAATAATTAGTTTGATAAATTTGTATTTGTGTAAATTTAACTTACAGATTTGCCTGCATGTTGAAATGAGGACAGTGTGGGCGTACGAGCAGCTTTCTCCTCTCATAACTGTTGTTTGTGTCTCTTGCTGCTGCGGCCTCACTGTCATCTGAGGCTCCGCCAGCAGGGGGCACTCAGCTCTTTATGCTGCGGGCCACACACGCACACACGCACACACACACACACACACGCACACACACACACACACACACACACACACACTCATATGCTCTACTCTCCAACTAAAGGAAAAGTGTTTATTTCCTTTACCTCCATTCAATTTTAATTTTTTTTAAATCACACAATCAACCTTTCACAGACACACACACACAAACACACATGCACGCGCGCCCACACACACACACACACACACACAAAGACATGTTTTCACGGCTCACGTTTCTTTGATTCTGTGTTGTACTACCTTGATCAGCTGATTGGAGACATTGTGACTTTAAAGGCTCCTATCATGTTTTTGCATGCATGTTAGATCAAAGGACTGAAAACAAAGAGGAGTCCTCCTCTGCTCGGGGTGATGAAGCTGCTCGGCTGTTTTAATTGATTAAATTAACAAACACATTAACATAATCAACTGTAGTTATGTTTCCTCGGTGGGCTAGTAAGGCCCACAGCAACACCCCTCCCTCCCGTCCATCCATCAGTCAGCTCGTCTGCCCCGTCAGTCTCCATCAGTCTCCATGACGACAGGATGCTGGCGGTAACCCGCGGTGACGGGAGGCCACTCTGATATGTAAAGCAGGCGGTCTGGACGCGGGCCGAGCTGTCAGCCGTGCCGTCGCTGCGAGGGAGGCGGCGGCTCGGCTCGACCCAAATCTATGCTAATGTGACATTTCACACTCATTTGCATATGGACGCATCTAATCTGCTCCTTCTTCCTGTTATCTTCCTCTAAACTGTGCAAAGCTGCCTTTAGTTTGCAAAGGGTCAGAAGGTTTCACATCACACACGCGCATACACACGCACGCGCACACACACACACACACACAGACACACACACACACACACATACACACACCAGACACACACACACACACACACACACACACACACACACACGCACATACGCCAACAAACACACACACTAGTTGTAGTATTCTATATTTGAAAATTTAATAATTTTAGGAGTGAAGTTCATTCCACAACTGTCACAAAGATGTGGGTTGGTTGATTAGTTCTGAGCCTATCCTCCTATAGAGGTTTGAACTCAGGCTGTGTTTGATTTATCAAATGATTGTTGACTTTCAGCATAAACTGATTTCATATCACAGATGGAGGCAAAAAAAGTGTTTGTGTGTGGAGTTCATGTCCTGTAGAATAATGTGGTTATAAATGTACCCTTTGCACACACCCACACACACACTCACTCACACACACACACACACACACACACACACACACACACACACACACACACACACACACACACACACACACACACACACACACCTGTCTGTTTATCTGTGGCGGCTCTGACATGTGGTCCGCTCAGTCTTGAAGCAGACAATGACAGGAGGCTGACATCTCTGGGCAAGGACGCCTCTCCCTACCCATAAGGCCTTGCTGCTGGGGGCGGCGGTGGACAGCGAAGACAGCATCCTTTTATCAAAGCAAAACCTCACACATCACAGCTGTTTTTTTGTCTCAATATTAACTTCATTGGTCAGTCGCAGCATTCCACGTGAACGTGATAACTGACTGGTAACCTGGGTAACCAGGGTGTTTGCTGCTGTTCACAGATCAAGTTCACAATTAATAGAAATCTCAAATTTAACTTGAACTCTCCATTGGTGTTATATATCCCAGAAGAAGCTTATAATTACTAATAAATTCACAAAACATGTATGTACTGTGTGAAAATATACATTTCTTTGGTGAGTGGCCATTGAAGTATTGGTGATTACTGTGGAAACAGAAACAGAAACAGAACAATAGCGGTCATGTAGTAGAGTAAAAAGACACACGCTGCTTACAGACACAGTACACAATGGAGACAGACAGGTGGCGCTGGACCAAACTACAGCTCTGAAGCTGCTGCCAAGTTTTGGTGGCCAAACTGTCGTCACACAGTAAGATGGTTTTAACACTCAAGATTCACTCCACACACACAAACACACACGCACACAGAGTGTCTGGGGAGAAGTGTCTGGATGGTCACTCGGCCGTCGTTGGCAGCTCTGTCCAGGCCTTGGCTTCAATTTCCACCTCCGTCTGCCTGCACTCATAATCTTTGGCAGGTCACACACACACACTTTCTGTATGATCCTCCACCCTCCTGGATGCAGATTACACACCTACATGCTGGATGAGGGCTGATGGGGGGAGGGCAACCCCATCTCCCCAAACACCCCCTCTCTCATACTAAACACACACAAACACACACACACACACACACACACTGATGTCAGCTGGCTGTGAAAGGTGGATGCTGGTCTCTGGCTGGGCTCCGGCCAGCAGACTGGACCGTCGCCATGCTGCTGCTGTCCTGCTCCAAAACCAGCCAACAACCCCCCACACACACACTTTAACCCCCCTCCTCCTCTGCTTTAATCTTCCTCCCCTCCTCTTTCACTCCTCCTCTGCTTTCTCCTCTCTTCCTCCTCTGCAGTTTATAAATAGAAATCATGTCATGGCAAAGTTTCACTTCCCCAATTTCCATGCAAACTTCTGATTGATTCTCTCTTTAGAATCAGTTCAGGCTCCCTTTGACAAGCCGTGATATGGATCCATTATTCATCACATGTTCAATCAGTGGTATCTCTTTATTTTCAGTGAAATATCAGCCGTGTGGATCACTGTCTTTCTACCTGTAAACAACAACAACAAATCTCTGATATGAGACGTTCAGCGTATGATTCATCCAGCACTTCGTACTTGAACAGAATTTCACTTTAGCTGTTGGCTCAGACCAGAACTAAGAACCTAAATATGGGTTTAACCTTAATGCCAAGTCCAGTCTAAACATTGTGAGGACTGAAGTTTTGCTCCCAGACAGGAGGAGACATGTTTTGTCCCCACAACATCATGAACACACATTCTCTCACACACACTGACACACACACTGATGATGCATGAACCCCGGACAGCAGCCAAGTCCACTCCAGCCTGGTCAGGCTAATACAAAGCTACTGCTCGTACTGTCGCCTCACTGAGCGCACTCCACACGCTTCACACACTCCACATGCTCCACACGCCAACCTGCCGTCATTGTTGACCACCATGCACAACCGTAGCCTGCAGCCCGTCCATGCATTTGTCTAACTGTCCGCCCATCCATCCATCCAGTCCAGGTTTGACTGAACCTTCTGCATGCCAAGAGACACGATGGCATGGTTTCAGCAGGACCCCAAGGGACAGATGGAGAGCATGGTCATGCCACGTCAGAAGCTTTTAGGAGTTTGTAGTAGTATTGACATGAGATAATAAAAATAAGACTATATTGTCAAATATTGTATAAATGAGTTTCTTTCACACTTGATTATTGCGGGTCCCTGAAATGATTTAGATTATTAGGATTTTGAATGGAAGAGCCCTTTAAAAGGAGACAGCAGCTGTAAATCAAAGTGGACACCTGTGTGTAGGCCCATTAGTCCCATGAGAGACGACACACTGGTGACCAGTGAAGGTTCAGAAGTCACACTGAGGAGCTGTCATGTTTCATAAGTGACTGACTCACTTCCCCCCTCTGCCGTGAGGAGAGGGACTGATGTCAGGAGGAGGGTGGGGGGTCAACATGGAGAAATGGATCACAAGGTTTCAAACACACAAACACACACACACATGCATACACACAGCCTTAAGCCTGACCACCAGTAACCAGCAAAGCCGGATGGATGAGAGGATGAAGAAAGTAAGTGAGGGGGGGGGGGGGTGGCTTTGCTTTTCCCTGGCAGCAATGAGGAGGGTGGAGCTTATCTTCAGATTATGCAAATGAGGTGTGGTTTTGATGTAAAACAAGCCGGACTGGTCGCTAATGTTTCTCCAGTCGTGAAAGGGCAAAAGTCCCTGGGAGAAATACCAGGAGAGAGGCAGGGAAACAGGAAGGAGCAGGGGAGTCTGGGTAATTAGTCGGTCTGGGCAGGCGGCTCCTCCAGCGTTATACATTATCATATTTCCACATAATTAGCTGCTTTTTCCACATGAAATGAGGAAGCGGCTCGACAGCGCGTTCAGCGCCGCGAGGACGGCCGGCTTCTCCTCCTCATCATTAATACTGAGACATGAACTCTGACCTTTCCTCCCACATCATCGAGCCGCACACGCACGCGGCATAAAGCCCCCCGCCTGTGTGTAACAGAGGAGCTTATGATGCGCTGTGATGGTTTGGATCAATGGGAGGAGCCTGTGGACTTCATGGATCTGATGAATATGTATGGAGGGCGATTGGACTGAGGCAGTGTGTGAGTAGAGGCTTTAGCTCTCTTACTCAGGGCCCCCAGGAGCCACCTGGGGCCCTTGATAGGCTAACCTGGGACAATCACACTGCCAACCCAAAGTGGTTTTAGGTCATGATGGTGTCCTGGAGCCACAGGCATGTGAGGCCTGCTGATATCAACTGTGGGGCCAATACTACTAGACTGTGTTATCATAGCTGATATGAAGGATCCACTTAGACCTCATTTGCACAGAGGCTGCTTCCAACTATGAATTTGTTATCACCTCCACCAATGACATTTTTACATCGTTTTTACACCGTTTTTACACCGTGTAAGTGTGTCAGTTAGCAAGTTGTGAATGGGATCCACCCGGCTGGCACCGGCTCGGTACTCACTCTCCTGCCAGCAGCACACAGAGGAGAGACTTCTGTCGACTGCTCCAAACCACAGCCAGAGTTTCCATCTTGCACTTTCTCTGTTACTGTAATGTGGCTTTTTTTTTTAAAGCAGCGTTTTTGCTCTTTTCGCCTGGAAGGGTGTCGGCTGCTTACCTGTTAATTAAAGAGCTCCACTATTCTGTTCCTCAAAGTGTTGGAGACGGAAGCTCACGTTCCCAGCCAACAGAGCTGTCAGAGCGCTGTCAGGGGCCAACGCCAAGAGAGTCCTTCATCTCCTCAACACAACTCGATTACACTGATTTCCACACCCAGGAGAATCCTCAAACACTCCAAGTGTGAATGAAGTTTGGGCCAACAAAGTCAAGAAGAGGATGTTTTTTCAGTCGGCACAAACTGTTCCAGGATTTAATAATGGGTCAGTGAGGAAGGGAAATTACTTTCAGGCAATGGAGGAGTCACAGCGTCGGCCTGGCGGGGCCCCGGGGGCCGAGGTGGGCGAGGGGCCAATTGCCACGGTGAGCTGCAGTGAGAACCATGCAAAGAGTAGCGGTCAGATATAATCAGCAAGGAGAGACGCTCCATCCAGCCTGACACCCTGTCTCTCTCAACAACACTAACTAGCTCATGTGCGCAAAACAGATTCTCACAAACCGAAATGACCTACAAAACGCTGTGTGTTGAGGTAACAGCAACAACAAAATGAATCTTCTCCTCTGCAGATCATGATTATATGAAATTAGTGACTGTCATCCATTAAAGTACAGATTGAATCTTTAAACTGAAGCAGATCAAAGGAAAGCCTTCGACTTTGCCAATGTTCCTCAGTTTGCTCTTTAATTAAAGGGTTTCAGCAGGTAAGTAAAGGATTATTTAAGTACGTGCTCACTGAGTTTTGATACATTTATGTAAAGGTTTGTTTGCATCCATTAAAAATGGTTTCAGGCATTTAGTGACATGAAGCAGATAGATTGTATGGTGGATCAGAGATCTTGAGGGGGATTTGGGTGATTACACAGATGAAGAGTCGCTGCCCTAATTAGAACAACAAACAGAGATTCCAGCTCAGATCAGAGCTTCAACTGGACTGAGGCAAGAACACGCCTGTTCTCACTCCTGACCTGGGGGGGAAGAGAGAGAGAGAGAGAGAGAGAGAGAGAGAGACAGCTGGTGTCTCTCATTTACTTTAGTATGAACATTACACAATCATTTAAGTTAGAATGTTTCTAATTGATATGAAAACCGAGACAAAAAGAGAGACGGATAAATGACAGGAAACAAAGTCCCAGCCGTTCAGTTTGGGTCCGTTTCCTGCCTCCCGGATGGTTTTCCCAGTGATCCCACCTCCACCAGCAGAGCTGCGGCTCCTCTGGACATGTGTTTTATCACTCAGACTCTGTGGAGACGGAGTGAAAACACAGGAAAAACACTCAGGAAGCAAGACTCAGAACTCTGTTTCTCTCTCTGCTGCTCCAATGAATCTGGATTCACAATCACACATCATGGAGGTCAGACATGTGTGTGCCTGTTGCTGGAAAGTACTTCCACTTCCCCCTTTCACTCTCAGATCCAAATGCAGGATAAAAGACGGAATTACCTGGTTCTCACTTCAGCCTGACTGGCAATGTCAGGCTGGGGTCACGTTTCTCCTTCCACACCAGTAGGTGGCAGGAGGGGGAAAAATAGTTCTCTGAATGCACAAGAAATAACAATAACAGTTTGACATCAGGAGATATTTTCTAAAAAGGTCAGTAGAAAAGTCAAACATGTTTCAGTATCATAGGGCTTCTGGAATAACGAAATTTCAAGAACTTGAGGTTTAGTCGTAAACTGTGAGATAATCTGAAGGATCAGGAGAGATGAGTCACTACGCTGCACACTGAGCTGGAAATGTCAAGCGTCCCAGTTCATCTCTTGTCCCATTAAATCCATTTCTACAGCACACAACACCTGCTGAAGCCATCCACTGTGTGTGTGAGTGTGTGTGTGTGTGTGTGTGTGTGTGTGTGTGTGTGTGTGTGTGTGTGTGTGTGTGTGTGTGCGTGTGCGTGTGTGTGTATGTGTATGTGTGTGCGTGCCTGCGTGTGTGTGTGAGGTCAGGAGTGCAGCTTTGCTGTAGTCCTTGCACTCATTTGTAAACAGAAGCTCAGTGGGGGAAGAAGCATGCCATTGCAATCTATTGTGTGTGTGCGCGTGCGTGCGTGAGTGTGTGTGGTTGTGTGTTCACGCAGGTACGAAAGCCTTTGTATTCATTTCAACACGATCAATTGTATCAAAGGCAAGATGGCACAGACTTTGGGTCTAGGTGAGGGATCATGTGTGGCCCTTAAAAAGGAATAACAGCTCACACTTTCACTTTCCCAGCCAGTGTGACCTAAGAGCTGCAGAGACATGACTGCAGGAAGGACAAATATGGCCAGAGAACGTTTCACGTTCACTTTGACCTCTCTGCACTAGCTGAATACATTAGAGGGAGGGAAAGGGGGCAGAGAGACATACAGAGAGAGTCAGAGAGAGTGACAGAGAGAGAGACAGAGAGAAAAGGGGGCTGGGGGGGGGGGGGGGGACAGAGAGAGAGATGGAGAGAGATAAAGAGAGAGAGAGGCTGTGAGACAGACAGAATGAGACAGACAGACAGACAGACAGACAGACAGACAGACAGACAGACAGACAGACAGACAGACAGACAGAGAGAAAGACGGAGACAGAGAGAGAGAGACAGACAGAGAGGGAGGGAGAGAGAGAGAGAGGGAGGGAGAGAAAGACAGAGAGATTGAGATAGAGAGAGACATACAGACAGTCAGAGAGTGAGAGACAGAGACAGGGGGGCTTTAAAAATAAAACTGCCGGAATACTTCAATACACATTTCCTGTCTTTTGAGGTTAAGCTGCTCTCTCTCTCTCTCTCTCTCTCTCTCTCTCTCTCTCTCTCTCTCTCTCTCTCTCTCTCTCTCTCTCTCTCTCTCTCTGTCTTTCTCTGTTGTGTGATGCCAGACGTCTTGGAGAGACGGTGAGCTTTGGATGTGGGGGGTGTGAGTGTGTGTTTGTGTGAAGTGTGTGTGTGCGTGTTTCTGTGTGTGTATGACAGCATTCCTCTGCCTCTGAGCGTGTGCAGATGGTGAAGAAGACGTAGACGAACAGAAGAGCTTCAACAACTGGAGGTAGGTGCCAACCAACTTCACACACATACTTACTGTTCACATACACACTTAGACACTTACACACCTATACACTTACACACTTACACACACCTTAACACACACACACAAACTTAACCGGTTGGTGTGTGTAACTCAATCGTTGTCATGGCCTTGAATATAACCGACGTACAGGTTTGCGTTTTTGTATTCACCTCTGTCTTTTGATTCCACCTCGCACAGTCATGAACACACACATGTATCAACGTGCAGCCGCTCTGTTTTACAGGCGGGTGGGCGGGTGTGACTGAGGTGGAGCTCAGTAGAAACTCTGCTTTGTGTCGCAGTGTGTTAAGCAGCTCGGGCTCCTACCTGTTGCACAACACACAGCTGCTTCACATCTGTACCCACATGCAAACATCATGTATGATGAGACAAGCGTGTCCCATGCATGTTTAATGTCAGAGCTGGGCTGGACTGATATCAACAAAAGAAAAGTGCTCAACTACTTAAGTACTGTAAGTCTAATTACTTTAGTCGTAGTATTTATGTATTTAGAGAATTTATGTTTTTGCACTACTTTTGTCAAGTACAACAATGTTTTCGGGCCCCTGCTGAAAAAAATGGAGAAAAAAAGATTCAAGTCAAAATATTTTGAATTTGAAGGAAGATGTGTATCATGACATGATGAGGAGCACTAAGAACATGACCTCAGGCAAAAGGTATTTGAAATGGGCGAAAATAAATCTCACAACAGCAAACTAGCAAAGCTCACTGTGCGTGTTAGCTAATGTCAAGAGTCAAGTGTGCTATCAAGCTAACATTTATAACCACATGCTCACTGGGGTCTGATAACGTCTTCAATAAAAGTTCTTCAATAAAAAAGACTAGATGCACTTAGAGTAACGACTCAGCAGTTTTTTAGCAGGAAGTTCTAATAGCAGCAGTAGCATTAGGAGCAGCAACAGCAGCAGTAGAACCAATAGCAGTAGGCTAAGAAGTAACAGTTCTAGAAGTAGTAGTAACAGTAGTAGCCACAGCAATAGTCGTAGTTGAAACAGTGCGGTTTCTGTGGTGTTTAGTTTGTGTTGGGGGTTTGAGTGGACAATGCGCCGGTGTCCCCGTGAACAGTGTGTCAGCTTCCCTGTGGACACTGTGTTGGCGTCCCTGTGGACACTGTGCCACCATTCCTGGCCTGCGTGCAGTCAAAGCTCAGGTGGGATCATCCCCAAACAGCAACATGTTTCAGGAGAAACGTAGCAGAATCGCTTCCAGTCATTGTTTTCCAGATTTCTCTGCTGTTTGGATTCTGTCCTGTCCATACTCACAGCAAGCAGCCGGCAGGGACGGACACACGGGCTGTGGGGAGAGATGGACAAACAACACACACAGAACAGTGCCTCCGTGTCGATGTTGATTCTGCTCTCACGGCGACACAATGCTAGCCTGCTAGCTGGTCCCTGGTTGTATGAGGCTGATTTCAAGGGAAAGCTGTGAGCGTTACGTTATGTTACAACCAATAATAGAACAGTGAGCATAAGTGACCTTAACGTCTGATGATCTGAACATTTTGATTCACACTCATCACCTGCCTCAAGTCTATCGCTTGATGATACACATTTGTCTTTCTGGTCTCAATGTGCTGGTCAGGGCAACAGCAGTGCAGGCAGCAGGGTGAGCAAAGTACACTTATATTCGTAAGCTACTTTGTAGCTGTATAAATCATTGTAATAGTTCAGAACTATGAGTATTTACTACAGCACATTGGTTCAGTTTTGCTGGGTTCTTGCTCATGTGATGATGTAAATCTGCACAGCTGCAATTCAACTGAAGAGCAATTGACAATGATGGGCTGCTGCACACTTTAAACCATTTCATCCGGCCCGCGAGGCAATTATGGCTCTTTCTATGACGGCATATAAATAATTATACTGTGATCAGAATCCGCCTTGTCAAACCGTCAGATCGCAGCTCAAATTGTGAAGCGTAACCCCCGTACGTGACATGTTCAATCGCAGCTGTTCAATACTTATGTACATATGGCCTCTGAGGGATGATGGCAAAATCAAAATGGCCCGCGATGGGAAAAAGGTTCCCTACCCCTGCTTTAGAGACAGCAGTACAGGCGAGGGGCAGCAGAGCACACAGTGCCTCTGCACGGGTTTGTTTCATATCCATGTGGACTTTTGGAATATTTGAAATAATTATTAGAATATTTTTTAAGTAAGGATTGAGAATTTTAGATTTGTAGACACCCCAGGAAATCAGCACACGCGTCATATCCTTAGCAGCATGTTAGTGTGTAGTTCAATTCCCTTCACGCACGTTCACACAGCGCTGTGAAGTGACATTTCACTCTGCGGACTGATGAATGAATGAAGCACTCCTCGTCTGATAGGAAGTGACACGCCGGCCCCAGTTGTTGCCTGGCTTTGATCCTGACGCCCCCTCACCCCACTGCCCCGTCCCAGGCCACTTCCAGCACCTCCATGGGGTCACGCAGATTAACCCTTGTTTCCTGCAGTGAGGCTTAGTTTGAAGTGAAATGAAGGGTGAAAGCGTTTTCCTGGCAGAGAGCTGGTGAGACTGCAGGGCTCTCTGTGGATTTAGGCATTACCAGACTTTTTTACAAGAGGGTGAAATCTGTAAAAAGGACTTTGGATTTATATATTTGAGCAGTTTGGATGCAGACACTCCAAGGTTTTCAGGGGGACAAAGGAGCACTGGAGAGGATTTGGAGCTGTGTTGACTCTGGGTCAGAGTGAAACATTTGAGTGGTAAGGACGGCCAGGATTAAGAGGGTTTAGAGCTTTGACTGCATTGAGGTTTGGATGGTGGTCTACTCAACTGGACAAGTAGTTTAGCTATTGAATTGTCTTTCACTTCAGTTCAGTTGCTCTTTTTGCGTTTTCAGTGGTGTGAAATTCAGCAAAGTTGAATCTCTTCTCTATTCTGCAGGTTGTGGTGGGGGTAAACAATGATGTGGAAGAACTCAGCCTGAATGGGAAAACTACAAATCACTGCAGGCACTGCAAGGCAAAAGTAATCCAACATCAACTGTGAGGGATTCTGTTTCTCCAACAAACCACTGGAACCAAGCCTCGCTGACCCAACATGGCCTCCAACAGCGTGGCATTGTTGTTGGTGTTGATGACGTGGCTGGCACCCTGTGGAGGGAGTCTGGTTGTGGTGAACTCAGGCGTGGAGGTCACCAGGGGTCGCTCAGTGTTCATCACAGAGAAAGAGCTGAAGATCAGCATGGATCCAACCGCAGACTGTAAGGTTGAGGTGGTACTGAACGAGCCCATCAGTCAGAGAGCCGGGAAGCTGACGCCACAGGTGGGTGGCGGAAGGGGGGTGGCGGGAGGGGCAGCTGCTCTTACATATGTGGGACAAACAAGACGCATGGAGGATCAGGGTGAGGAAATGCATGTCATCTTTTTGTGTGGTTTTGCAGGTGTTTGACTGCAGCTTCCTAGAGGATGAGGTGAAATATGTCCATAATGGCTGTCCTCTGCTGGATGAAGACACAGTGATGCTGCGAGTCTACAGGTCAGGGAAACTCATGGAAACTTCTTGAGAGAGAATCTTGAGAAGCAAGCAACAACATAAGACAAGCTGAACATGGGCCTACGTTTCTCCTCTAACATACTGTTTGGTGTCTGTGTGGAGGTTCACATCCTCAGACACGCTGATGGAGACTGTGGTCCTGCTGGTGCGAGTGGTGGAGTCCAGGTCCAGCGTGGTGCAGCTGGGCAGTGTCCCTCTGGTGGTCCCTCAGTTCTACGGTTTGTCCAACGCCATCGACAGCACCGTGCTGAACATCCGAACCCGACCAGATCAGGCCTGCACGGTCAGACTGATGACCACCGACACCGGCAGCCCCTCTCTGGGCCAGCTGGTCAGAGAGGAGGAGTCCAGCCAGAGGAAGGGTAGGTCTGCAGCTCCAGACCATCAGGTCATCAATCAGGGCCAGCTGATTTTTACCTTCTGACTGATTCTCATGTCATCAGGAGTCATCAGGATGGAATGAATATGAAGTCTTTTTGTATTATGTTCAGTCTGCAAATGTATTATACACCACCTCCTGCACACACAATGTCTCCACGTTCCTATCTGTGTCCTGTGCAGGGCTTATTTCATGAAATTCCAAATCGTTTTCCACAATCCACAAACAAACAACAACAAACAAAACAAATCCTCTGCTGTTGTCCTGTGTTGTCGTCCCTCAGGCAGAGAGACGGCGCCTCTTTGCCCAGGGAACAAACCTTGTGTCCACGACACCAAGGAGGTTCGCTTCCTGAAAACAAGCTGCCAGGACTTCCTGAACTCTGGCCTGAGGTACCAGCACCTCAGTCCGCCATCACCAGAGATCGACTACATCCCCATTAGAGTGGAGCTGAGGGAGCAGGCTACCAGGGCCATGCTGGAGGTACAGGATACATTTTTAATCTTGTTTGCCCTCCAATAACTACACTGTGAATGAAGTGGTACATATTTGGTGGTGTGTTCAATATGCAGTATATTAAAACTTGTAATGTGATCCAGGCTCTACAGACAAATGGGAGTAGCAATTGCAGTAATAAAAAAACACAAATTACTGCTACACCAGTGGCTGGATCTTATTGAAGCTGTGTATTTTTATATTTTCCCCAAGATATCATGAGAAAAAACAAAAGATAAAGATAGGCACACATATTTATAGCTGGAATTTTGATACTTAAGCAATGGCAGGAATTCGGAATATATTGATCAGCACATCATGTTTCTGTTCAATCAAGGTCCCACACTGGCTTAAACAGCTTTGTGCTTCCTTACAGATAACAAATAAATTAGTGTGCTAAGGAAATGTTGTGTTATTGCTTGATATTTGCTCTGCGCTCTGCCAAGTCTGATTAGCAAGAAACTTGAACTCCAAACATTTACTTCATAAACAGTTTTTCATCTGTGTTTTGAAGAGAAAACACTTGGATAGAGAAGATAATAATGTATGAAAGAAGTTTCTTTCTGATATTTATAAGTTGTACCCACTCGTACAGACGTAAGCGAAAGGGAAGAGGTTGAATTTGGATGTGGAACATTTCTAGGGAAGATTAATGTCTCGATGATGAGATGTTGAGTGGGCTTGGCAGGCAGCAAAGTCAGGCCATCCCACTTCTACGCAGGATTCACACTTTTCTCAGCTCTGCACACGTGGAAGGATGCAGAGCAGGATTTCTGCAGTGTTCTCATTGTCATTTTCCATCCAAAAATCCCAAATGTTAAAATTAGATCGTGTCTCCTTGTTATCACATCGGTAGCGCATCTTCCCAAAAAAAGGTCCCTGCCATGTTTGACACATCTGATTGGATCCTGGAGTCTTGCTTCCTCTGCAAACACCAGATATAACAGCAGAAGTTGTGGCTGTGTGCGTGTTGCCTTTTGAATGCTGCATGTTGTGTTAAAATGACATATGTCCCAAAACAGATGCAGATTTTTGCTAATTAGGAAAAGAAAAAAAGGAATTGGAAAGCTGTTCTGGCATATATCCCTGTGGAAGTGAAAGCAACCAAATAAACTTCTAAGGAACTGGCAAAGAACTGCAAAATGAGAAATGGAAACACTCAAATATTAGAAAACCCTCATATATAAACCCTCAAACTGTGGCGATTTAGTGGAAATGTAGAAGATGAGTCTCTGTTTGTTGTCCTAGTTGGGGTGACGGATGTTTCCAGAAGCAGAGTGTTGAGTTTCATGTGGAATCAAGAGGAGATTTTCTTGCATTCAACAAGTAAAGAAGTTACAGCTTTACTACATGTAAAGCAACAGCACGACACAAGAGTTGATCTGTCTCTGTAGGAGGAAAAATGTTGTGGTTTTAAATCAAAACATTCCACTTCGAGCTTCCATGTCCATTGTCCTGCTGAACTCAGAAAAGTGGATACAATGGATGGAAACAATTGGTTATATCCTTGTAAAGTTGCTTAGAGGCGTGTCCAACGCTGTGAGATGATTCTTCCTTGTGGTGCTGCTGTTTTATGCAGCGGCACAAACACGTTCTCTGTCCATCCTGGAGTTTTGTTGCTCTGTAAGTGTACTGCACTGCCCTCTGGTGACTTTACTGGATACAGCGACAAAATTTGTACTGATTTGGCTGATGGTTTCTATTTTAGATCAGGCTCCTGCATGGTTGTCTGAAACTCTGTCTCCTCCCCTCCCTGTCTCTCCTCTTCCACACTCAGTCGGAGGCGGTGTGGTTGCCGGTTCTGATCCATGGGGCCATGCAGAATCAACCACCTCAGGCCGCGTTCATGGCCTCCTTCATCCTGGAGGTGGACCAATTCATCCTCACCCCTCTCACCACTGCTGCCCTGGACGCCAAAGACCACGAGACGCCTCAGGAGAGGCTGGTCTTCAACGTGACTGTCCCACCTGCTGAAGGCTACATCACGCACTTGGACGACCACACCAAACCAAGCCAGTCGTTCACCTGGCTGGACCTGCACGAGATGAAGGTGGCCTACCAGCCCCCCAACAGCAGTCAGTCACATCGCAGGAACTATGAGGTACTGCAGCTCTGAGCTAAAAAGGTTTTTAATAAGCTATTTAATCAATAATCCATGACTCGCGTCATAAATTTAAAGTGATACCCCAGAATTGTAGAATTCAGACTGTATCTGGTGTTCACTTGACAGGTCGGTTATCACAGAACACTATCAATAGAGCACGTGTTTAGGCCTCTTAAGGCTCTACATGAACTTTGTATTTAGTTATGTTAAGTTAAGTCAGTACGTGTCTTCCTATGACTTCTGACCCTGAGACCTCTGTAGGTTTTCATGGATTGCTAACCTATTCTCGATGCCTACGCACATCAGCCTGCAGCTTGTGCGATGATAAGTCTGTATGACTTCTGCCTCCTGTTTGCATATTGAAATTCTGAATATGGTCCAAAGGTTCTGTTCTGCGCGTTCTAGACCTGGTTGATTTGTCCTCTCCAAGGTGGAGTTCCAGGCTATAGATGGTTCCTATATGAGCAGCCCACCCATTCTGGTCCACATCTCCATCAGGACAGCTGAAACAAACGCACCCAGAGTCTCTTGGAACATGGGTATGTGACCACACGTATGTCATTTCCCACTATTGAAAAGAATATTACACCAAGGCAACATGATGTAATCTTTAAAGTGCCGTTCCATCCATTTTAAACCTGCAGGCTTGGACCTGCTGGAGGGTCAGTCCCGCCCAATCACGTGGGAGGAGCTGCAGATAGTCGATAACGACAACATCAACGCCGTCTACCTAGTGGCTGTGGACGGACCTCTGCACGGGCGCCTCAGTGTCAGAGGTGAGGGGTCAAAGGTTACCAGCCATTTTTATCTTGTTTGTAAGTTTTGGTCCATATTTGCTGTTCACTCAGCAGGTGTGTAGTCAATCCTAAAGAACATTGATCCATCCATGAAATCCATGAAAATCTGTGTTTCTGTTATTTTTGAGTGTTAAGAGAAGAATCCACAGACTGAAGCTGGATGCAGTTTTCAGGCTCTTCCATCCTTTCATCCTGTGCTGGTATTCCGACACTCACGTCACCCTGGGACTTCCCACTGGAAGTCGTCTGGCCTTTTACGCTCTTTTTCCTCCATGTGTTCCCCGTCCGTCAGGGACCGCCATGTGGCCGGGGTAGCATATGTCTCGTGGCCCTGCATGTGTTCCCTAATCAAGTGTAAAACGGGGCGGGGGCCGCTTTGCCAGGGGCCGTGGCTGCAGCAAGCGAGGCCGCTGCTGTCTCCGTCTCTTCCACCCCAGCGCTCGGGGAGACGCCTCTTTGTGTCTAACAGGGAACAGGACGCAGCAGATTGGAGGGAATTATGACATTTCATGCTGCCATGCGCAGGGAGCAGATGCTCTGTCCCCAAACAGGTTCTCATGCTACCAGCTCGGAAGTGGGGGGGACGAGGTGGCAGGAGTGCTGGAGCCCCAAGGGCCCGAGGTCCTGGGGACAGGGCTGTTTCAGCCACATGAAGGTAGAGAGGAAGAGTGAGATGCTGGTTTGCTCTGAGGTCAGATTCATCTAGCACACGAGCTTAATTTATGGGATGGACAGCGACACTATGAGGCCTTTTATGAGCTTAATATTTTGGCTCCTAACTCCTTAACTGAGAGACCCAGAGAAGTTTAAGATCCCACTCACTCCCTGCTGTGTTATAGTTGAAATGGAAATTTTTACTGCAGCTCTCCTTATGTATTATAGGAGCTTCTGACTGCCAGAAGGAGCTCAGTGGAACAAGAAATATGCAGACAGAGTAAAAGTCGAGTTCTTCCCTCCAGGCTTAAGTGATGAACAGCACAGCAAGTTAGTCTGATGTAACTTCTGTCCCATTAGAGCATTTTCCATCTCCAGCGATGCACCACCCACCACGCTGGACCCCCGCACCTGCTCAAGCACACAGCATCATCATTATCATCATTGTCATGTGTAAAACACTTTGGCTCTGTTCTGGGCTTGTCGGGACTGGTGGAGCCTGTTAGTGGAGTTTGAGTCCTGTCGGCGTCTCCGAGGACGCCGCTGCCACTGACCCTGGATGTGACGACGGAGCTGCACAGGAGGCTCTGTCCAACGCCTTCAGCCAAATGGATGGCTGCCTGTCCTACACACACACCCACACACACACACACACACACACACACACACACACACACACACACTTTTCCAATCCCAAGTTGTTCACTTTTTGTCTTTATGGGCCTGTTGCCCAACGCCACCTTTGGGCCCAATTACCAAGTAGTCTCCCTGTCTTGGACCGGTATCTGGGTTCCCCTTGGTGAAGTTGCTAATGAGGTTCAGGCTCGTGACCGTTCGTCACTCAATCTGTCTGCTGACCTTGCCCTTCTGTCTCTGGCACACTCACGGAGCAGGAAGGCCCCCCCCCCCCATTCTGGCAATCGGGCTGCAACATGCTCACCACTGGGACGGACGCCATGTTTACCTCACTGTTGGTGTTCACAGCACAAACCTGAGCCAGCAGTGCCTTTAGGCGCTGGGAGAAAGTTGTTATTTCCAAGTGACAATGGAAGAAAAAAAACGCTGGATGTGTTGGTAATTGAATCAAAGTGTGGAGCTTCATTCACTGACAACAGCACACGTGGGCCAGCAGTGCGGTGGTCACATGGAGCTCTGCTGTTAGCATTAGCACCACATGAGGGAGGCTAGCCAGCAGCAGATGGACTCTATATTTCCACTCTATATTTCAGTAATGAAGAGCAGGAGGTGTCAGGGAAGTTTCTCACCTCCGGTGACAATATTACTTTATTATTTAGTGTTTGTAAAAGTGGAATAACTGTTTTAGTGCCTCAATTTATTTTTCAGAAAGAAATTCAATACAGGTCCTTGAGAAATTCACAGTTGAAGGCAAACAGTCCTTGGAATTCCTTTTCACATTAATGACTTGTAAATTACACTGTAAACATGCACCAGGGAAAGAAATCTATTGATTTATTTTATATATGATAATTCATTCATTAATATGATCATTCATTTATTAGCCACTTTGTGCTCACTTTCTGAAATCTGTTATTTTTGAATGAACCTGACAGAATCGGTAGTTTATTTGTGACTTGTTTGTTTTCCAGGAGGGAAGGCGTTCATGTTTCGGGTTAGAGACTTGAGGGAGGGTGTGGTCGTCTACCATCACTCCGACAGCGACACCACACGCGACCACATCGTCTTCCGAATCACTGACGGCCGTCACAGTGTCCGCCACAAGTTCCCCATCAACATCCTTCCCAAGGATGACTCACCGCCCTTCCTCATCAGCAACGTGGCAGTGGAGGTGGAGGAAGGCGGGGCCGTCCGGCTAGAGGAGTACATGCTGCTGGCCTCCGACCTGGACTCCAGCGACGACTACATCCTCTACCAGATCACCTCCTCCCCCCGGGCGGGGCAGCTGGTCAGGAAGGATTCCACTCACCCTGCAGGTAAGGATGAGACTAACATAAAATCATCCATAATGTCATTACATTAATTCCTTCCTTCATTTCTCTGTGGTTCCAGACGGCAGCTTGTTGGTGAGGTGGTATCAAGTCATACTTTTTCCATGTTCTAAGTTGAAACTGAGACTTACTTGTGACTTGAGGTTGATTCGGTCCCACCTCTGAGGTTTTTGTACAGATTTGGTACTAGGTTCAGACAGTGTGAGAACCTCTGTCATAGGCAGTTTTTTTGGGGGGGACATACATTTGGTTACAATGTCTTCATACAAATGCTCAGAAATATCAAGCCGAAGTTACCTGCAGTGTCATTTAAAAAAAAGAGCAACCTAAACCCAAGGATGATGTTAGCCGTCTGCTTTGTCTCCGTGCAGGGGCATCGGCTGACAGTTTCCTGCAGAGAGACCTGATCCTGGGTCAGATCTTCTACCAGCACTCAGGAGAGGAAGTCTTTGAAGACTCCTTCGACCTTGTGCTGTCCGACAGCCAGCAGCCACCCAACCTGTCACACACATATGTGAGTGTCGTGAACATTTAGGAGTCTCATGTTTCCTCACATGTGAGTTTAGTTCCTCATTCCTCACTCCTCATTCCATGTCCAGACAGTGGTGGTCCACGTTTTCCCAGTGAAGGACCAGCTGCCGGTGCAGGTTCCTGGCAGCGTTCGCTCTCTGGAGGTGAAGGAGACGGATGTGGTGTATTTGACGCAGGCTCACCTCCACTTCACAGACAGAGAGCATCCTGACACCGACCTGAGCTACGTTATCACTCAGCCCTGCTTCAGCCCAGTGCATCCTGGGTATGGGCAGGAGGCGTGCTTTTAAACAGTCACAAATCAATTTCTTGATAAAAACAGTGTCTGACCCTGAGTACAGTTTTAAAGCTTTGAGTAACCATTGTAAACACAAGAATACAATTTGATTATTCACCTGCCAAAACATGTGGTCAGTACAGCTTTAAATGTGCCCACTAATGCACAATTTGGTGAAAAAATTTACCAACAGCCTAAAAGTGATGACAGTCAATGACCAACAACCATCTAAGTGTTTATCATTCTATACTGTGCGACACACGTCCTCCTTTTGTATTTGCAGGATGATGGATGCAGGACGTTTGTTTTACACAGATGCCACCAATGCCATGAAGAAGGACCCCATGGTTGCAGTGCTGAAGGCCTTCACGCAGGTTTACACACACGCACGCGTACACACATACACACATACACACACACACACACACACACACACACACACACACACACACACACACACACTGGGTTTGTACAAGGTTGTTGATCCACATTTCTCATATGGGTGTTTGGTAGGGTCTTGCTGTAGTGAATACTAGCATGCACTGTGTTTGCTCATTTGTTAGGTATTGTTAGGTGGCTGTTCAGGGTGGATCTTAATGTGTTAGGTGGTTGTTAGATGTCTCTCTGATTGTCCTCTGGGTGATCACTTGGTTATTGATTGGGTTTCTGTGTTGCTGCCACGGTGGTGTCTTGCTGAAGGGTTTTTCTTAGGTGTAATTAGTTGGATGATTGATGTGTCATCAGGGTTTTGGTAGGATATTATAAGGTGATTGTAAGAGTGTGCTGTGGGTGGTTCCTAAAGTGGTATGAAGCAGCTGGTAGGTGATTGCTAAGGTGTGTATGTTGCTGGGGTAGTTACAATGATGTGTTTTTTAGACAGAAAACTATATAGTTTCCCAGAACTCTGCTTATGAATATGCTTAGTTGCCTCCTCTTCTATTTTCCCAGCATGCAGTGAACCATAGGAAGGTGGCCTTCATGCCCCCAGTCGAGGATATTGGCCCAGAGCCACTTTCTGTCCAGTTTGTCTTCTCGGTCAGTGATCATCATGGAGGCACCATCGCTGGCTTGCTCTTTAACATCACCATCACCCCTGTGGACAACCAGGCACCAGAGGTCTGCACCAACCGCCAAGACAGAACATCAACTGCCACATTTAAGATCCATATTTTGAATCCCTGTATCTCTCTCTTTCTGTCTGTTCAGGCTTTCACTAACCTGCTGCGGGTGGAGGAGGGAGGGGGAACCTTTGTGACGGAGGAGCACCTCCTGGTTCGGGACAGGGACAGCAGAGCTGAGGTGCTGAGGGTGGAGGTGCAGACAGGGGCTCAGCACGGCTGGCTGGAACTGCAGGGCCTAACACTGCAACAAGGCGACAAATTCACCTTGCAGGACCTGAGAGGACTCCGACTCAGGTGAGTGTGTGCCAGCATGAGCATTATCTCACTGTAATGCAACAGAGATCTTCAGGTTGGTTCGATTTGGCTTGTGAACCAATACACCTTCATATGACGATGGACTTTATTCTATTATTTTATTAGGTACTAGTTATGAACATGTTCATTGTGGTTTCTAAAATCAGTCAGCGTTAGGTGGTTGGTAAGGTGTTAAGGTAGTTGTCGGGGTGAAATCTTTACAATGGTATTTTCTGGTTTAAGAAATGTGTCTCAGAATGTTTGCGAGGCTTGTTGGGGTAGTTGCTAGGTGGTTGTCTGGACTTTGTTAGCATGTTGGTAGGAGGTTGTTGTGAGGCTCTGGCCATTTACCAGGATGTTGAAGTGACACTAATAGTCTTTTGGGTGGTTCCAAGAGTTTGTTAGTTAAATGTCTTACACTTGTTTTTTTTATGGGAACAGCAGTTTCTGTTTCAGTGACTGTTTCTGTGACTGGAATGTAAAATGTAAAAACAATGGGATGTAAAAACAATGATTACATGAGAGGAACAAACTGCGACCATGCAGGCTGATAGCCAACAGCTGCTACAGCATGTTCTTGTGCTAACGGTTTGATGGATGACTTACTGTTACAGACTCAAACACCAAAGCTGTTTGAGTATCAGAGTAGGCTGACACTAATTAGACGATGATGCCCCCCAGTTACATGATTACACACTTAAGTCATGTAAACATGTCCCACAAGAGCTGTTTCACATGTAAACTTATTCTTTGATCCAGTTTGAGCGGCTTTCATGTTTACAGCATTTCTGTCGTCGGTATCAGTGATTTGGCTGCTGAACCCACAGAAACATAAACCAAATCCCGGCCCTGGCTGAGCAAACAGGTTCATTTAGGGCCCAGATTCGGAAATGGGTCATTAAATGTGGGTGTTTGCTCCCTGTGTGGAGAGATTATGCCTGTGATTTTGTAACCGACAAATGTTCTGAAACAGTGTTTGGCCTCACTGGCACTGCAGCCTCAGGTTAGACATGTGTACTGAAAACATGCACCATTTGGAAGAAAGAGCCAATAACTGATTGCAAAATGCTTTTATCCAAGGTGACATAGACCTGGATGTTAAATGCATTTTATGGCATAATTCTACTAAAACTTATATATGAGCAAAATCTTTACATTTTAGGTTTAGATTTTACGAGAAATGTTCATCCATCTGTTCTTGGCATCAATGTCTATTCTTATGTAAATCAATCCTTTCCTCATAAAGTAAGCCTGAGAGTCATAACTCTTGCCTATCGTGTAGGATTTGACTTCACCCCTACCTCGTCTCTCTGTGTCTTTCTCTATGTTTTTCTCTCTGTCTCTAACTCTCTGTCTGTCTCAGGTACATCCATGACGACTCTGAGACTATTGAGGACACTGTTGGTCTGAGAGTGACAGATGGCCTAAACTCTGTCAATGTCATCCTACCGATACAGGTGAGCGTTCTGTTACCCAAACAACCAAACAGACTCAATCAACTACCTGTGACAGGAAGTGATGTCTGACACAGTTTAGCCTCAAAAGTTGTAGGCTTGGAATTTGACAAAAAGTCATAATTCACATCTGAACTCTATCACTCAGTTCTGCCCTCTTCTTAACTAATCTCCTGGATTCACTAATAGAAATTTGTTATGCTATAATGAGGCTACGACCTTGTCACATCTATGTTCTTCTTCTATTATTTGTCCACACGACGCCCTGCATGTATATCTGCACAACATTCTCCTAGCTGCTTCATGGTATGGGGCGACATGTTGTAACCATAACCACTGACCTCAGATTCTGCCAATGAATGACGAGCCTCCCCAGCTGGGCGGCGGCCTGAGGGGGGAGCTGAGTTGCGAGGAGGGGGGCCGTGTCCAGGTGACCGTGGACTACCTGTCGGCCACTGACCGGGACAGCGACGACTCCAGACTGACCTACATGTTGGCCAGGAGTCCAATCAGAGGAGAGCTGCAGAGGGCGGGGATTCCTGTGGACAAGTTCTCCCAGCAGGACTTGCTGCAGGGTCACATCTACTACGCCCACACTGGTGAGAAAGAGAGACATCATGGGATATGTGGGGGCATTGATGTCATATGGAAGTAAAGTTACAGGTGTTTATTATTCAGGCACAACTGTGTCTTTAATTAGGTATTCATGACAGAAATAGTGTCTCTCAAGACACTTTCAAGGCATTTAATAAAAAAGCACTTGGCATCAGCAGCAAGGAAAACTCCCCTTAAACGGGATGAAACCGCAGAACCGCGTCTCTCTGTGTGATGTTTCTCATCATCATGATCCGGCTCAAAGTGCGGAGATGAGGTTTGATTTGTGTGATGTTTGTGTCCAGCAGGAGAGATCGGACCTGAGCCCGTGTCGGACACTGTCACCCTCATCATCTCTGATGGCGAAGCTGGAGGGACAGACAGCTGTTGCCACGGAGACGCGCCACCCCCACCCGTTCCCCTGCATGGCACACTCCCAGTGTATGACCTCAACATCACCATACTTCCTGTGAACAACAACGCTCCCATCATCTCCCTCGGTAAGACGCATCTCTGTGGTCTGTGAGGGAAACAGCAGGCAGATTTGTGTGCGTGTGTGTGTGTGTCACTGTCTTTACGTCTGAAAATCCTCTTAATGCAGCAGAGCAGCACTGACCGCAACAAGACGTCGCCACCTATCAGTCACACAACACATTTTGCATGAGGGGGACAAAACATGATTACACGCACACACACACACACTCCATATTCCCCGTCTCCTGGGGACGGTGATAGTTTACGCTGCAGTCGGAGCCAAGAAGAGGGATTGGAGGAGCTCTGTGGTTATCAATGCGGACCAGTGACCACAGGGACACACACCAGGAAAACATGGAGATGTGTGTGTGTGTGTTTGTGCGTTTGTGTCTGTGTCTGTGTGTCTGTGTGTGTAAGAAACTTGCATACACACAGACACACACAGGCATGACAGGTTTGCACACTGCATCAAATCATGTTGATCCAAAGTCTTACTTTGTTATAAAACCAGGTTTCTACAACCATGATGATCCTAGAATGTGTTTTCCAAGTTTGGAAATATTTGGAAAGTTTCCCAAACGTTTTCCAAGTCTTAGAATGTTTTGAGTAATGACTAAAATCTTGACAATTTTAGTGAAAACCTGGTACCTGAGAACAGTGAAGATGTTTTTAAATCCTGGAAATCTGCAGAATGATGGTTGCTATGAGACTTGTTGGATTGAGGCCTGGTGACCAGCTGAAACTAGAATAGAACTAGAATAATAATAATAACATTTTATTTTAAATGGTGTTTTCCAGGGAACTCAAATATAGTTTACAATACATTAAAAATATATATATATATAAATAAAGAAGTAAAGACGCAGGACCAGCTTGAAGTTTTCACTTTAGTAACAACTTTAGTTTACAGCAGCTATGCAACACCCATCCAGATTTACAATCAAATTCAAGCGACATTTAAAGAATTTCAGAATGAAACTTCAAAGTAGACCACATTTCCATGTATAGAAGTGTATAAGCAAATACAACTTACAAAACACAACAACAAACTACATTTGAGTCACTCAGTTTGTTTCAGTCTCTAGTGAGGCTCAGATTTGGTCCTCGCTGATGTCGGTTCCTTACGTTTTCATGTTGCGGCAGCATCCAAAGCAGAACACACAACATCACATACATCATGTCTTTAACAAGCGGAAGGCGTCAGAGTTTTGCTAAGCGTTTGATTAAACAAAACTGTTTCCACCTTGATGGAGCGTCCCAAAGCTTTTTGTACAAAATTGTTCATCATTTGCTCTTTGCCGAGAACAACCTTCAATTTAAAATAGTTGATTGGAAATATCTGCATTATTTCAAGAAAAACTTTAATCTGCAGTTGATCAAATCTGCAACAGTTTAAAGTGGACTTATAATATCAAATATAGCTGATTGTTCATCGTCTTCATTGTGAATTCGTGGCATTGTCGGGGATTTTGGCTTTGTGCGCTTTGTGTGCTGTGTGTACTTTGTGTTTGTATCATGTGATCAGGCTAACCACGCTGGTATTGACGTGTTAAATGAGATCTGGGTATTGTTGGCTGTGTTTACATGTGCTGTGTGTGTGTGTGTGTGTGTGTGTGTGTGTGTGATGGCCAATGCACGCCTCGCTAAAACAATGGAGGAGAGCAGTCCGCCCCTCCTTCACAATAGCCATCCGTGTACTAGCCACCTCGCTAGCCGGATTACCCAAACACAACCAGCAGCCGGTTAATTCCCTAATCCTGCCAGCGTACCTCCATTCAGCCAATACTGGCACCCCGAGCAGCGCTTCTCACTGTGGGGAGGGGGGTTTGTGGTCTAATTAATTAGCATTGAGTAAAGATGCGAGGCAACAGTAAGAGCATTAGCGCGGCAAAACAAGAGGTATACGGATTTAACTAATTCCTTGTGCAAAAGCAACGCTCGTCTATCAGCGAGATCCCAGACTGTCCATTAATGCTGCATTCACCAACTCACATACAATGTACATGTGTGCATACAATTAACACATACACATGTATGATGCCAGTATGTATCCACATCCCTGGACGGATGGATGGATGGATGGATGGATGGATGGATGGATGGATGGATGGATGGATGGATGGGTGGATGGGTGGATGGGTGGATGGATGGATGGATGGATGGATGGATGGATGGATGGATGGATGGATGGATAGATGGATGGATGGGTGGATGGATGCCCACCCATCTGGACCAGGAACCCTGATGACATTACAATTGAGGAGTACGGAGAGTTCTACAAGAGTCTGAAACTTATAAACTTGTATAACGAATGAACTTGTATCACCTTTGAGTATTCAGTTCTTCCACGTTCTTCTGGAAAAGCTGAAGGAAAAGCTTACCAGATGTGTTGGCAAACCTTCTTGGAGTCAAACTACATTAAGCTTTAACTGTGTTGTGCTGTTGCATGATATCATGAGGGATCTGATACCAAGGCCTGTAGACCTGATGAGTCAACGCCAAATGTCTCCAAAAGGCTGCACAGGTCAACAATGTCAGCAGCCTAATTGAGACGGAATTTTTCCCTGAAACTCATATCAGTTAATCAGTTTCACAGGTTTTGTGACATCATCACACTGGATTTCTGGGTAATAACAGTAAAAAGTATTCCATTTGTCATGCTGATTGGTAGTTGTGTCCTAGGTGAGTCCTTGTTGGTGGTGGATGAGGGCTCCTTTGCCTGTCTGTGTGGGGGGTTCCTGGCGGCCTTGGACCCTGACAGCCCCCCTGACCAGCTGACCTTTCACCTGGAGACTCCGCCCCTTCACGGCTTCTTGGAGAACACTCTGCCAACACCGGGCTCAGAGAAAAGCAATGCAGGACTCCGAGTCGGTCAGTGTTTACGTGTGTCTGTGTGTGTGTGTGTGCTTGTGTGTGTTTAGCATTGATCTGTCCTGACATGATTTTTTCTCCTTTTCCCAGAATCCTTTAGCCTTGTCCACCTCACCTCTGGCTACATCAATTATGTTCAATCAGAGCATAAAGGGGTGGAGCCAACCGTCGACCAGTTTTCCATTAGTGTGAGTGACAGTGTGCATCGCTCCGCCCCCGTCCCCTTCTACGTCATCATCAACCCCACCAATGATGAGACACCTTCGCTGCTGTTCACCAACTTCACTGTACGTGTCATCACAATGAGTCACATCCTGTTTTTGATGGTAGAATCTGAAATGTAAAAATGTATCGATACTTTTAGATCTGCACTTTGGAAAAACATCTATTGCAATTTTAAAGGATTATTTTCTGTAAATGTACCTTCAGACTGGGACTGGTGGCCTATGTAGTATCTAACATCTGCTAAGGTTAATTGTTAACTACCTAAATGGAGAACATTTTAAATTATAGACGGGGAAATTGTCTTTTGCCAATTATAAAAAGTGGCGTCGTCAGCATACGTGGAGCACATTAACCAGACAACAGCCAAGAGTTTCATTCTGCACCTAATATGTTTGACAGAAGAACACAGTTTGTTACGTACTGTAGCCTCAAGAGGACATTTTTAATCACGTAGTTCATGATTAGAATAGCAGCTGTGGTTCTGTTATAAGAATTCCGATTTTTGTGGTAGCCTGGTAGCACTGGCTGTACAGTGTTCTCATCAGTGTGGACATGTCCTCAATGTTCTGCTGCAGACATTTTGGCAGTGTGGGCGTTTCAAATGTAAGGTTTGGTCCTCCGTGTTTCCCCTCTCCAGGTAAAGGAGGGCGGGCTGAGGGAGCTGACTCCCTTCATACTGAACGCTTTTGACCTGGACGCCCCTCCGGACATCTTGACCTTCACCGTAGTAGAGACTCCGGCCCACGGCAGCCTAATCAATGGTGTCTATGGCGTGGACACCGGCAGATACAAGGAGATGGGCGCTGAGCTCCTGGAGCAGAGCCTCCATGTTCACTCATTCACCTTGCAGGAGCTCCAACAGGGTGAGACACAAACTGACAGAAGGAGGAAACCAACACAGCAGTGAATTTGGCCTATAGGGGGCGCTACAGCATCATGGCTATGAGCAAGAAGTGATCCTACAAACCCAACTACTTTTATTAGTAGCTCGACAGTAGCTAAATTTTTTCAAACAATGTTTCTTTTCATTTTTTTCCACAAGTAGCTGTGCAGCTTAGCAGAAGCTACACAGCTACTTGTCACATGACACGAGCATTGTTATTGTTGCTGCTTCTTACTCATCTGGTTTAGCCTGATGGGAACTGTAGTCTGTGTTCAGGCTGTCAAAGGTATCAAGCAGCATTAATACTGAAATTTTAACATCATACCAAGATTAATTTTCCACATTAGTGATTCAGTCGCCTACATTTGAAATGCAGATATCTGTGTTTAGAATAGATGACATGATTCTAATTAGAATGTGCAACAATCTACTCCAATCTATTTCCATGAATATGAAGCTGTTGTTAGTGTTCACTGAGTGTTGCAGATTATTGAAGAGATCCTGCTCTTCCCCCACCTCCTCTTCCTCCTCCTCTTGCTCCTCGTCCCTGTGCAGGCATGAAGATCGTCTACATGCATGATGACACAGAAACCCTGAAGGACGTCGTGGTTTTGCAGCTGACAGATGGCGTCCACACAGTTCAGGGGACAGCACAGGTCGCCGTGCTGCCGGTCAACGACGAGAAGCCCCGAATGTTGAAGTACGCACACACACACGCACACACTTCATCCTCGACAGATGTGTATTCTTGAGCTGAAATCGTGTTTAATTGGATCAACATATCCAGCTGTGTGACAGTGTGTTTAGGTGAAGGTCCTCATGTGTATACTTGAGACTACATTAAATAAAATCAAGTGAATAATGAACTCATTTTCTGAATCCCACAAATTGTAATTTTGTAAATATAAAAGTTCCAAAACGTGTACATTTTAAAACAAAACATTTTATTTCCTCGATCTTAAAGCAAAACTGTTGTGTCCAAACTCTGTTTCTCTGTCTGCTGTCATCAGGTTAGATTTGTTAGTTTGGTGTAATTCATAGGGAAACAATATTTTCATTTGAATGAGTGATTGCATGTGTGCATCCTTCAGTGGGTTTTACCCCCCCTCGTCCCCAGACCAGTTGTTGGTGTGCTGGCACAGACTGAGCAGGTCCTGCTAAAGGGCACTGAGGCAGAGGTAATGCGGTGACTTGGCAGATGCCAACATTCCCAGTTTGATGTTCCTGCAGGACGGACGTGGCAGGTCGCTCCTGCATGGGTTTGATTTTACTTCCATGTGAGGAAGCAGCCAGATGGTTTCTGCTGTAAGATGTTCACAGAGGAGAAAGAAGCTTTAGCACAGAACAACCTGCACACATAAACACGCAGCACCACAAACAGGTCTGTGCTTCACCCCAGATACTATATGAGATGTTTAGAGCCGACGCAGTAACACAAACTGAAATGCTGACATGGGAAATGTGCCTCTACTAATGGAGCAGACAGAGAGAGAGAGAGAGAGAGAGAGAGAGAGAGAGAGAGAGTCAATTTTCCATATTATACTGTATATTGCAGCTCCACCAATCCAGATTGACCTCTGACCTTTAACGTGTTACCTGAGTTTATGTTAGATTCTAATCTGTGACCTCTCAGTCGGTCATGTTGTGCTCTTTTCTTCATTGGTGCCATTGCAGGAGCGCAGGTCTTGAGGTGGACTCTGGCGAGCGCCGTGTGATCTCAAGTGTGGTTCTGGAGGCCGAGGACCTGGACACGCCTCCTAGTCGCATCTTCTACATCCTCAACGCTGCACCGCGATTTGGCAAACTGCAGCTCAGGGTGAGGCAGGAAGTGTGTTTTAATGCGTGTGTGTAGTGTGCACGGCATCTCAGCCTTAAACCAGACCGGCGCATGAATTGTCTGCAGACGGAGTCGGGTTGGGCACAGCTGTCGTCTGGGCAGAACTTCACTCAGGATGACGTAGAGATGAACCGCCTGTGGTACACGCACACCACTGCTGCCACAGCTGGGTTCAAAGGTCACGACAGCTTCCGCTTCGTCCTCAGCGACCTGGACAACGAGTCTCCCTCTCAGAGCTTCTTCATGTCGGTCCGCACGGTGCAGAGAGGTTAGTTGCACCACACATGCACAGTGAGTTCTGACTGAGGTTTGGGTTCATCTCCAACCTGGTTTCTTCTCACTAAACTGTAAAACAGACGATGGAGAACATGCTGCTCCATCTCCTCCACTCACATTGTTCTCTGTGGTGAAGAGGAAGTGAACGTTGCACCATAGATAGTTCCACACACAGTAGGTTTTTGCATAGTTCAGATCTTCCGTCCATTCTCTTCCCGTTCACCTCAGCTTCCTGTCTCTGGAGTTGATTGTTGATGCCACAGCGTTGTCTCGCTCTACTTCACGATTTATGTTTCCACATGGTGTCCTGTGTAGAATAGGTGAGTTGGGCGTGATCCTCCTGTGCCCTGTGGCCTCCTGGGAAAGTGGGACTGAGGTGAATGGAGTCATCGCATGTCAAACAGGCGTTAGAGTCATACTGGGCTGAAACAAACAAGTAGCAAATGTACACAGGATGCTGCTTTACCCCGAGAATCTGAGCAATGACATCAACATAACAAGCTAATAAACAACACAAGTATGTGGGAATAATACACACAAACACACGCTGTACTTTTACCTCAGCCTTTCGCCGTCTCAGTGGGCTTCAGGGGCTCATGTATCATTTACGGGCCCCCCCCCTCACCCCAGCCCTCGCCGCCAGCTTTGCCAGTTGGGTGCACAGCGAGCCACGAGGGCCGGAGCCTTCTGGCCCCTGGCCCTCTGATCCTAGACCAGCCCAGGTGAGAAACCAACTCCTCAGCGTGTGAATAATTAACAGAGGTGGAGGTGCAGCAGCTGTGGCATCGGCTCACCCTCCTCTGGGTGTTGCTCCTCATCATCATCATCGTCGTCGTCTTCTTCATCAGTCCAAACTGCTTATTTTCACCTGAGCTGATTTGGGCCTGCTTTTCTCCTTCTTCCTAGTATATAGGCCCAAATACAAACACACATGCTGAATATCACACCTACACACACCTACAGGCCGAAGCGTTTAGAGGATCAGAATGTCGATTTTAGATAAAGAAGATGGATGGTTTTAGAGAGGAGCCGAATCTTCAGCTAATTAGCCGCCACTCCGTCCTGTCGTCTGTCTTTAGGGAACATCGTGCTTCAGGTGAAGCCGCTGCATCTGATGGAGGGTCAGCGCGTGGTCCTGAACACGGATATCCTGCTGGCCACAGACTCGGCAGGCCAGCCAGAGGAACTGGTCTTCACGGTGTCTGTCCCGCCCAGGTACGGGCTGATCCATGCTGTCCAGCACCCCGGGGTGCCGCTGCTCACCTTCACCCAGCTGGACGTGGCTGCACATCGCGTGTGTTACACCCACGACAACAGTCACACCGCCAAGATGGACTCATTCAGGTGATTGTCTCAAACACCAAAAAACACTTTGTGTTCAATGACATTTAGTCTGATCTGCAGGTCTTTGAATGGACCCTTTGGATACAGATTGTTGTTTTTACTACAGTTCAAAGATAGAAGTTCTGCCCTCCACAATAAAAGCTCAACATTTTGCCTGGATTCGCTAATAGAACTGTGTTATGCTTTAAGGAGGATAACACCTTGTCATGTTCTTCTTCTACTATTTGTCCTCACGGCACCCTGCATGTATAGCTCCACCCTGAAGTTACTGTAGGGTAGAGATCCATCCAACATACAGAGGGCTCAGGGTCAAAGGTCAGAGGTCAACATATTAGTATGTAACTTCAGTTCTATCTTCATGTAGAGGAGCTTTTAGAGGCTTTAACACGTGTTCATGGATCCATAAGGGTTCATTCAAAGACCTACAGACCTGAAGAAAAGCACTAACATCTACACAATGACACAACTTACTGAGAAACCTTGTCACTGACTGAGGTCAGTTTTGAGCCATTAAACCAACCTGGTCGAGGCTCAGTGACACAATATTTATTACTTCTACGTACTTAAAGGTTCATTGTCAGTCAAGCTGCTTTGTCCACAAAAAAGCAACGCAAACTGGGAGAAAAGCCTTTCCCTTTCTTATTGAAGGGTGTAGTGAACACTGTGGCCTGTAGAGGTCACTAGCCGGGCTTTACTTATCATCATGAAGTTTTCCGGGAGTGAGGCGTCTCTGACCTGAAGCTGTTAGCACGGAGCTGCTGTCCTGTTTGACTCCATCCTTTCAGTTAAGTGACGCTGTTTTGCAGCTCAGCGTGAAATTATGCTCACATCAGGAGTATAAATGCTACATTATTCACGTACATATTGTGAGAAGAGGATGTTTGTGTCAACACGGCGCCCGAAAAAGTATCACACACAACATTTGGCTGAGGAATGAAAACTGGGCACCGAGAAGAGGGGGGGGGGGAACATCAGCGTCAAGAGACGAGAAGCTGCTACATGTTTATGTGCTTTTCCAGCCAATTTGGCATCGAGTGGAGAGAGAGAGAGAGAGAGAGAGAGAGGGGGGAGAGAGAGAGACAGAGAGAGAGACAGAGAGAGAGAGAGAGAGAGAGAGAGAGGGAGAGAGAGAGAGAAAGAGAGAGAGAGAGAGAGAGAGAGAGAGCGAGCGAGAGAGAGAGAGACTTTGTGTTGACCTGGTCTGTGCAGACTCTGTGTTTGTCACCCAGCCTTGCCCCAACCGGCTGGCCAGCTGGCTCCAAACCCTGAGAAAGATCAGAGCCAAAGAGGGGGGCTGGGGGGGGGACACATCTAGAGAGACAGACAGGCAGACAGACAGACAGAAAGAGAAGGAGAGACATCGTCGTGCCATGATCCTCTCTGTTTGACTAGAGATAAAGGTTTATAAAGGTGAAACATGATCCATCGTTCATCTGCGGATACTTTCAGATCTCAGGAGTTTTACAGAACAGAACTCGATGTTTGGGAATAAACTTCAACATTGACCACAGTAACATGATAGTAACAAGCACTTTTATGTAGGAATGAAATCAATTAAAGCCCATACATCTGTTAGTCCTCTAAGCTCACCTTGTTCTTTTTTTACTTTGATTTGTCTTCTTTGTTACTCTTGAAAAACTATTTGCAAGACAGAAAAAAACTGAAATCTTTATCTGAGATTTTATTATTCATGTTTCTCTAATTATATAATTCCATAATTGAATAAACAGATAGTTATAGGGATAAATAGAAAATAATTGATTGACTCCGGAACTCATTTCTGTAAAAGTAAAGTAAAGGAAGCGCTGATCTTAGCCAGACTGCGCACACCTGTACATGTGTGTGTGTTGCATTGCCGTGACAGCAGATGATGAATGGGCATTATCAGGAGAATAACAACAGCATTGGCACGGTGACGACCAGAGCGCCGGCCACAGACGGCCGTCCCTGGGCGAATATGGCCGACACTGGAGGCAGATGTTACAGCGAGACCTGCCTCTGTATGTGTGTGTGTGTGTGTGTGTGTGTGTGTATGTGTGTGTGTGTGGTGAGGCCCGGGGCAGTTTGTCAGCTGCAGGGCTGCAGGGCAGAGAGGCAGATTGTGTTGGCAGAGGGCTAAAATCTGCGCGCACACACACACACGCACACACACACACACACACACACACACACACAAACACAGTGACAACTGAAAATGCAGTGGACCTGCAAAACAAGCTGTGAATGTGTGTGTGTGTGTGTGTGTGTGTGTGTGTGTGTGTGTGTGTGTGTGTGTGCGTGTGCGCGTGTGCGCGTGTGCATGTGTGCATGTGTGTGTCAGGTCTTTATATGAGTGATTTATGACTGAAGCTGCTTGTCAGTGTTACTCAAGGGAAAGTCATGTGATTCGTTATTATACATTTCTCATAACGATCATGCACTTATTTACTTGTATTGCTCAGTAAAATATGCTTCTTGGAATCCCCTATAAACATTTTCAACATTTCATGATATTGGTTTCATAGAAATATGTTAACCTCTGACCTTTGACCCTGGCCTCTGTATGTTGTCATGGATCTGGATACAACATGGATCCATAAGGGTCCATTCAAAGACCTCCAGACCTGAAGAGAACCACAAACATCTACACAATGACACAACTTACAGAGGAACACACAGAGTTCAGAGGTGTAGGAGACGGAAAACAATCATGTAATGTTGTCAAATTGTTTCTTTATACCTGTGAAGGAAGCGTACAACGTGTCAAGTTGAATATCACACTGCCCCCTATTGGACACATAAACTCTTGCAGAAGCCAGATGTGTTCATTGCTAACTGTAATTTTGTTTTCACAGTTTCTCAGTCACCAACGAAGAGTCATCCCGCAGCGGCACCCTAATCTTCACCATCGAGCACGGCGACCGCATCCCACCAACCCTCAACCACAACGCCGGCCTCCGCCTGCAAGACGGCACCTCAGAGACAATCAACGCAGACCTGCTGCAGCTCACCGACCCCGATACCGCCACCGCCAATCTGAGCTATGTGGTCACGGGGCCACCGCAGTATGGCAGACTCCTGCTGAGGGGAGTCCCTCTGTCACCGCCACTGACGTTCTCCCAGACGGATGTGGACGAGCTGAGCCTGGCTTACCGGCACGACCCGGGCAGCCCAGCACACATCGACAGGTTCTACTTCCTCCCAACAGATGGAAACAACAGAGGGTACTTGGAATTTGGACAACTGAGAGAGGAGCCTGCTGTCTTTAACATACAGGTGGGCTGCACACACACACACACACACACACACACACACACACACACACACACACTAACATTGGCACATCCAAATGCATCTAATTATGATTGACAAACATTTTCTCTTCATTTAAATTACATCATAAACTTGTTATTTTGTTATCATTAATAAGAAAGGCTATTTCAGGCAGTGTTCCTTTATTAAGGCCACGTCTGATTGGCCTGCTGCATGGAGCCTGGGGCGCTGATCAAACACTCACATGGAGATGCATTTCAGTAGGCATCAGCATAAATGTAAAGGCAGAGCGTCGTTTTTACATTTAAAGGCACAGCGTCGCCTTTACATTGAGGCTCTTTGTAGAAATGCTGGTGATCAGCAGCTGAAGCTCTCCAAGTCTCTGAGGGTGAGTGACTGCAGAACACATGAATATTTGAAAAAGAGAGCAGCAGGTGAGCTAACCCCGTCCCATCGCATGCTACCTGCCACCACACACACACACACACACACACACACACACACACACAGACGGCCAGGTGGCTCACATGCTGGCTGGACTGACTGAGCTGAGCCACAGAGACTGGAGGCTGTTTGTGATTGTTTGGTTGTGTGTGTGTGTGTGTGTGTGTGTGTGTGTGTGTGTGTGTGTGTGTGTGTGTGTGTGTGTGTCCATTCAGATGAATATTTGTCATCAGTTCAGATCAGAGGAACGCAAACTGAACAAATTGTACTAAAAAGTTGGAATTACGGCTGAACTGCAGGTCAAACAGGAAGTGCAGCTGGCATGTTTGTGTCTTTAGAGGCATTGGCCTCATTTACTTACTCTTTAATGTTATTTATGATGCCATGTCTTCATTGAATAAACGCTGTTATTATCAAAGCAACTGACCACTCAAAGCTTCACTGAAACCTAAAGTGGAAATGAATATAGATATGTGAACCAATATTAAATTGTTATTTGAACAACTTATTTAGACGATTTAGAGAAAAGTTTAATATGTATGATACAGTAATAATGATTTATATTCAAATATGCCTGATGCTTTCCAGTGTTTGTGTGTGTGTGTGTGTGTGTGTGTATGAAAGAGTGTGTGTGTGAGTGTGAGTGGGCAGATTTCCCCATAAAGGCTCATGACCGGCTGACAGTAACAAAGAACGACACCACCCTCAAGTGGCGGTAAAGCATAACTACACCTGAGGTTTCATAGCATTTTCTTCCGCTCTAAACTGAGAGGCGCTTGAAGTGCTGCCACCCAGTGTTTGTTTTCCCTGTTATAGCTTATAACTTACGTCACACTTCTTCTTATCCTTCTACCGTAAAAGTTGCAGGGTTTGTAAGTTATGCGTTCAGACACTCAAACATAGGGGGTTGTGGGTAATACATGCTGCTAAAGTAGTGACATAACAGCAGCAGACATTCATGTGACTTATAAGTGTATCATCTCAGATTAAAGTCTGATCCAGCCTAATTTTCTCCCAAACGTTCTTGTCTTCCATTGTGATCAGGTGGATCAGGTGGACAGGATGCCTCCGAGTCTGGCCACCAAAAGGAGCCCCAGCATGGTGGTGGAGTTGGGCGGTGGTCGCTACGGCATCTTCATCACCTCCAGACACCTGCAGGCCCTCGACCCCGACAGCCCCACCCAGGAGCTGGAGTTCTCCATCACCAGGCCTCCACACTTTGGATACCTGGAGAACGCAGTCACAGGTAGGCTGGTAAGCTCACTGGTCGGCTGGAGTGTGTGATTAGCCAATTAGGAACTGGCAGGTAGGATGGTGAGGGAGAAGAGAGCTCACAGATGACGAGAGGACCACACTGGGATTACTTCAGCAAAGCAGGTTCTGTTGGGTCATTGTGGAGTGTGGATGTCTTCCTGTCTGTCCCACTAGAAGCCTACATTAAAGGTCGTTTTACCCAGAGGGACCTGGACCAGCGCTCCGTGGTGTTTGTCCTCCCGGCTGACATGGAGGTGACAGCAGACAGCTTCCAGTTCAGACTCACAGACCCAGCAGGAAACACCATGCTGCCTGAGATGTAAGCGCTACTCAGGGTCCAGATGTTACAGCTGCAGATTAACACTGGGATCTGCTCCTCTGATGTCCACCTGTGATCACACAATGCACTTTGATTGATTCCATGTTTACTTCAAGGCTCTGCTCTTTAGGCTCATTGTTCACCAAGAGTTGTATGTCTCTTCAGATTTGAGCTGTCGTGGTCTCGAGTAGAGTTTTCAGCGACCTGCTACCGGACCTGTGAGACCTCAGGGACGCTGCAGATCCAGATCAAACGCACGGGGGCGAGCGTGGACCCTGCTTATGTTGCGATCCAGGTACGGCTGTCCTCATGCACCTCATGAAAACAACTTATACAACTTTTAACATATAAAGTTAACAAATTGAGCTGATGGTTTGTTTAATGTTAGGTTAACAGATCAGCTGTCTATTGTCTCACCTTCAGGGATAGACAATAGGAACAGCTTTTACTGAAATAATTTAAAGGATGAAACACAAACTATGATGGCCTGCAGGGTACAAAGAATTATGATGATGATGATGATGATGATGATGATGATGATGATGATGATGATGATGAGTCGTTGCTCAGTATTTGGTTTGTTTCTGGGTTTGTGACTACAGGTTGAGGAGGGTTCAGCCATACGCGGCAGAGACTTCACTCACAGCACAGCCGCTCTCATCCAGTTTGATCCAGGTCCGTCTGTCTGATTCTGATTCTGCTGGACTCTCTCCTCATCTACTGCATGATTTTGGCTGTAGCTTACTTGCAACACAATACTCCATATTTCATATCGTGTGTTGCTGATGTCCTCCTCCTGCCCTCTCCATCTCTGCTCTTGTTTGTTGTCTCCAGGAGTCAGTGTGAAAAGCTGGAATATTTACCCGATAGATGACGGCTTGGAGGAGAACCATGAGATGTTCACTGTCATGTTAAAGAACCCAAAGAACGCTGTTCTGGGCCAGAGGACCTCGGCTACCATAGAGATCATTGATCCCAGAGGAGGTAGAACGTTTGTTTTTTTTGCCGTTTTTCCAGTCGCATCCTTTGTTCTGTTTTACATTACAAAACCTAAGACCGTTACTAGGCCTCCACACAGGTAACACAGGTTACATGTGAAGGTGGAGATCGACCTCTCTCTTTTGTCATTGACAGGGAGGTGTGATCCAGAAGACCTGATGGTAGAGGAGGACATGAAGCGTATCTCACCACCGCTGCCTGCCCCTGCTAAACCTCCCAAGCCAGAGGAGTTGGAGGAAGACCCTGTGACTGATATAGAAGCAGAGCTACTTTGGGAGAACCAGCCCCACCCGCCTCGGGGTGACGTGCCACACCGCCGGCCCTACCTGGAAGATGGAGAGCGAGAAGCTCAGGACCAGGCGGCCCCCAGCTACAGCCACAGCCACTACCACACCAGGCAGCTGCCAGTGGAGGGCACTGGGAGCACTGGGAGGACTGGGCACAGGGTCAGAACCAGAGGTCCAAGGGTTGGTCTTTTTTTTCTAATTCCAGCCTTTAAAATTTTACAAGGGAGCATTCAGGCCACACAAATTCAATAAATAACAATGAAGTTGCAAATTTTCAAGAAAGCAAGTTAACTGTTGTTTCACCACCATGTCACACATGGTGACGGTCGACTCATGAATTCATGAGATACAGCACTGTGACAGAGCCACGCCCACTCAACTTTGGCAGCCTGTCTACAATTTTGGGAAGTGAGACACTTCCCAATTCTACAAATCAAAGTTCAAAGGTTATAGGCCAAAAGGTAAAAGTGGTTATTACAGCACCACCATCAGGCTGACGGGTAACTAAAGTACCTGGATCACGTCCAACCTGCCCTCCAAATTACATGAGAATCCCTCGTAACTTTACGAGCAACCCTGCTGGAAATGTTTAAAACATCTCACGTTGCTGTCCTCTGATGTGGACACCTGCTTTACATAAACATCTATACATGTTACTCAACATATAAACATAAAAATAAAAGGTTCTTCAGATATTATCCTTCTGTCAGTGTTGAAACGAACTCAAAACAATATTAAGGTTGCCCTAACATGTTACTAAATATTAAATAACATAAACAGTACAGTAACAAACATCTGTAACTCCCCCTCCTCTCATTATTGACAGATAAAATATCCCGTTTCTAAAACCATACCAGCTCTCTCACAGTACTGGGGGTCAAAGTTAGCTAGAACTTAGCTAACTTAGCTAGAATACCAAAACACACCATTGCTGCTATTTGTGCTGGAATGTTGGCTGACTGAGTGAACCACCGCCTTGGTTTTCAGGTGCGTCTGTCAGGAGAGAAGAGGACAGAGGAGAAGGTCTGGACGGTAAGACACACTCCTCCTTCATCCAGAAAAAGGACACACACACGCACACACACACACACAGGGTTGATGGTGTGTCGCGTCTTTGTCCTCCTCCAGTTCCATAGTCTGACTCCTCTGCGAGTGGAGCTGTTAAATCCTGGTGATGTTGGGTGGAGCTGGTCCCCTCACAGCGATGCACCTCAGATGGACCAATCAGCACACAGAATCCTCCCAGAGCTGAACCAACACAAGGTCAGGGGACAGGAGTGCTGTCTGTCTGTCCCTCTGTCCCTCTTCCTACCTGTCTCTGCTCTTCTGTCTGTCTCTCCCTCCCTCTAATCGTCTCTCTCTTGGTCTGCCTCTCTGACTGTTCCACAGGGTCACAGGTGGACAGACACTTTTGGGAAATTGGTTGAGGTCTGAATTTTCCTTTGAATTTCCCATGTTTTGAACCAAATGCTGTGCAAGTAAGCAAGTTAATAAACCTGCTGCCTGGATTGGTCAATTCGCTATCTGTAAAGCACACAACTTCCTAGAGAGCTTTGGGATGGGTCAGGAACAAACTGCATCAAAGGTCAGAGGTCAGAGGACATGTTTAGAGGCCTCCTTTGAGCCCAGGTCAGAGAACAAGCCAGGGATTATGAACTGTCAAATAACTCGGACTCTTCTGCTGACAGATGGTGAATTGGGGAATCATTGTATGCTTATTTATGCTTATTTATTTTTATTATGATTGGTCAATCAGGGCATTCTGTGATCAAATATTTTTTCCATTGATTACCGCAAAGGTTGATAGCACACCATAGGTTGATGGATATCTGGTATCTAGACTGGTTGCTGCCGTTTCACGTGCTCTGTATCACTCCTATGATAATCAAGAGTTGCACTCATGCTGCTTTCAAATGCTCAAGATGGTAAAGTGCTACATACAGTATGACTTTGCTGCGTTTGAGTTCTCCTCTGACAAAAGAACAAAAACACCAAAGTATAAAGATGGAGATGTAGAAGATGGTAATGCTCTCTCTACTCTCTCTCTCTCTGTGCAGTCTGTCAGCAGCTCTTGTCCTGATGGTTGGAATCACTACAGGGGGCGCTGTTACATCCTTCACTCTACTGTGGCCTGTTGGTCCTGTGCTCAGCAGTCCTGCTCACAGCAGTAAGAACATGAAAACACACACATCAGTGACCCGCCATGCGTTACCTCCAGCATTGTGTACAGAGGAGAGTAGATGAATGTGTGTCTCTGTGGGCACTCTTACCCTCAGTTGTACTCACTCATACATCTTGAACTCTCTGTCAGGTTTAACAGCAACCTGACCAGCCTGCGATCCAGAAAGGATACGGCCTGGCTGTGGAAGTTTGCCGGGAGGAAGCCGTTTTGGATTGGTGAGTGAAACAAAACAGTACCACAAAAGGTCACCTCAGTATGTGAAATGCTTTTGTTGGCATGGCTTTTACTGTGACAACCCCCAACCCCTCCCTCCAACATACTATCAGATAAATAATCCAAATTCATAACAGGAATATTTATGGTGTATTTGTGTGGCTCAGGGCTGTCCGGTGGTCCGGGACACTGGACGTGGGCTGACGGCCAGCGTGTGTCCTTCTCCAAACTGAAGGTGCCAGTGGTGGAACACAGCAGCGTTGGTGCAGACTGTGTGCTGGTTCAAAGCCCCAGAAGGTGGATCTCCACCCAGTGCTCAGGCGGCAACCATGAGCAGAGATTCATCTGCTCCATGCCGGCTCACACTCACTGACACACTCACAGTATTTACAGATTTCTGCTGTGTGAACCATTTATGGTCACGTCATATTTAATTCAATGCAATGATGCTGCTCTGTATATTAGTTTTCATATTTCTGTCATAATAAAGTTGTTGCACAAACACAAACAAACATGTTTTGACAAACTTTTTTTTTTGTTGATTTTGCATAATTTGGTTTGGTTTGACATTTGAAAAGAGTATAAGTAGTATAAACACTTTGACCTATGTGGTACTTTGTCCTTACACACCAACTGGGAGGGTTGATTGGGAAGTGTTCTTCCTGCCATAGAGTCCAGCTCAACACTAGCCATGGATTTTAGCAGAGGAAAAACGGTTTGTAGTTTTAGTCATTTCCATGATGAAGAAGTCAGAGTATGCTGGTGAGAAGGTGGCCACTGAATGGATCTGGTGAGCTGGTGATGGTGACAAGTGCCAAGTGACATGCGTGGAGCCGCCACTGTCATGACAAAACATCACACCACCTTACATGGTTCAATAACTGTCTGGCCTTTGGGAGATGAAGATAAAGGTATCACACCCATGTGTTTGCAACACATGTTTGCCCTCCTGTGGTGGATGCAGTAGGATCCCCCTGGTCTCACAGTAAACTGGATTCTAGCCTCTTCCTTCCACAGCACCGATTGGTGCTTCAGGAACTTCATGTTTTGTTGTTTGCAGCTCCCGGAGGCTCGGCTACCTCTGGAATGCGTACGCCAGTTTCACATGGATGCAACTATTATGTAAACACACACATGGATATCACTTCCACAAAAAGTGTAAAAAGGTTGATTCTCACATCAGAGCAGTTTGGGGCCCACAGGTGCGGTGGTAATGCAACGTAATGCTGTGACATGAAAACTGATACAAAAAATAAACCCCAAGCTCACAGTTTTAAATTCGGGTTTCTAAGTATTAGAAATGGTTTTACAGGTTCTCATTGCATGTAAGACCTAGAATGTTTGAGGGTGAAGTAGCTACTGTTGATTTATTGCTGTGGCCCTCACTCCTTTCACTGGCACCTGTGAGCTTGAAGCAGTCCAAAGGCCAAAATGACATTATTGTGGTTGCTGTCTTGTTTAACAAGTTTCAAAATTGTGACGACAAGATTTGAAAAAGATCCCAAATAATAATTGCGTTGTTCTTCTGAGTTCTTAATTTCAAGAGTTGTCTCCCTTGTTGACTGTCAACCTTTGGTAAGTGCTCCTCTGTATCTTAAAACAATAAGGCCACCAACATTTTGTGGATGTGTAATGTTTCCTTTGGACTTTATGTTACAGCGCTTGTGTAAGAAAAGGAGAACAGCCCAGATCAATAGAAAAATGCAAATGTTTTAGGCACTTGAGAAAAAAATGAGGATGCTGACAACAATAATGTCATGAACAGTTTTTATTTACCTTCCTACAACAAACATATTAAATTGAATCAATATTTGGTGGACATTTTCGTTACAAAATTGTTTTGTATTCATGAAATTATGGAACTACAACAAAGAAAAATATTCACCTATATTCACCCATTCATCACAGCAATTTCCCTCGGGATAAATAAAGTTTATCTTATCTTATCACAGGTGACTGAGTCTACTGGAGCTGAGCTAATGTCCTCTATCTGCAGACTGATGTTTGTTGCAGTTGCAGTTGCTGATGTCAGTTTCATGTCTCTGTCTCTGACGGTCTTTGCAGGGTCTGCTAATGGCTTTGAACAGCTTTCAGCGACGTACTATCTCCTGAGCATCAAGCAGCAGTAGTGGAGTTTGGAAATTTGTTCCAATCCAAGTACAGTTTCTCTGCTCTGCTTTTCACAGCTGTGCTGAAGTCGCTCTCTTTCTCTCATTCCCAGAGGAACGCATATTTTAGTTGCTGAAATCTAAAAAAATATATATTTCTGTGTATAAGATACACATTTTACAATGTAAAACTCACAACAATAATACATAAAAAAAGAAAAAGGAAAAAAAAAAATGTCCATACATCTTTTGTCAAAACCACAGGGAGCCACTTGAGATGGGCCAAAGAGCCGTTCCCGGCTCTGGAACCACAGGTTGCGGACCCCTAGTATAGCCCAATATCACATACAATGTCTCAAAGGGCTTTACAAGCCGACAACATCAGAAAATTCCCGACCTGCCCAGAGCTCTCTCAGAAAAACTCAGGAGAAAACCTAAATGCATCAGAAAAAAGGTAGAAACCAAATCCAAAAGGGATTCCGTCTCCACAAATGGCCGGGTGTGCAATAGGAACTTCCAGTGGGATTATACTGTACAAAAGTACAAAAAAGCATGAAGAGCGTAAACACAAACAGTCATAGCCAGAGAAAAGGACATTACAGTAGTCCAGTCTATAAGTAACAAACACATGAATTAGGGTTACAGCATCTGCCTTGCTAACAGAAACTTTGGATTCTGGCAAATCGGATATGGAAATATGCAACCCTTGTAATATTATTAATGTGGCTGCTGAAGGTGAGGCCCTTATCTAATGTTAAGCCCAGTTTCTTCACCGTTGTGGAGCATCGGATGGGACCATTGTCACTACTACAACTAAAAGGCTCTGCTTCTTTGGCCATAAGATCAACATTTCAGTTTTATTGACATTCAAAAGCTCAAAGTTGATTTTTTCCCCAGCCTTTAACAGCTAGAAGGCAGGACTCCAGGTTGGAGATCCCGGAGTGAACGTTTGGATTTATGGAAAGACACAATTGAGAATCATCTTCATAAGAATGAGGATGTATGCCAAACCCACATATTTATAATGTTTTGAAATGGGAGCATATAAATTGAAAAGGGTATGGATCCCAATACAGGACCATGTGGAACACCAAACGAGGTGAATTGGAATTATTTGATGAAACAATGTTGAAACTCTTTGTTACGTAAGATCTAAACCAGGAAAGTGCCAAAAAAATGCCAATGTGTTTTTCTAGACCAGGGGTGGGGAACCTCCGGCAATTCGCCCGCGATAGGCAAAAGCTTCCCCACCCCTGTTCTAAACGATCAAGTAAAATATTATGATTAACAGTGTTAAAGGCTTCTCTTAATTCGAGGCGCACTCGTCTGCTTCCATTTCAGCATGTAATCCAAAACTGGCTAAGGCACCATTACATTTGCAATTTCCACAATTACAGAGACAGAGTCCTGCTATTTGCGCTCACATACACAGTACGACTGGGGCAGTCTGTAAGAACAACACTAAAAACCTGAGATAATGTATTGAAAACTGAAAGAGAAATATAATTAAAAAAAGTTAAAATGTAAAATGAAAATAGATCAACATATATATACATATATACAGGCAGATACAGGAGTACAAAATGTGTTATTCAACGCAGTTGACTAAACTGATTATCTCCTGAGGTCATTCTCTGGGGCTTTAGTGAGATTCCTTCCTTCCTCAGTTTCTTGGCTTTGTGCATGTGTTGCTTTGGTCTGTACAGAATACCCACTAGTTTTCATACTGGATATCATATGCAAGGAGCCCATTAATAGCAAAACCAAGGTAGAAGGAAACCTTTTCTGTGCTTAAGCCACTTCTTATTGTACCAAGAAGAGCTGGACGTACTGGGACTTTCAGTGCACCTTGATTGGCAAACACTTCTCCTTGCTCAATGGTTCCACTGATGCGATGGAGGCGGCTGATGATTGCTTTGTCTTTGAATATGTCTCCACTCCGCCAAAGTTGAGCCAATAAATGACGACGAATCTTTTTAAAACTCTTGTCCAACTGAGGCTTGGACACGAGTCTCTGGAGTCCGTCTCCTTTTCCCAGGTAGAGATGAGCGACGGTGCTCCTCTTTGGATACACTGAGAAGAGGCTCTTGCGGGATGATTTTCGAATTGCATTCACATATGTTTTGATTTCTGTGTTTTCTTGAGTCGGACTTGGCCAGAGTAGAAGGAGAGCAAGGTAGTACGGGTCTGGGAAGGGATACCCAAGTCCAACATCTTGCAGAGTTTTCAAAAGGAGTCGGGAAAGGTCATTGTAAGTCTTCAGATATTTAGATTTTGGATTCACAATGTAAAGAACAATGTTTGACAGAATGTAGTTGATGGTTTCCTTTGTCCTCTGTCTTTTGTTGATGAATTGTTGTTTGTTTTGTAAGAATGCATAGCATTTTGTGTTGTCTTCAATCTCTTCAGGACGTCTGTCCAAATGCTGAAGTATCCCAGTGAACGTGTCTGCTTGGTTCTGCTCAAGAAACCGTCTGTGTTCTTCAATGCCAATTTTCATATTGAGGTTTGGGTTGCTGTCTCGCTCTTTTCTCACTTCCTCTGATGCAGTGCAAAAAAGATCAACATATCTTTTAAACAGGGAATAGATTGTTGAACGATTCTTCGAATCAAATTCTGAATCGTTTCCTTTGAAGTATGTGTAGTACCGGTTAATGTGTTCAAATGTGGTTTTGACTTCAGTTTTCAAATTGACAAGCAGCTGATTGTGTTCTTTAATGATCTCAATGTGTCTGTTGTTGATGTCATTATCCTCCTTGTACACACTGGTGATCGGGAACCCACTCTGCAGAAAACTCAGCAAATACTTTTTTTTAGCTGGATCACTTTCCTCAAAGAACTGGAGTCTGCCCAATATCTGAAAGAGTAGGAAAGCGACCTCCAGCACACCCACATAGCCGTTGACGTTGTATGACCTTCTCGGATAATCCTCTGAGTCATCATCGGCACCTTTCTCTTCATATTCATCTTGAGCTTTCGCCAGCTCTTGGGCTCTTTTGAAGGCTTTGATGGCATTATCTGCTAACTTGATGTTTGAGTCCAGATCTTCTGGATTTTGCGACGTCTCCTGCTTTTCTCTGAGGATGTTGGATTTCAAATACTTTTTGTACACCTGTCCCACTGTGTCGAGCGTGAATGGGTTTTCTTTGATATTCTTGGCCTTTTCTGCCCATTTCAGAGCCTCTGGAAAGTCTTGCTCATTGATGTACAAATATCTTGCCAGTGCTTGAGGAATGGATGCACTTGTTTCAAACCTAGACGAGGCTTTAACAAAGATGTCTTGGACAGTTTGTCTCCCTTGTTGTTTGTGGACTTCTTCAATGAAATGAGAAAATTGTTCTCTCTCTCTGCCTTCTATTCTGCGCCTTTCAATCAACATTTGCTGAATCAAGAGCACAAATCTGTGCTTGACAACTCCATCCCTGAAGAACAGGTCACAATGAAGCATCTCCAGAGCTATTTCACTTATTTTCAAGTGATAATTTCTCTCCAACTCTTCAAGACAGGCAGATGCTATCCACTGATGGAGGATTCTGATTCCTTTGTATCCCCATTCTTCGACTGCATCTATGATGAGGAGGTTTGAATAAGGTTTCATTCTGTCCATTACACTGTCTTCTTTCCATTGAAACATTTTCATTCCAAAGAAATCCTCAGAGAGAGAAACTGAGATTTCTGATTCATCTACGTAGGTGTTTAACAAGGCTAGGAAGGCAAAGAGCCGAGCCTTCTCAGTGGAGAAATCAAAGTCATCCAGTGTATTGTGAGCAAGATCATCTACATATTTTTTGTCAAAATTGCGTTTCATGATCATGAAGCTGTAAAAGTTTTCAGGTTTTTCATGAGTTTCTTTGAGCTCTTGGAGCTTCTTCTCAAAGTCATTTTGTTCTTTTTGGTTTAGTGATGTCGTGATGTACTGACATGGTGCTGGACTGCGTTTGTACTGGTCCTTAGGATTATGGGAACGAACACAGTTAATAATGATGACCTGGCAGTTTGGTGCATCATCCATTCCAGGTCCATTCACACATTCCTCTGCATTATGGATGCAGTTAACAAGGTCGTGAAGGTTTTCTGCTTCCTTTGAATCATCAACTAAAAGCAAAACTGGAGTTGGTTTCTCACTTTCCAGCTTCATCAGCTTCTGAACTTGTATTGCAACGTCTTCCTTTTGCATCACATTGTCTTTCAGCACAGCACATCTAAATTCTTGACGAAGATCCCACATCACATGCATCGCTAAGGTGGTGCCACCACAGCCTGGATGGTGGAAGAGATTGAGCTGGACACATGTGCTTGTGGAATGTCTGAACTCTGATCTGATCAGTTTTATCACATCTTTGTATTTGTCCCTCTTGACAAATGGCCTTTCTATGTCTTTGTCACAAAAGTAGAAGTTCCACCATTTTACTTTTCCTCCTCTGTAGAATTCTTCTTCAACTTTGATTCTGAAGGCCTGAAACTCTTGACTGTTTTCATCATAGATGTTTTCACACTGATTCAGACACAAAATGTCCAGAGCTGTCATTAAGTCTTCATCCCTTTGTTTTAGAACAACATGGCTGGAGGCAGGAGAAGGAAGAAGTCTTCTTGATGACTGATTAATTGGTCCAAATGCCATCACAGTCCCGTTGACCTCGCTGAGGTTTAGCTCATACACTGAGCGCTGGTTGATGTCACACTCACACTTATCCTGTATTAACTCACTCCAGACTCCATATGTGCGAGATTCACAAATCGTGATGATGTTTTCCTCCTCTGTGTTCTTTAAGAAGGCCCTGTAAGTATCAAAGACAGGGTCTTTCTCGCTCAGCACAGGTGAGAGAAGGAGGAAGATGATGAGGCATCTTCCATGGGGAAGAACATCTGGTGCACAAATGAAGGAGACCAAGGACTCTATGTCTTTACATGATTTCCTCAGCCAGTTCTTGTAATCAAACTCAGGGTTTGACCCACTGTCAAGGTCATTTCTGCCATTACAGAAAACCCAGCTGGTCTGCTTGTAGAGGTTCAGGTCCTTCATCACAGTGTGAATTTGTCCTTGATATTGAGATGGGAAATGCAGATTGGCCGCCCTCGTGTCTCTGTAGGATTGACAGACTCCACCTGGGGAATTGGAGTCAGGGTCAAAGTCTAACACACAGAAAAGCTTCAGTATGCTCAGAAACTGAAGATATCCTATTTGTTCGGGACTGCTTTTGTTGACAACAACAACAAATCTTTCATAGGCATTGAGGGAGTTCCCGCCACAAGTCAACAGATTCTTTAATTTGTCACCCTGGTTATCTTCTCTCTTCAGAACTTCTTTTGATTGACACCTCAGAGCCATTTGACCTGTGTGGATAGTTAAAGTGAAATAAGTAAATAAGTGAAATTTAATCCAATGTGTAATTTTATCTATCAGTAAATTAGAATGGAAAACACTGATGTGTGTTGATTTTCCAGTTAACTGATATGCCAGCAATTTTACAGAATTTAATGATTGAAAGTTTAACTAAATCACTGGGTTTTTTTTAAAAATGTATTTGTTGTTCACTTATCAGGTCTGTAAAAACTCACCTGCACATCACTTTTAAAATGGCAACAACACATAACTTAAGAGACAACTGAAGAATTTAACTATTTAAATGGTTTAACATTTCTGTTCTTACCCAGCTTCCTCTTCAGTTGATGAACATGATCATTTTGATTTATACGTTGAAGAATGTCGACTGCGACCTCCAAGGCCTCTTCACTTCCATAGTGGTCCGTCAGTAAGGTTGCAGTGTCTATGGTGTCCTTGTCCCTCAGTTTGCTCAGAGGAATACCTCTACCCTTAGATTTACTGTGTTCACGCAAATGGAAATGAAACTCTTTAAAGTTCTCTGAGGAAAGATCACTTAAGATGTCCTGGATCTCCACTGTGACGTTTGGTTGAACTTTGATCTGGAGAAACACAGATGTATAGTTGGTAAATCTTAACAGCCACCGCTCTCAATGTTTTATGACATTATGTGGTCTGAAATACACAAACATAATGGCTGCTGACCTCACAGCTGAAATACCAGACAACAGAATTTTATAAGATAAGATAAACCTTTATTAGTCCCACACTGGGACAATTTATGGTGGGGATAATTAAAAATAAGGAGCTGCTTTGGTTGTTTCTGTACTATGGCTGAACAATTTGGGAAAAAATGTAAATGCAATTTATTTATTTTTTGACAGATATTGCAATTGCGATTTTTTTTGCAATTATATTTTTTCAGTCAAGCTTCAGTTATATAGTCACAGTGTTCTAGATTTAAAACATGTGATGGAGCATTAGCACATGAAATAGCATTAACTGCTCTATATTCTAATACAAAACTGAGAACTTAAAGATATAAAATCACATACCATTCATCCAGAGTTAGGATAACTTATTCGAACCCGTATGCTTTGTTGTAGTGGAGATTGGTTGCAAGATAGCTGGTGAGCTAACATGCTCGATTGCTCGCTGTTGGCCATCTATTCTAAAGTCACTGCGTAGGTGATGGCGTTTGTTACCTTGTGGTGCCCCCATGAGCCCTTTTCATACGTGTGACAGCAGCAAACAGATGGTATTTTCCAAGTGCTGTTACGGGTTGGTAGTGTTTGTACGTATATTGCCTCAGTGTAAAGCCTGGGGCCAATCTCAAGCCTGGGCCAGTGTAAATTCTGTGTCAGTGTAAAGCCTTGTTCAGACATGCTGCGCTGCATTATGTATATCCGAAAATCGTAGCTTTTGCGATTGGCTAATCACACTGTTTCATATTGCTATTTCAATTGGAAAACTGCTGCTATACAGCTATGAAATTTAATGAAATAGAACAACATATATGTTACCGCATCAGCTTGTTTCCTCTTGGCTGCCTGCTTGGTAGGATTTGGTTCCTGCCTCTGTGTGACTTCCTCCTTTGGCAGCTGAGCCTCTTTAGGTGCATGTTCTGGTTCTTTGGGTTGTGAGGCCTGGGTGAGTTGGGCTTCGTGTTGGACACTTGTTGCAGGTTGGCAGAGTGTTTGGTCCGTGTTGGCGTGATCTGGTGGCTGCAGTGTCGGCTCTGGCATGTTGTTCAACTTCACGAGTGCTGCTAGAATCTTCACAGCAGGACCACTTTTAACATCCAGGTCAAGCAAATCCTGCTTTGTGAAATACACCAGACAATCACCAGACACATCTTCATCTTGCAGCCTGTCTGCGTGGTTTTTGTAGATATTCACATGCTGCCTTAACCACTGGTTGACTTGCTCCTTTGTCCATCTTTCCACATATGCTGGGATTTGAGATTCATGCTGTGATCCCTGTTTCAGTCTTTCCAGATGAGATGTGATTTTGACAGCAGGACCATGTTTTATTTTCAGGTCCAATATGTCCTTCTTCTGAAAGTCAACTAAATACTCCCCCAACACTTCCTCTTCAGTGAACCTCTCCGCAATGGCTTCATCAACTTTGACCTCTGTCATCAGCCAGTGGTGGACGTCTTCCAGGGACCATTGTTTAATCTGAGGTTGTGGCCCAGGTGATGAGAGGCTCATTGTGTTGAACTAAAAGACCAAGCAGACCATAGAGAATCATACACATGTAGGAGTTTATTTGAACAGGTGTATCAACAAACATGACATTTAATTACCAATTGGATACCTGGGTGTTTAGGTTAATGTTTGCATGTGAAACGGTATTTCCTGAGACAGATCAGGTAAGTTAAGAGGGTTCGGTATATATTTTTCAGTTCACTAGAAATTCAGGGTACAGTTTTAATCACCAGTCATTGATTCATCTGTGAATCGCCTGTAGGTGGTACTATGGCTACACGAGTGAATGTTGAGGGCACGTCACACGCCAGGTAAAGAGAGTACCTGTAACAGGGGTCGCCAACACGTCGCTCGCGAGCTACCGATAGCTCGCGAGCCAGTTCTGAGTAGCTCGCCTAAGGTTCAAAATATACTTACATTTGACAACACAACGTCACTTGGTAAAGCTGTGTAAATTTCTATCCAATCAAATTCACAAACATTCCGCCCCCGTTTGCCACAAAACGATTATAAATCAAACAGCCAACACATGACGCTGCTGTCAAGTTTGGTTAAGTGACACCGCAAACGCGTCTGTGGAGCACCACCTCACCAAAGTCCACAGCAACTTTTCACGAGACTTTCCGGCTGCTAGCAGGGCGTGATGTGTCGTTAGCGAAGGTGAACAATGGGAGCGGGCTCCGGTCCGAGAGCCGTTTTTATTTTTTCTGCAACTTAATACAAGACAGAATGATAGGATGGTCTTCTCCGTGCCATGAACACGGGGAAGGCTGAATGTTTGAACTAATGTTGTGCCATTCGACCAATTCACGTGAAGATAGACAAGATCATAACATCAAGCAGGGAGGGGTGGGGCGTGCTGACGGTCTACTACAGGTACAGAGCAGGAAAGAGAGAAGCAGAGATGAGTGACAGCTGGAAAAAAGCAGCATTTGGATGCATTTTAACAATTGTGACAACATAAAGGCAGAATGCAGAATGGGGCGAGCAGGGTCCACAAAAAACCTTCACAGACATGAGAACTGTGCATCCAACAGTTCAGTTGGAAGAAAAAAGAAGCTCCACCCAGGCTCTCAATCGAGTGTATGTTCTTCCAAACAGGAAAACACTCCAAAACAGTACGACAGTGAACCTGCTTCACTGCAAGAACATTCCAGAACTATTTTAATTCCTCATGAAAATGGTACCACACTCTCTGTCATCTCACTAACATCAGAACAGACTGAATGCATGTGAAGTACAGATGATATGGGAACTACAGGGAATTTCCTGAATTACAGGGAATGTGAAGGGAAATTGTGACAGTGATATGTGGACATACAATGTGAAACATGAAAGGTATAGTATTGGTAAAAAAAAGTTAAATAAGTAACCAATAATATAAAGAAAATAATAACATTGTTTCGTTTTCTATGAGATTAATATGATTTGAATGTATGAGTGTGAGCTTCACACTGAAGATGTATACAGGAAAAAACAAGCTTGTGTTGCTGAATAGAAGTGTTAGATATCGACATTTTATAAATGTTCACAGGAAAGACGCTTATTCAGCTGGTTTGGGTGGAGAATCAGCCATAAATGTTACTAATAATGTAAAACATTAACAACAGACACCTTTATTTTGTCAAAGTAGCTCTCAGAGACAAAAAGGTTGGAGACCCCTGCTGTACAAGATATATTGTTATATGTTGCAGAAAATTGCATTAAATGTGAAGCACCAGATTGAGTGAATATGTCAAGCCGGAAGTCAGGCACAGGACCAGCCCAGAGTAGGGGTGGGCGATACTGCAAACTCTGGTATCGATCCGATACCGAGCCGCGCAAGAGCGAAGTGAGTGAGAGGAGCGGTGTTTTGCTTTGTGTCTTCGATGTAACGGGAGTTGTGTACTGAACGATAGAGAAGAGCAACTCAAACTTAAGTATCGATCAATACCGATACCAACGTTGGTATCGATACATCGATGTTTTAGATTTATCCGCCCACCACTAGCACAGAGTCAAAATGTATATTACTGAAGCTACAGGCCAACTACACAACGCTAACAAACATCCTGTACAGTCCTGGGCTATTCATTCAGCGTTTACGTGGAGAAATACTCACTACAGGGGACCAAGAAGAGGAAATACATGTACAGCTTTCAGGACACACGCCACTTTGTAAATTTATGAGGTTTTTGTGATAAAGATCAGCTGAAAACTTGACCAGGAAGGAACAGAGGAGCTGAATTGTTTTCTGATTGAATTGTTAATTACATGACATCTTAGCTGTCTTGATTTGTTTCGTTGTGATTGCTCTTTACACACATATTACAAGAATATTCAGGACATCACCAAGCTGATCACCTCTATTTAAAGTTTAAGATTATAGACTGTGTGACTATGTCCAACTATGCAGATACTTTTATGTCTTGAAATATAGAAATGCTTCATTGGGCCTCTGGACTGACGATCGACAAGATACGGAACATTGTGACCACGGTTAAAGTGACATTTCTAAAAGGCGAACTTTTAACATTTTTACATATTTTTATGGATCTTTTTGTGTTATTTGAAAGAGACACAAAATATATCAAAGCTAAAAACATGCACGGCTTTAATGGCGTCAGTAGAATGTGCGAATCAAGTTCTCACCTGATGAGCGAACGACTCTCACTCCTGGATAAACTGTTTACTGAGCTTACTCAGTCGAAAATTTCTATCCATCCAAACAATCCAAGACCCTACACGGGAGTGTGACATGTGTAGGCATCTATCAGCCCTTCTGCTGAGTTTATTACTGCGTAGCTCTGTAAAATCATCAGTCTAGAAAGTTGGTTCAGCCCATATTGAGAAAAAACGCGACAAAGGAACCCATCAAACATCTGAATGCAGTTTCTCTGTAAATGTCGTGCCCCCTGCAGGCACACAAACTGAACTACATTGTTAATGATAAACAAGTCAAAACAAGGAATAATATATTTCAAAGGCAAAATTACTCATTTAATTAAACCGTTACATTGTGAAATAGTGTAATGTAATTTATTGGCTTCTAAGTTTGACTTAACACAGCTTGTGAAACACAAAGTTCTACTTTGAATAAGTGAGTCTGTTATAAATACACAATCTGTGTATAACTGCATATATTTACATCAAGACAAAAATAATGAGGTTGATTCACAAACTGAAATATTTAATGTAATTTTAGTTTCATTACAGCACAGTTTTAAAACATGTCACTGGCCACTGTACACCAACTGATTAGTCTATACATTATCTCTTCATATACATCATCCATTAACAAAACATTACAGTATGAACATGTATATGGAAAGTCTTGGAGACTTTTTGTTTAAAACAAACATGTCAGTGGTATTGAGATAAAAATGACTACGTTTGTGTGTGTGTCGTCCTTTCATAACTAAAGCCCTGAGGTTTAGTGTGGCATTCCTTTTATATTGGAGTGATGTCATTATTTCACAGTTAAATGCAACAAGGAAGTGGTACATGCTTGTTCACTGCCATGGCTTTGTGACGCACTTTAATGGAATGGAGCCATTACGTTAATTACATCAAATTAATTACAGGAGCCGGTGCTTTTCCCTCTACTAGCACAAAACAAATATCTGCTGCTGAAAATGATGGTTCTATTTGGTTAGGTTAGACTTTATGAGTTGCTACCTAGAATTCACCTCCTCAAAGATGTTAATGTGTTTATTCTGGTAGTATTTACCGTTTTGCTACCATGAAGCTGATTTGCAGTTTTTCCCACAGGATTTGAATGCAGCATTGAACAGTGCACAGACCACTCTGAGCTCCCTCTCTGTCCTACCACTGCCCTCTATAATCAAACATGCGCCTGTTACCATAGTTACTGTGTCACCCCTATGTGAAATAATGAGTTTAAGAAACAGAGGAGGTCCTTTGACTCTGAGTAGGTCCTAGCTGAGGATCTTGTGGTAGGGGTGAAGGGGCAGCGAGGACGTGAACACTCGGATGTCGTCGATGAGCACGGCGTCCTGCAGCGAGGACGCGGACAGCGGCAGGAAGGTGAGCTCGCTGACTTCTCCGTAGGCAGACACGGCGGGGTTGTCTGGGCTGTCGGGGGTGCAGCAGGCACTCTGCTCTGGTGGATCGTTCTCCTCCAACCCGAAACCCACAACCTGACCAGAAGAAGTGTGAGAGATCTTTGACCATTAAAGGTTTTTAAAGAATTATAATGAAAATGGCCTCTGGCCACAGTAGGCGGTCAATGGCCTGAAGACCAACACAAACTTACATGCACACTGAGCTTCCTGCTGCTGCCGTTTCTGTGCTCCAGGAACCAGGAGACCAGGTCCTGCTGACTGAAGATCTTCAGAGCCTCAATCTGCATCACAGACAAGGTCCAGGTTAGAACAACTGACCAGAACCAGAACCTGGTACGCCATTTTGTAAATGACATTAAGTTTAGGGGTAAACTATACTGGACATAGCCTTTCAGAGTCTCAGTAATCTTGAGCATTGTTTAACCTGATTATGGGGATATTTACTACATATATATTTACTGCCTTCCCCAGGGTGTAACCAATGTTTGAGCATTCAGGTTAATGAACTGTCACACTCTTTGTGCTGTAGGTCTGTGTGGTCTGTGAACCTGACCTCCTTGTTGAGCCGGTCAAAGACGAACTGCTGTGTGACGACCTCAAACCAGTTTCGGTCCACTTCCTCTCCGAGGTGAGCGTCCTCGCACTCTTTCAGCTTGATGAGCGCAGTCACCTGGGTCCTAAAGGCCTCCTCATTCAGGCCTGACAGACGCTCCCCAAAACACAGCAGGAACTCCTCGATCTTCTCCTCCACAAATTCAGTGCTAAGAGGAGAAAAGGCAGAGGGAGGATAAATAAAGAGGAAATAAAAGGAAGAGGGCCGTAAGACACACACGTCTAGCTCACCTAAACTTGGTGGCCTGCGTCTCCACGGTGACAGAGAAGCCCAGCACCCCTGAGGTGTTCCTGCAGGTGGGATAGACCTGATACCTGAAAGACATGAGGTCAAAGGTCAGATAATGGCCAACTGGATTGGGCTCCAGCTTTTCAAACCAGCGTCTCACAGGAAGTCACCACGGTATGATCAGTGCATCTGTATTATCATTACATATTACAGAACAAACTAAAGACTGAATTATGAAGAATAGATACAGGAAACTGACCCCAGAGTCTCCTTTGTTCTGAGGAAATCAAAACACGGCTCTTCCATGTGCATCTGTGAAAAAAACAGAAGTCACAACAGAAATCAGGTCTTTCTTCAAGTTTCTACAGCAAAGTCGTCAGCAGGTCATCAGACTGCAGAACAACCAGCAGCACAAAAGGTGAGACTGAGGAAACATATATACTTAATCTACATAACTGCTTCCGTAGATGAGTGCTGAATCATTAAGCTTTAGTGCTGCTTTCAGTTTTGTAATATCTGCCACCTACAGTAAAAGTAAAATAAGGTGCATCAAAATCTGCAAACCCATCAGCACTCACCACCATGAGCTCCATCAGGGCGTGGTCCCTGAGGTCCTTCAGCCCCGACTGCAACAGAAAAAAGCTCCATGTGAACTTGTGTAAGCTGAAAACTATGAGGCAGAGCTGATGATGCCTCTGCTGGAATACCTGATAGTACACAGTCCTGATAGTACCTGATAGTACACGGTGACCTCTGAGTTGGCGTCTCCTTTGTTGAGAGATTTGACTTTACACAGATGATGTGTCTGAGGCAGCTCCACCACTCTGAACAGCACAGGGACCTCTACTGGCAGAGGCTGGAACTGGAGCTTACTGCACAGAGGGAGGGCAGAGGCCAAGTGTAAAATGGATGACTTTGATCTGATGGCGGCAGTCTCACTTTAGCAAAGTTGCATAAAGGGGAAGTCAAGACAATAAGCAGGACACTTACTCAATGAAGTACTGCAAAAACTCCTTCGACTCCTATTGAAGGAGAAAAAACACAGGATTTAGAACTTTGACCTGAAAAATGTCATTACCATAATAAATGAAAAGAGTGTATGAATTATAGTATGAATGCTGTTATTTGAGATGTTGTTTTCTTTGACTGCTCAGTCTGGAGGCGTGTTGGTTGTTGCTGCTCAGGAAATCTAGAACTCACCGAACTAGTGAAGTTTCCCTGGACCAGCCCCTCGACGTACAGCTCGGCCTTCAGCCCTCTCACAAAGGTCATAAGGTCATCGACCGTCAGACCCTTGGTGACGGCCTGATACTTCTGAATGACTGACCAACGACAGTGCTCCAGAATCAACAGACGCACATCCCTGAGGACAGACACATGGACTTTACAGACAAGAACAGAACCCACTGCCTGTGTGTGGGTGTGGGTGTGGATGGGTGTGTTACATACTTGCCCAGTCGCTCCGGCTTGATGAGGATGTTGAAATAAGTTTTCTTCAGCTGTTCAGAGAACATGCTGAAGACACCCGGCTCAGCGCTGAAATCCGCCAGGTGATCCACAATCAGCTTCAACAGCAGCTGCAAAGAAACAGGGTGAGTGTAAGGCTGATGCTCTGCCCCCTTCCACACAAAGCAGGACTTCCTGGTGCTGGCAATAACTAATGCCATGTGCAGTACAGTAAGCTGTCCCAAGCGTCTCCTCACTTGAGCTTGAAATTCCCAATCCCTTTATCAAACAGTAGGTGGCAACAAGGCAGGACAAGATGCAAACAGAACACTGCTCAGTGTGTGTGTGTGTGTGTGTGTGTGTGTGTTGCTTACTGGTAATTTGTGGTTGAAGCCTTTGAGTCGGACCACCATGCCGTGCTCTCCGGCTACCAGCTTGTACTCCAGCTGAGCCACGTCGGCCTCGTACGCCGGCTCTGCCAGGTTGTGGGCCAGGATGTTAACAAAGAGGTCAAACAGCACCAGGCTGAGAGAGAAAAGGGGGGAGGGGGGGCAGGTGGGTGAGTGTTTGACGATATTGTGTGTATTCGGACTTCTGATGGATTCCTGCTGTATGATCTCTTACTTCTCAGGGCTCCTCTGAATCATTGGGGAGATCAGGTTGAAGCGGATGTAGGCTGAAAGAAAAGCATCACATTACATTCACATCTACATAAAACAAGCTGCATCATGTGACATCTTCAACCAATAAGAGGGTGAGGCTGCAAGTGTCGCTGATCATCTCCGTCTTCACCTTTAGGGATCTTGAACTTGTTGTCCTTCTTGTACCACAGACAGCCTCCGTCGTTGTTGACGATCCTGACCGGGAATTCTGTGTCTGGGCAATCTGACGATTTCAAGGTGAATTCCGTTGCTGTGGACAAACAAGGAAAGATCACTTTCTGTTCTTCCCACTGCTTAGCAGGCAGTCATTTGGAGGCTACCTTGTGTTTGCACTCACCAATGAATTTGTTCTCAGCAGGAAGGTGGAGGTCGGGATGGAGGTCAAAGTCTCCAGCCCAGAGCTGAGTCCAGTCCTCTAGGATATCTGAGCAGACAGAAAACCAATATCATCACATCTCAGCAGGGATCATCATCAAAGAGGTGTGTGTGTGTGTGTGTGTGTGTGTCCTACCCTCCCCATTGTAGCAGGTACTGAACCACTTCTCTCTGAGTGGACATTGGCCTTCGTTCTCTGGCGACAGCAGCATCAAGTTGGCTCTTCCCGGCGTCAGCAGCCGGAGCGCATCACTTATGACCTGAACATAAACACACTAAATCATATATTTACTGAACATTTACCAGCTGAACAGCAAGCACACTCCCATTAGTCTGTAGGTCTTAAGGATTCATGTTGCTATTTCTTCGGCAGCGCAAAGGCATCATCATCCTCAGCTAAACATATTCTAACATAAGAACCTGCTTCACGAGCAGTCTTCATGACATTTCTTTCGGGAACACAGTAATCACCAACTCGTCTTCATTTGACACACTAGGAATACGGCGGGTCATGCGGTGGAATTGTAAGGCCACTGGGTAAAGTGAAGCTCTGGCTGTGGTACCTCAGGGTCAAACTCAAACATGAGCTGGTCTCCAGTCAGGAAGTCCTCTTTAGGAAACAGCTGCATGTTCTCACAGATGTTCTCCACGTACTCAATGGGATCGGTCTGCAAAGACGCAAGAACGCAGAGTCAATGCAACACACACGGATGCAGAGTCCACCATCACAGCTGATACTGTAACTGTAACAGAGATATGTATGTGATATGTATGTATGTGTCATGTGATGTCAAGTGACTGTTTATCTTCTACTGTTGGAGACAGATGAAGTATGTACCTGCTCCTGATAGTGGAACTCATTGGCTTCGATCTTCTGAATTTCCTCGTAGATCCTGTGGGATAAAAAAAACCAGAACAAGTCTCAAATACAGATTAAAGCACAAACATCAGTGAGTAACCTGCTTATTGTTTTGCTTATTGTTTGCTTTCTTCTGTGACTTAACCCTAAAGAAATCTGGTTAACACTGATTTCAGCTGGATGAAGATGATTGGCCACCTACACACTTGAGGAAGCTTCTGTCTTTACACGGACAAGAACTATTTAAAAGGGATATTAAGTTACTATTAAAGAATTAATGTCAAGATCTGACTTTAAACTTAAATCACGTCACCATGTCAGCTTCAGTAGATATCAGTAAAAAAATACAAGAAATCATGTTGTGCTCTCGCTTCAGATTCTTTGTCTTATTAAGTGATTTCTGTGTGTGTGTGTGTTTGTGTGCGTGGGCAAAGATTGTGTGTTTTGATTCAGGGATGCTGACCTCTGCTGAGGGCCAAGAGTCTGGAGCATCTTCATGTACTGGAAGACCAAGTGGACAACCTGCACAGAGGACAGTAACACAGCATGTGAGTGAGGACGAAACAACACACACAAAGCTGAAAACGAAGCACCAATGACTTTAAATGAGGCCTGGGAGGTAGTTTTGGTTTGGAGCAAACGCCACATGTAATGAGTTTGAATTAGAAAACCAATGATGCATTCAGGAGCCTAACTATAGTACTGCTATAGTGCTGCACCTTACCTGGACCCTGATACGTTAACTCAAAAAGGGTCTAATTTGTACCACGTGTTGGGTTCAGTGTTAAACTTTCAACCACCAGAAACCAGGAGAACGTTTTAGACCTGGTTCCTATTCATCAGGAGCTTCTATCATTTTATACTTGAAGGTAAATTGCGTGAAAGTGAGGTTTTGGTCCTGTAACTGTGTTCTGAATGGATTAACTTTGTGATTTACGACCTCAACCTTCTATCTGATCCTTTTCATTATTGACTATGGTTTGATTTGATGTTGTTTTAATCAGTAACCTAATGTGAACGTGACTGGAATTCCACAAAGATCATGCCAACCAAGAACAAATAAGTACATCGCACCAAAAACCAAATTAAAAAGAGAGAGAGAGACCTGGTAGAAGTTCTGGAAGCCTTGGTCAGTAAGGGTGATGGATATGGAGAAGATGGAGTAGGTGGTGTTCTGATCAAAGCCTGTCTCACTGTTTCCGCCAAACAGAGCCAGAGCCCAGCACCTGAACAAACACACACACATTTATCAGCAGGCATTATTATAATTTAGAATCTATTAACAATGACTTATTTGTGTTTCCACTCACTTCTTCCTGAGCAGTGAAAGGATGCTGCCGGTGCCTTCGTGTCCAATCAGCCAGGATATGTAATGCAGAGGTTTCACCCTGACACACATACACACACAGTAAAAATCATGAGCTGTTACATAATGAAAACTCTTAACTTTGGTCTCAGCTTGTGTTGGTTGCCATCAGAATGAAGTAATTTGAGGTGGAACTGAGGTGGAGGTGAGCAAGAAGTTCACTTCACCTCACTTCCCCGAACAGAACATATTCACAGGTCCACTAACACCACAGGTTGTTGTATGATGCAGGTTGTAAGCCGTCTAAAGCAGCATGACAGTTCAGACAGTTATGAGTGGATTAAAATCAATAATCTCAGCTGCTATACAACAACACAAGCAGTCGACATGACTTTAAAGAAATTGTTTAACACGGTAGAAACCCATCAAGACAGAAAAATACAAAAAGAAACAAATAAGTGATTAATGCCAAAGCAACCACAGATTTAACACAGAACTCCGACAACCATGGTGGTGTAATAGAAATGAAGCCTGTGTGCAAAGACTCACCGGTAGTGTTTCCCCTGAGGAGGAACCGCCCAGCTGATGGTCAGAGCGTGAACCTTCCTCACAGGAACCACTGTGACACAGACAGACGTCTCAATAACATGTTTCATAATCGTGTCAGAGAACCGCACAATTCATCACATACAGCACACGGATTTTACAACTGGGTTTTAGTTACATTAAGATGATATAGCACAATGTGAAGCTAAATGTTATTTTATCTCAATTTACTACATTAATTTAGAATATGTTCTCAAAGATGGACGAATAATTGTCATAAATGCCGCAATGGGTGGAGAAAATAAGAAGAATAAAAGACGAGTCTAGCTGTTATGATCTCTGTTCATGGAAATAAACTCACAGATGGAATGAAAGTGAAGACGACGAGTGAAGCTAGTAATGCTTACAAAATGTACCCAGTGGGTCAAATACAGCAGTGACAGTCATACTTCAACTCATCCCAAATACCTCTGTAGAGTTTGTTGAATGCTGGAGTGTCAAAAGGCTGCTGGAGGTTAGAGAAGTCGGGTTGTGGTTCGTTGCTGGAAGCAAACACAGACGCATCACCACACAAACCTTGTATGTTCTGTAACCTTGTGAGTATTAATGTTCATCTCCTTGGATTACATTTCTATTTCATAAAGAGTGAAGTGTGTGAAGAGTGTAGTGCCCCCCAGAGGACAAAGATGGAACAGGTGAAAGGGGTGCAGAGTAACCCTATACACACATACTGTATGTGTGTGTGCGTTTAGTAGTAGTGGGAGGTTGTGATGATGGCAGTGATGAAGTCTTACTTGTTGGGAACGTTGATGAAGATCTCCCTCACCCACTCCTCCAGAGTGTCCAGAGTCTCTGCAGAAGAACAGTTTGGTGTTAAGTCCTGTCTGCTTCCCCTTTTTATTCATATATTGAATTTGTGCTAAAAATATACTCTTTATATTTACCGTTAAGACATCTTCCAATAAACGTTCATTGTACAGTCCTATACTACACTTTAATGACCCAATTTGAGTTATTCTTGACCAATAACATATCTTTATGGTATTTATTCCAGTACAGTAAAGATCAGTACATAATAGGTTATGTATTGTTATTGAATTGTTAACATTTTGTTTATCAAATATGGATCTGTATTATCAGTCAGGCTGTAATACAGAGCTTGGGTCACTTCTGTTCTTTCTTTTGAAATCAAAATGTTTAACTTCCTTGAATATAAAGACTGACCTGATGCAGTGATCAGACTCTGATCTAAATCTCTGCGTTACCTTTGGACTGCACAGTGAGCGTCATGTAGTGAGCAGAGTAATGTCTCTTCCAGAAATCCCTCAGGCGCTGGTAGGTGTTGATCTGTTTCTCTCTGGGCTCATGTTTTAATGTCTGTGCGTTACCTGCCCAAACAAAACAACATCCGGTGACGCCAAAAGGAACCACAAGTTTCCTCGTGAAGACTTGGGGATTGATTTGATACAATTTTACAAAATGTTGTGATTTTTGGGAAATTAACATCAGAACTTTGGTTGGAGCATTTTGGAAATTGGCATTCACTTACCAGGACTGGGTTCACTAACAGAACTGGGTTATGCTATAAGGAAACTAACACCTTGTCACTTTTATGTCCCTAAAATTGTGAAAGTTTGTAAAATTTGCAGTGCATCACTTTAACTGAATGTGTATAATGTATGCCAGTGTACAGTAGTGTGTGTGTGTGTGTGTGTGTGTGTGTGTGTGTGTGTGTGTGTGTGTGTGTGTGTGTGTGTGTGTGTGTGTGTGTGTGTGTGTGTGTGTGTGTGTGTGTGTTGGTCTTACCCCAGCAGAATTTGCCCATAGGGTGTCCAGGCTTTGCCAGGCTCCCAAACAGCATCTCCTTCCGATGGGAGTCAGACGGCCTCGCCAACTGGTACTCTGAGCATGAGAGGGGGAGGAAGAGAGGGATTGACTTCACTCATTGTTCTGCTCTCAAACAGCTCGGAGGTCAAATGCTGTATTCTGATTGAATGTTTGATGGATTGAGTGAATGAAATGATTCTGAGCACTCAGTGTAAAGGGAGAGAGGAGATGTTTAATCAGCCTGAGCTTCCTGTAATCTGAGCCCTAATGGCCTCACCGCTGTCCACAGCCTCCACCTCTCTGTCTATGGCGTCTTCGATCATCAGAGGGCAGATGAAGAACTGGGCCCATCTGAAACACACAATTACCATGGTAACTGTTTGCCACTGTCTCAAATAACAGTCAAAATCCACAGCAGGAGAAAAGTGATTAATTAACCAAACAGACGACTGAAGACTTATAAGAGAAATGACTGACATACAAGTAAGATGACATCATAAAAAAACAATTATTGAGCTTGACAGAGCTGAGCCAAAAAGCTACGACCAAGCCCGCCAACCAACAACTGAACATGACGACCAAAGGAACAAAAACCATGGCCGGAAACTAAACCTGTGATTGACAATCGAACATCTGAGCCTGACAAACTTAAAATGAGCACCTGACAAGAGCTTCGCGGAAATACTTCCTCTGTACGTCAAATTGGAAGATGGTTCTCTCGCAGTCTGTGGAGGCGTTGTCGCTTCCACCGTGCTTCTTCAGGAAGGCATCAAAGCCGTTCTCCGCCGGATATTTCTCGCTGCCCATGAACACCACTGAAGATCAGGGACAAACAAACAAACAAATTGGGAAAAGATCACAAAGAACTGAAGCGGCAGCATATCTCATTCAGCATCATTCAGATATCAAAACGCTCTCACACAGCTGACTTAAGGACACAGGCATAGGAGGCAATGACACCTAATATTAGCAAATATTACCTAACTACAATATTTTGCTTATTAGACCAAATGTCTGAAGCTGATTATTAGCATCAACTCCTCTTTTTTGCTCTTTACAGTCGCTTGAACAGAAATCAACAACAAAATCCTACATGTACTCTGATATTCAAGCATCAGGCAAACATTCAAGATGCCTCCTACAGCCTAGATGGAGTTTGGACATCATTTTGTAGAGAAAAGAAGAAGAAGAAGAGCCTTTATTTAATCCACCAACTGGGAAATTCAGTTTTCAAATCACATGCAAGTATCATAGTTATGCAGCTATCACATGAATATGAAATTTGCAGAGCGGCGCCTGTAGAGCAGTTTTGCCTTGCTCAAGGGCACCTCGGCAGTGCCCCGGCGGCAAACTGGCAACTCTCCAGCTGCCAGCTGCCAGTCCAGACTTGGTCCATACGGAGACTCGAACCGGCGACCCTCGGATTCCCAAGCCGAGTCCTGACTGAGCTACTGCTGCCCCAAAAGTGTGTGATGTGATCTGTCTAAATCGAAGTGTTAGAAGATCTGAGATTCTTTCTGGACTCACTGTGTTCCAGGAAGTGGGCGAGGCCTGGCAGGTCAGCGGGGTCACTGAAACTCCCCACACCGATACACAGAGCAGCTGCTGCCTGTACACACACACACACACACACACACACACACACACACACACACACACACACACACACACACAGCTGACTTTAACACCAAACATGTACCAGTTATGATTACCAAAGGTCTCAACTATGATTTGGATAATATGCGAAAAGGTGAAACACTGTGTTCAGTTGAGAGCCGAGGTGACTGAATACAGGGCCCCACTTAAAACAGAGCGTATAATCCAGCAAGTGAGCAGACATTTGACACTATTGGTCTCCTGCATAGATCTTGTTGTCCTGAAAATCAAAGACAATACATCATTTTAAGGGGAACTAAACTTTCCTTTTTTGTTTGCATTTCAAGTCAATTTTGTGCCATTTTCTGCAGTTATACAAAGCATTCTCTGGCCACTTCCATGGATGGTGGAACACGCTGCAAGCTGGCTGAGGACATCAAAGGGATATCGGGCCTTTGCAAAGCCTTTCCTGAGGAGCCAGCTTCTATTAGTTGTGGGCTTTTATTTAGAAAATGCGGTGTGGCGAGTGAAATCTTTTCCAGTTAGTGTCAGTTAGTGTTTGTGAGGACAGCATGTTGCCGTGAGTGAAGCCTCTTAGACCCACCTGCTTCTCGGTCGAGCCCTTCTTCTTCACTGCCTTCTCATCCTGATCATCACACTGGCCATCCTGTTCCTCCTCTGAATTCTCCTCCTCCTCATCATCCTCCTCCTCCTCCTCTTCCTCCTCCTCTGACCCCTCACCCGAATCAGCGTCGTCGTCGTCGTCTTCTCCCTCCTCCTCCTCCTTTTCCTGGCCCTCTCCTGATCCTCTACCTTCTGTCCCGTTGAGGTCAGAGACGAGGAGCACTCTCAGGCCGTTACACATTTCGATGTATCTGATTGAAAGGCAAGTGGACAGTTTTAACACCAACACCATCTCTGACAGATAACAGTCCGCTCATGTCATCAGCATATTCAACCACAAATCTCTTCTAATGTATGATAACTCATTACTTCACCTTCGCAGAAATGCAGATGGAGTCTGCTGTAAAACTTGTTAAATGACTCAGAGTGTTTGTGTGCCAGCGCCTGTCCCTGTTGTGACCCACCTGTATTTCTTGGGGTCGCTGGGTGATTTGATGATCGTTGGGTCTCCCTGCTCTTCCTCAGCGACTCCAGCAGCCGCATCGCTCCTGTCATCTTGCAGCAGAGGGGGTGGTTCGCCTTGGTCAGGGGCAGACACCTGACCTGGCACGCTGCTGCCGCTCACCGACTTGCTGGTCTGAGGCATTTTAACACAGTCTGCTGGAGACACAGGACGAGACAAGTCACTCTGGACATCAACAAGATTGGGTAAGGTGTGCAGTACAGAGCAAACCTAAAGAATCACTTCAGCAGAATCTTGACATCACATCTATGATCACATCTAACTGAGACTTCTACAGATACAACATTCTGTTCTCACTCACAGATTTAACCCATTCATTGAAACATCACATCTGTCAACAAGTCAATTTTTATCGCCATATGACAATACTGAGACGAATCAAATCCCTGTCCACACAGTTGCTCTCACAGCCATCGCCGCTAGACAGCGATCATGTTCAGGTCTTTGGCTATTTACTGCAAGTAAAATGTGTCTGTGGTACTTCCAATCACACGAGCCAGGCTGTCATACGGAATCTGTTCATCATACCACTTTACAGGGTGCCAGTGTTGTGACTTTATTTGTTACATATTCCACAGTATAGTGGAGATCAAATATTAATGACAATTATAGGAAAAGCATGTCAATATTAGTTAGATTTACATCACATCTAGTGTAGTTGTGCTTGTCTTCAGCTTAGACCCTTTTTAGGTGAGTTAGCAAAGAGCGATGAGACTCTAAAGTCATTTATTTTCAATGTTTAATTCGAAAACTCAACATAACAATGTCAATGTATGGTCAAGATCTGTGTTGATTACAACAGTGTCAGACTCCAAAGCTACTTATATCTAAAAAGAGTGACCATCAAACTAGCAGAATTACGACACAGGTGTCACATTGTCTTTAATTATTTGTGTGCATTATTTTCATATTTCTGGACACTGCAGATCTTTGTATCTAAACTAACTACTAACCAATTTAACTCAGTTTGTTTACACTTAACTGGAATGGCTTTTAATAATGGTGATCCTTTATTACTTTAATCTTGTTATTATCATTGATATAAACGCAATACCATTGCCTGGTTTCTCTGACTGTACAACATTCTCTCGTGTTTTTTTAACTTCTAATTCAGTTAAGGAGGCTAACTTCCGTTAGCTGTGAATGAACGCTAAGCAGCTGACTCATTCACTGACGCCAACTCCAACTAATGAACTAATCGCATAACAGCAATAACAGTCCAACTTCAGCGAGTCGTACTAACCGAGTTAACCGGCCCGGTGACTCGGTTAGCTACCGGCTCGGTTAGCACGACATTAGCTCTCAGTAATCCTGCCGTTGACAATGACGCCAGAGCGGCTGAACGCTAAACAGCTAACGCCCAGTTAGCACTCAGTTAGCGTTCCGCTCACTAGCTAACCCGCTGCATCCGAACATAACGCAGCAGTTGCGCTCTGGCAACGCTGATCGCAGGTTAACTCACCTTTGATAGCTTTACCCTGGCCAAAGTTATTGTTGGCGTGTTTTTTCTTTTTGGTGCAGCCTAGACTGATGATACCCGGACTCAAAACAAAGTCAGTGATTGGCTGAGAGCCCGTCAATTACGTGAAGCGGAGGATTTGATTGGCCGAGTCACTGGCGACGCAGAAAAGTTCGTCTGAGGCGAAATTAACTAATTAAGTAAATTGTGCAAATCCCTTACAGCTCGTTTTTTTTCATTTAAAATGGAATCCTGAGATGCTTTTAGACTTTAAATGGATGTTGATGTGTTCAGTGCTGGACGCAATCAATCCACACAAATTATGACTGAGACTCTACACTTGTGACTTATATATCTATGACTTGCTCCCACACATGTTATGTACTTACATCCCTGTTTGTTTTCTGTGAGCAGGAGGAGCTGATTTTCATCAATTTCGAGCGGAAAATTGTCTAGTATATAATTATTTATCTCTAATCCATGAACAATACTTAACGTTCAGTGTCATTTGGTGAATGTATGACGTCCTCTTGCTGGTATAAGATCCTCAGTAATATGTAACAGGTTCTTCCTTGGACTACACATCCCCCAAAGTTTCCTCAAAATCACTTCATAACGTTTTGGGATAGCTAACTTGGAGCTAGTGAAAACAAGCTCCTTTGGTGGAGGTATTTGGATGGCTATGGTGACTCCTGCTTTACATTTGCAGGCTACGGTGGAGGAAGAGCAAAGTTTATTTTATGGTCTCTGAAAACACACTCTCACTCACACACACATAGTTCAAAGCGAGGCAAAAACACAACATCCTGGATAATAAAACATAAATATCCCTTAAAAAAGAATCTGACAAAGTTTAGGATTAAAGATTGTGATTTTTATTTTACTAAATTGCATCTATAATATACAAACATTCACAAATATTTTGTACAATCACTTTGTGCTTCTGCCCCATACAGGAGTGAACTTTAAGACAACAAGTTTACGTAAACTCTATAGAATGATTTGTCCATGGTATACACAGCATAAAAATAAATTCATACTCAACACGTCATCATTTCTAATTCTATAATTTACAAATTCACTTAAAAAATAATCATATGTAGACATTGTCAATATTATTGTATGTTTTTCTCAATATGAAGACACATGGTGAGGAGTTACACACAGAAACGTGCGCCGTGTTAGCTATAGAACAATTTGGCAGGATATGGTTTTTTATATCTTCATAATATTCAATAATAATGCACATTTTTCTCTACATTTACTGTTTTTCTTTTAGTCACTCGCGTTCACACGCATGGTATCTCAGCTGACATGACATTATCAAAATATCACACTTCGGTCAAAGATACTGTACAAACACAAAAACCCTTACAACTGAACACGCGGTAAATATTATGATAACCATATGCAACCATACAAGGTGTTGGCTCTAATATCAAGCACACAGTCACACACACACACACACACACACGCACTCGTGAGGGGGCAACACTGCGAACGTGACGGCTACATGACGACACCTGCTAAAGAGGAAGGGAAGAAGCGCGTGTGCTTTCCGTTGGTATGGCGTTGGATGTGTCGGCCTATGACGCAAGGCTGCAGGGCCCAGCGGCATTCTGGGATCTGATCAGCAAAAGAGTCATTTTAGTTTAGAGTAGCCTTATCATTTGTTCACGTTTACGACTCCTACTATACTCAGCTCAGATCTGATTGGTTGTCGGCTTTTTACATGTGATATCATAATAAGTAAGCGATAAAATATTGTCTGCAGGTGATCATCCCGAATTTGGGGTTTATTCCACTACAACAATACGTTTTCATGCTTATTATATGGCTTCTTAATAAAGAAATACATATTTACTAGCCTCTGCTGAGTAAAATAGTGCCATTGTGTCACTCTGTGCTAACTTAGCCACTGTGCTGCAATGTTAACAAAGGCAGCAGAGCTGGCTCGTCTAGCTAGCTACATAGCAACAGCCTATTTAGAGTGAAAGTTTCTGAGAATTACAAAATGTGACATTGTAAATGGGACGAATGTCTGGATGTTGATGACTTACTGCTTTCCAGTTTGAAAAGCAGACATGTCTTTTTGTTGAGCAATGAGGAGAAGGCAATGCTAGTTTGTAGCTAGCTAGGAATGCTGGCAGATCTTGGCGTCATGATGGAACGAGGTCATTTGGCACTCTGGCATGCAGCGATGGACCAATCAGAAGTATTCAATACAGAGAAATGTGTAGTCATTTATTTGTTCGATCTATTAGCATATCCCAACACCCAATCGGCTAACGCGTAGGGAAAGAAACTGTAGCTCCTTTTTTTAGTTTCCATGACAATGGGCAGCACACCCTTTGCATATTTCTGTGGTGGATAAAACTTTTACTCATATGTAGTTTTTATGTTGTGAAAAGGTTTTTGTAGTTTACATTTGGAACATAAGCTGTCACCAACGCATTAGTGAGGGTGTTGTGCATTTAAAATCACCTCTGACCTACGATGCTGCAGCTGGCGGGGTCGAGCTTTGACACTTTTTTCTGTGCTCTTTTGATCAGGGCTCAGGAGAATTGCCGCAGAACTTTCCGAGATTGCAAGTTGCAATGGATTGCAGTTAGTTGCGTGTCATTCCATTCTCCTTTACCATGTTTCCATCGTGTCTCTACTGTCCTGTCAGCAACAAAAAGGCAGAAGTTTGTGAAAAATGTTGAGTTACAATTATTCTGTCAGATCGCCACAGTCTTGCACCAAATGAATTGTATATATTTGGAACTATTTTGGTGTGCATACTCTGGGCTGCAGCCCTGCCTGCGAGCTGTGTGTTAGTTAAGTTAGGCCTGTCACAGGCCAAGCATAATGCTTATTAATGTGGACTTGGCATATATGACAATCTGACGACTGGACGTCTTTACGTACAAAACAGGCAGTTTGTCAAAAACAGGTATTTGTCTTCTGCTACTCTCTGACATGAGGCAACGATGTGTTTCTCAGTGTACAGGGGATGATTGATAAGTTGTGAGCCTAACTGTGAGGCAATTATTTAAGAGAGAAGCAAAGTTGCGATCAATTGGAGACGCCCAATTTATTTTGGAATTTCCCTCACCCTGCATTTTCATGTAATCTTGTTATGCATGTTTTTCAGATAACGAGGTCACAATTTTGCAGAATGGATTGTAATCTAATCACAATCTAATCTGGCTCTCATTGTATATCTGGATTACACATCCAGGTACTGAGATCCAGAACGTCAATGGAAGGTGTAAAAGGGGCTTGTGAAAATATGGAAGAGGACAATTTGCAAAACAGCATAATCGTTCAATTAATCTGTCCTAAATAACTATAGATTTTTCTTCAAAAGCACCCAGCAGGTAGATCTTGACTGCATGTTGTAGTTTGTTTCGTTTAATTTAGCACTTTAGCTGCCACTTACACATTAAGTTCTAACAAATAAGAATGAGTGCAGTGGATGTGCACAAACACCTGATATTGTGTGTCAGACTCACAACTTAATAATCAATCCTCGTAACTACCTCCTGGACAGTGCACTCTCAACGCACATCTAATTTGGTGATAGTGATTAGTGATGTCATATTTTCGCGATAGTGACCTAAGCTGTAGGTCCAGGTCTAGTAAGCTGCAGGTGTCGTGGCCCGCGTGTCTCAGTGAGGATTCTGACAAGTCCTCGCAGCAACACATCCGTCTGTAGTAACGGCTTTTTGAAAACGCAAAATTGGATTTGGTTCAGATTGCGCTGCCGGCCTTACCTCGCCAACCTCAGGTATTTAGTGCGGTGGAAAGAGACCATACAAATGTTAGCGGAGTGGTCAACTGCTCACGAACATGGACCTAAGCGGAGGAACGGCGCAGAAGTTCATCTGGGTTTTTTTCTTTTTCTGGAGGGCTTGGAGGAGGGGTGGGGCTGGGGGTGGGTGGGCGAGGTGGCAGCAGCGGAACGACAGGCGATCAGCAGCACTTCTGAGGTAGCTGAGAGGGCTTGTCCGTCAGTCTGGTGGTCTTGGAGCCCGGAGCCACCGGCACCTCCACGTCCACACGCTCTGACATCTTCACGCAGATGATGTCCACCAGCCGCTCAAACACCTGCCGCACATTGATGTTCTCCTTGGCGCTGGCCTCGTAGTACTCAAAGCCTGCGGGCAGAGGCAGAAGTCAAGATGTCAAAGACCCAGTCTAATTGTGAATATGACAGTTCACATCATGAACTAAATAGAGCATCGAGTTTCAAGGTTTATATGTTAAGACGACACACATATACATGGACAGACTTATAGGACAAGCAGCGTATACCTGTGCTACACACTCACTTGTTAGTAATTATATACAACAGCACAGATTTAATATATATGTAATTCTTTACATTCTTAAATCATATGGTCAAGGTTACGCAATATTTCATTCAGGATCGGGGTGTGGCAGGTGGAGGTAGTTGTCTGCTGCTCTAAATCTTAATGTAAAGATGTGAGTGTGTGTAGCACAAACCAGGGAATTCTGGTTTTACACAAAGCTGTTCAAATATTCAAATAAATGGTTCTAATCTTGACAGACCAGTTGAATTAGTGTACTGTAGCCAACTCTGAAATATCAGCGGCAAATCCTTAGCTGACGTTATTTACGACCTTCAACCTTTTTTTCTGACTGAAAGTGGCCATTTCATGTGTTTGATCTCTCATCTTCTTCTCAAATATCAGACTGGACTGGTGATGATTCACTCACCCACACTTGACGCTCTTAAGGTAAAAGTCACTAATATATTCTGTAAATGCCCCGGCGTTCACACAGCCTCTGTAACGCTCATAAATGTTTTGTCAGTTGAACCTGCAGCCTGCAGTGTGTAAATTTGTTTAGGAGAGAGATTACAGAAAACTCACTGAAGGCCATAGACTTAAAACCCGTATAGTGTAAAGTTAGTATTAGCCCAAAGCAACACCCACACCCACACACACCCACCCCTGGTTATTCCAGTACACACACACACACACACACACACACACACACACACACACACACACACACACACACACACACACACAGACACACACACACACACACACACACACACACACACACACACACACACACACACTTTGAGCTGATGTCTTTTTTGATACCTTTCATTACCTTCTTTCTGCTGAAATAAATTCTTACAGTACTGATTAGTATCACAAAACAATGTCAGCACAGACACAGACGATCAGGGAACTCGGCTTTTTACGTCTTCTTACCTTCTTACATTCATTACGAAACATTTGTGCACAGTCATGCCAACTACTTGTGTTGGTTAGGTATTTTCTGGAGTATATTCATTTTGCAGCAGCCGCTCACCTAACTGCTCAGCCAGGTGTTTTCCTTTCTCTGGAGGTACAATTCTCTCTTCATCCATGTCACACTTGTTGCCCACCATGATCACCTGGGCGTTGTCCCATGAATACGTCTTAATCTGTGTGGCCCTGAAAGCACAAACAAACACACACACACACGCACACCCACACACACTTAATGTGTTTCTCAGCTGACAGTTCTATCTATCCTTGGCCGGTCACTTACCAGTCCTGGACCGCGTTGAAGGACTCCTCGTTGGTGATGTCGTACATGAGGATGAAGCCCATGGCCCCGCGGTAATAAGCCGTGGTGATGGTGCGATAACGCTCCTGGCCTGCTGTGTCCTGTAAACAACAACATGAAGAGATTCAACTTTAAGCTTTCGTCATTAAAAAGATACCACAGATATTGATACTGATCTCTTTTGGCCTCCAACGTTCACAGATGGAGGTTAGCACTTTGAGATCCACAATAAAAGTTGAATGTATCTTTATATGTCCAAGTTACTATAGGTTAGAGGTCCATGACAACATACAGAGGGTTCAGGGTCAAAGGTCATAGTTACTGTAGGATAGAGACAACATGTATCTAGTTCATGTAGAGAAGCTTTAACAGGTGTTCATGGATCCATTCTGTGGACAAGGAACCTGGGACGTGAACAACAAATCCTCCAACAATGTCATTGACTCAATTCATTGAGTTGAGACGTTATTTCCTGAATATCACAAGGTTTTGTAAAATCTCCAGCGTTTTGCTTCATCAAACAGCTCAATCCTCACCCACTCAACCACAACTAGGACGTTCAGGACGCAAACCTTTACCAGAAGCTGATCCTTAGCCTAACATTTACCCTGAAACAAGTCTGAACTCTCAAATGACTGGTTAATGTTTGTGATGACTGCAACTAAAAGTGAGTCATAATGAGTCTCAAACACACACACTCACACACACATACAAGCCTGATCTCCCCTCAGGATAACACACAGTGTGTGTTGGACGCTCCCATTGCACTTTTCATCAGTCTGCTGCTGGGTAATGAGTCGACAACATGCTAATGTGGTTGATTGATTGAAACTGTTCATTGCTCCTACTGTGATGTCACCTTGGGCTCTTTTTCACAGATGCAGGTACATTGCAGGTGTTACACGTGGAAATCACGGCAACCGCTCCTCCGCAACAAAAACTCTACCTTACCGGCTTCCAAATAGTGAATGTGGCGGCTACCGTGGGGTGAGCCCAGAGGTTGTGGTGATCTGCGACTGTTTTGTTCTGTTGCCCTAAACAAACTGTTGACAGAAATGTTCTCATTGACAGAGCCATGATGCTAATGTGGCTAATGCATTAGCTTTAAATTCAGTGTCACTCACCATGAGTGTGAGGAGGTTTGCTTCAGGCTCTCTGAGGCTCTGCTATGTTTAATGTGGCGCACCAATCGATCCTCAATGTGACTTTCACAGGCGTCTCCTTCGCACCATTCAGACACAATCTGACTTCTCCACCATTTCATCTTCACACCACTGCAGCTGGTCGGCCTCATCACGCTCTAAATTTAGCTCCTCCATATTCTTTTGTGTTTCTGCTTCGCTTCCTGTGCATTCATTTAACAATCGCTCATTTTTCTTTTCAAGAAGGATTCGTTTGCATTTAATTAATTTGGATTTGACGCGGATGAGTGTGTGTGTGTGTGTGTGTGTGTGTGTGTGTGTGTGTGTGTGTGTGTGTGTGACCACAGAAGCAGCATTAATCATGCAGAGTGATAAGCAGAGCTTCAGTCAGTGACTGATTCCTCTCAGTTTAGCTGAAACATGCTGATCAGAAAGAGGAGGAAGCCGACATGCACACACACTCCTCCTGCTAGAACACCAATTGTCACAATCAGAGTTTGACATAGAAACATAGAAACACAAACCACCTGAAGGACACACTTGAGGTGAAGTTGGGGTACACATATGTGTTACTCAATTCTTTCACACACACACACACACACACACACACACACACACACAGACAGACAGACAGACAGACAGACAGACAGACAGACAGACAGACAGACAGACAGACAGACAGACAGACAGACAGACAGACACACACACACACACACACACACACACAGTGTTCTGTTCAGTATGAGTTTGAATCCTTCATGTTGCTTCCCTTCCCAGGAAGACAAACTAAACGATCTTCACTGTGGATGTTGCTGATTTATTACTACAACTCATATACAAATGTGTATTTTTATGATGTCAGAATCAGCTCAGTAACACAAGAACTATGCAGACGGTGTAGAGGTTGTCTTTTTCCCATTGAGCTACGGACCAGCTTCATCCAAACGAAGCAGCTGAAGAGTTCACATGTCCGAGAAGAGGCTGGGAACATTCTCTGCACCCCTCGGGGCACAGTGGAGGCTGTTTCCTTCCTCACCAGTGACCCACAGCAAATAATACAAGATAAACAATTGATTTATTAATCTCTGTCATTCTCCTTCTGTCACCAGCCTCCTGAAGTTGGACCCGATGTCTTACGCCGAGTGCCAGACCATGTGTGTATCCCTGTGCTCTCAGCAGTATTACATATGATATATGTTATAATGTATGTCTGTGATCTGTATTTATCACAGATCAGTATTCAGAATCTCAAACCATGACCAGTTAGAAGCACACCCTTTATATTCCACTGTGCTTTCATTTGAGATCAATTGGTTCTGATTTCTGATTAGCTCTGCCATGAACCACCCCCTCCCCCTCCCCCCACTCCCTCACACCCCCACTGGGTCGCCACCTCTTCGCCCCCAGAGGTCTGTTTAATTGCCACTGAAGGCAGCACTGTAAATGTCTGTGTGTGTGTGTGTGTGTGTTGGCAAGCGAGAGTGAGTGAGTGAGTGAGGGAGTGAGGGAGTGCGAAAAGCTGCTGCCATGGTAACAGCCATCACAGCTGACGATACAGGCTGTCTGTGTCTCTGTCCTCTCCTTTCTTATCCCAGCCGCAGCAGCAGAGGAACATTGTGTTACTCTGCTGCTCTTTGCTGCACTGTGTCAGTTGTTCTGTTTTCAGGGTCGATTGTAAGAGGACGACAGAATAGGTGAGAGGTCAGCGACCAAGAGAAGATATCATTATTAAAAAAATGGCCAATCAGAGATACTCAAATGTGTTGCTATGTGGATCATGGTGGGGTTGAGCTCATTAGAACTCAAACTATAATCCATCCATCCATCTTTACATCGGCCCATCATCTATCCATCCATCCATTCATCTTTAAATCAGCCCATCATCCATCCTCACCCAGATCTGCAGCTTGATCCTCTTGTCGTTGCGGTACACCGTCTTCACCTTGAAGTCGATGCCTACGGTGCTGACGAAGGAGTTGCTGAAAGAGTCGTCGGCATAGCGGAACAGGAAGGACGTTTTCCCAACGCTGCTGTTGCCGATGATCAGCAGCTTGAACATGTAGTCAAAGTTCTGGTCTGAGCCATCCCGCTGGCCAAAACGCTGGTCTGCCTTCGCCATCTGATGTTTGATATGATGAAAACATATACGTGCAGTCAAGGACAATGAAAAGGGAATCTTTTTTTTCTCTTAAAATCACATTTAGATATTGAATGTGACTTGTTTTGTTGCAGTGTCGACACAGTCTAAAGCAGAATAACCCTTTAGGAAGATGCCTCAATCCCATGAGGCCAAACCCCACGTGATAACTGCACAGAGCGAGTGACACTTCCTGTTAGCAGGCCAGACATTAATTTGTTAAAAAAAACAAGTCTGTGGTGCTGCCGGTCGACCTTGAAGCAGTGTGGAGAAAGAAGTGATTGGTTAGAATGTAACGAGCGCAGAAAGAGCTGAATGAATGTTGAGCGGCAGATGAGTCAGAGCTCAAGATCCTGCTGGGTTCAATGTAGCATGGATGGATGCGTCTTCCTCTCCCTCAGAGGTTGAGAGGTCCTCAGCTCAACCACAAAACTCACAACGAAGAATCAACTGTGCATTGATCAAACATCTGTGATGTGACGTGGATCAGATACTTATCACATGACTCAAGTACATCAGTCGGTACGTAACCACAGTGACGTTTGTTTGTGAGCCAAAGAGCTGCTTTGCGATCCAACCCAACACTTGCAGACGCTAATGGCTTATTAGTGAGATGCATCCATGAACCAATAAACCAATCCATTATCCATCCAGCACCAGATCTGCTGAGGAACCTCTTGCAAAAGCAACACACTTGTGCTGGGGATCAAAGAAAATACAAGCACAATGAAACTCCTGTAAACAAACACAATGTGCCTGTATGGATGAGACGCTACAGAGATGCTGGAGCTGTTTATAGGTGATTACAGGTCTCCTCAGATCATTATGGGTATCAACTCGCCATCAAGGCCATTCCAGAGCTCTGTACCTTTAATAGAAAGAGGGTGAAAGGACAGTATGATGGTCGACTGATTCAATCTGCATTATGTGGAATAACCTAACTTCTTACATGTTTTTTTAGAGATCGTGATTTTGCGGCTGAGCTCTTTCAGGACGACCTGCATTTTAAACGAGGTGAATGCAGTTTAGAAATAGTTTCACAGCCCCCCGCTCACCTGATTTGGCCCCGTCAGACTTTCACCTCTTCTCCAAAATGAAATAGGCTCTACGTGAAAGCCCATATGCCCTCACACAATGCAGTCCCAGCTGAACAGGAGGCATTTCAGGACTTATGATGCTGGGACAATATCCTCCAGCATTGTTGGCATAAGTATATTGAGTTGAAAGGAGATTGCGTTGGAAAACAAACAGGGCTTTCTCAGATAGGCTCACAATTAATCAATCAGCTCCCTCTACACTTTATAACCCTATGTGATTACTGTAGGTTTACGATTTTATTGACATTTGAATTGATTACATAATGAACAGCCTCACATAATGACAACTAAGGTGGAGCTACACAAAACACTAGAATAGTGGACACACACAGTGAGACCCTACAGGCAGAACAGAAATATCCTGCAAATACTGCAACAACAATCTCAATATTGTAAGATAAGTATAGATCCTTTTGCAGCCTGTAGGAACATGATAAAATATAATAAAGGTGCTATAGATTTATGAAAGGTGCAAAGTCATAAAGGAGAAGAGGAGGAACAATGTGGCATTACATTGTTATTATTATTAGAATAATTAGGCTACAATTAAGCATAATTAGGGCAAAATGGAGTCCCAGACACATTTAAAGACCCAGCGGACTGAAGGCGTTTAAATAATATTATGAACTCAAATATAAAGGCAACACAAAGCCAATGCAGAGAAGAAGCTCAATGAACGCAGAATGCAGAACGTCAGTATAAGCTCGATAATGAACATAACAGGAATCATAGAGATCAGACAGGAAACACATTAGGCACATTAAGGCAACACAAAGCGGATTCATAGAGGATTCATGGACACACTGACACAGAAGAGCCTCTGAGGAGGAACATGACAGCGCTCCACTGCTGCACCGGCTCAGGTGAGATGGAGGTTCAGGATCAATATCAGTAAGCATGATCGGGAATGTGTGTGTGCGTGTGCGTGTGTGTGCGTGTGCGCCCCCCTTACTTACCTCTGCTGGGCGGATCTGTTGCTCTCTCGCTGCACCTGATCTGTTCGCACTCCGATCGAACTGGTCGAACGCCGCGTCGTCTGAAAGGAAACAGGAGGAAACGTTGTGCCGATATTCCTTCAGAAAAAAAGCCCGTTTCCGCGCAGCTTCACGCACGGCGTTACACTGACATGCTGCGTTAATTGGAGGTGGAGCGATGGGGCTGTTAGCGGAGGAGTCTGCTGCCTGTCACCTCCGCGTCTAAAAATAACCACCGCCGGCTCCTGTGTGAATGAGCGCGGAGATGTTGGTTTGTCTGCGGGCTGTTTGCAGGCTCGACCTCCGCCCAATCACACGGCGGTGCCGCGCAGACGCGTCCGCCTGCGTATGAGTCATAAAGCTGGAAGGGCAGTGAGCGCGGTGAGCGGCGTGTGATCAATGCGCTTTAACATTGATCACTGATCAAAGAGAGGAATCAGTGCGTCTGTGCTGCTGACACACACACACACACACGTTTGTGTCATTCAACAGGAAAAGAAAAGGAATTTTTTACCAACATTTAGTTTTTGCAGCATCACTGTGACACAAAGTTAAAGCTACATTCCAAGTTTGTAAGATAAGATAAGATAAATGCATTTAAGGGATTTCATTTGTCTTTCCTGAGATAATGGAATCATTTTGTCAGAATGTCTCATTGAGATCTTTGTTGGATCTGTCCAATCACATACACATTAATGTTCTTTCTGGATGTTTTCTCAAGATCTTGAAAAGAATATTCTGTTAACGCCAGAAAACAAAGTTGGCTTTCCTCTTCATTATCTCAGGAAAACAAACCCAGATCCATGTAGTCTCTCAGCCTCTGTGGAGCTTCACGAGTGCTGAGCACATGAAAAGGCCAAAAAGAATCAAGATAGAGACCATTCAAGTGAGTATGGGGAGGGTTTCAGGTTTTGGTTGTTATGGTAACTTAAAGGGTAAAGTTTGGCCTCATACACATTGTTCTTGTTTATTAAGGCCTCTGTCAGGACTCTGTGTGTTCTGGGCCTAATGCCTCAGCTCATCAGAGGCTCACATGTCTGATATGGTGCTTCACTGCTGGCACCAAAATCTACCCAAATGAAACCGAAGGAACCAAAGAGAAAAGACAAGGCAGCAAGTTTTCATTAGACACTAACATTTATTCACTTGACGTTTGTCTCTGGCACTCCGATCCACAGAGATCAAAGAGCAGGAGGTGGGTTTGCTCTAGCGTCAGAACACCTGTGACCTTACTGAGTGGGAACGACCCTGGAGCAAACCCACCTCCTGCTCCTTGACCTGCTGTGGCGTCGCTGAGTGGGGCGTGGCCAGAAGGTCACCGGGCTGCAGGCTTTGGTCTCACGGAGAGCAGAGCAGCAGCATTCCGCCAATAATGTGGGCAGCAGGTCTCTGTGTGAACGAGCAGGTGGTCCCCTCGGTCAGTCTCTCAGGTCCCCCTTTACGAGCCTCCGGGGGCCAGGCCGCTCTGCTCCAACTCCGCTACCACCGACATGTGTTTGAAGTCTGCCGGGTGGTGGTTGAACGTCTCCACCAGTCGGTACGTCTCGTGCTTCTGCGTGCCATAGAACAGCTGCACCTGATTGGCCAAACACTGCGCATGGTGGACAGTCTGGGAAAGAGCAGGACGAGACTTTACACTGGTGACATGGGAAACAGGTGTAATGGAAAATGCTCCGCCAGTCAAGCCTAAGAGACTTACGATGAACTTGGGGTCCATCTCTGCGGTCATGAGGACGACGCCCTTGTCCTGCTGCAGGTCTGTGTAGTGGTAGAGGATGAGCTGACTGGGAGCGTTCTCACCCATCGTCTGGACGCCAGCAGAGGCCAAAAGACAAGAACCAAGGATGAGAACACGAGGAAATGTGACGAGGCAGCAGAGTGTGAGTGTGTGTGTGTTCCATCCCGTAGTAGCAGGTTACTGTGCGTTACCTGGACATTGATGAGGGAGGTGAAGTGGATCTCGTGTCCAGACCACTGGCCCAAGAAAAACTCGTAGCCCTCCTTCTGAGGCAAGGCAAAAAGGAACTGAGAGGGAAACAGGAAGGGAGTGTCACTATGGTGATGAGAAGGGAAGAATGTATACGTTTGCTCAGGTCTGAATTTATACATTACTTTACTTAAATGATTGTCTGTAAGAGGTCACAAGGATGTTAACGACGTCTAGCTAATGGTAAAAAAAAGTCTAACTTTATAAGGAAAGGTTTGAGTCACACAAGAACTGAAGCAGACGCTCAGGTCACTTCAAAGGGAAGTTTAAAGAGTGAAAAGTCTAAAATCCCTTCTGAGGTGACAGGACCAGACTTTGTTTTTGCACGTTTCAGGTTAAAGATACTGCAGGATTGTGACCTCAGGTGCACTGGAAGTGAAGCTCCTGTGACGCAGCTCCACGCCTGAAAGGGTTAAACAAAGACTCACCGAGGGGCAGGACTTCGCTCTGCTGGATATCATCTCGTACATTTGCGTCTGCAACACAGGGACACACAAAGAGCTCAAACACACATGTTTACACTTACACCCTAAACACACTACACTGTACAGGTGTGTCGTGCGTAGTGCTGTGTGTGAGCGTTGACTCATCATTTCCTACACTAAACAATGTCCTTTTAGTTCTGTTTCTTAACATCAGTGATTTTCAAATTTTGTTTCAATTTCAATTTAGGTTTATGATTTGTTTTGCTATTTTAAGCTTTTATTTTGGGGAAATATGGGAAAATGTTCAAAGCTGCATTCAGAGATTCTGATTAAAGACAAACAGAGGGTTAAATGTGTTCTGTGTTAAGCTCACCGGAATGACAGCGCTGATGGTGTCTTTGGTGGAGTAATATTTCATCCAGAGCTGAAAGAAGAAGACACAACATCAACACCAGGAACATTCTGTGGTCTGAATGTCACACTGCAGCACTGAGTCCATGTCAGGGTGAGTTAAACTCAGTCAGGTTCAGTTAAACTGAGCCCGAGCTGAATCCAAAGATCAATCATCTTAACTCCCTGTAGGTTTACCTCTGCAATCTCCTCGCCTGTATTGTCTTGGATCATCTCCAGGTTGAGGATAGAGCTCAGCGTCTGAATTAGAACACAGAACACAGAGTGAAGCTTTGTGTGTGTGTGTGTGTGTGTGTGTGTGTGTGTGTGTGTGTGTGTGTGTGTGTGTGTGTGTGTGTGTGTGAGCAGATGTTCCCTCACCTTGTTCTTGGTGAAACCATCAGATGTTCCACCGTCAGCTGCCAACTGGTCCCGCTTCTCTAACTGTAAAGATTCCAGGACAAACCCGCCGTCACATTTAGGCCCACGTTTTTATTTGACTTTGAAAATGTTATTTCTGTACATTATTGTCTTTGGTCTCCTGCTGCACCTCATTACATCATCTAATCTGAGGGCCTCAGTGACAGCCTGTCCCGCTCGTACCTCCTGCTCCATGAACCTGACGAACTCGGCTTGTTTGGAGTGACCCAGGACTTCCTTCTTGGCTTCATGCCTCTGCTCCAGTCGGGTCTTGAACTCCTGCGGTTTGGCACTGACAAACAAAAACTTAGAGCTTTAAAACACTAAACACCAGCCAACAGCAAAACACTGTATCTATATATGTGTGTGTTTTTGTGTAGACAGCTTTGTATTTAAACTATGGTGAGTGAGATGACAAATATCCTTGAAAAGCGGTCCAGTCCATATCCTGTCACATGTCATCTTAGGGTTACCAAGGTTACCCGGGTTACCAGGGTTTCTCAGCGCCCTGTGCTCGATTTATAGCAACCTCGATTAATAGCAACTATCAAGTGTGTGTGTGTGTCACATTTACATTCAGTTGTTAATTAGCTACAGATCTGTGACCCTGTGAGGCCCAGAGTTCTCTGATGTTGTCGCCGGCTGACCTGCGCAGTTTCCGGATCTTGTCCTGGTATTTGCCGTAGTACGGGTTTTCCTCCAGCTGCGGCTCCGGCTCGCTCTTCCGCACGGAGAAAGCGCGGAAGTGCGCCGGGACGAGGCCGGGAATCAGCGGCCTTATGCCAGCTGCTCTGACGGCCAACATTCCCCGATACATACAGGACATTTGCACCATAGCCGCCGCCATGTTTCCATCGCTCCGGTCGCACATCGATAGTGTTCCGACGGGAACGAGGATTCTTACACTGGTTCCGCAATATATTGAATAGAGCAAACGCATGTGCTTATTCATATTGTTTTATTTACAATTAATAATTACTTATAGAAAACATTTTTTTTGTATCCGTCTTAATGCAAGATAAATTTCCATTGCATGCGATTTGCTGTGAATTGCATGCAAAATGACGAGTAATAAAGTATCTTAAATCTTAATATATATAAACAGGACATTGACTTGGCTGTATCGTTTCGACTTTACTGCTGATTTTACAGATCAGCCCGTTTATCATTTATACGCACACTGTATGTGCTGAACAGGATTAACAATACTACATATTTATGTTAATTTTATGTATCTAATTCAAATTTTAAAACAAATATATAAAAATATTTAAAAATATTTTTTTAGACTGGACAGATACAGTAGTTGAACTGCAGCTTCTTGCAGTCAGGGGCTGTTGATGACTCCATACAGTATTGAGGCCTCAAGGCTCGACTGCAGTAAGAACACAAAGACATCCATCACAACTCAAATCATATTTATTTTGACAGGTTCAGTACAAAATTACATAAAAATATGTATTTACAGGTAAAAAAATGTGCTTTGTGAACATGTCACTGCACAGCTGGAATCAAGTTCAGTGTTCTGCTGAGGAGGCGGTTGACCTGGTAACAAGTGCATCAAGATCTCCTCCACAGCTTTCAACTAATCCGGCGCTGTATCCAGGGTGGAGTATTCACGTCTCCACTCTGCAGCTACGCCTGTGTGTGGTGGTGTTGATGGCTCAGGTGAGAGTCGGAGGGATTCGCCTCCACAGGCCGCCGCACAGACAGTTTTTGATCCAGCGCTGCTCCCACTGCTTCATGGCGTTCGTCTTGTTTGGAGAACGAAGCATCGTCACGCAGCCACACCTGAAAAGCGACAAGACACACAGTTCACACATGTTCCCTTTATTGGTTTGGTTTGTCTGGGCAGTATGAAACTTGTTCATCATGACACCAAATGCTGGTGAAGTCACTTCTTGAATACTAACCTTGTGCAGGCCTTGCTCTCTTCAGTAGGACAGACTCCCATATGAACACATCGCAGGTTATCCATCTTCTGAGAGCCTGGACTCCTGCACATGTGCACACAGACACACATATCAGATGGTGTTAGACCAATAGACCCCCGGGCTCATACTGAGGACCTCAGTGAGGACAGCTTCAGGCGTTATTACCTGGTGAAGACCTCCAGCGGAGCGGCGGGGGCGATGCCGGGTAGGGACGACGCTTTCCCAAACTGCAGCCTGAGCGGGTGTTTCCCCTGCAGCTTGATGATGACTCCATCATTGACAGGAAGCCAGTCCATACTGGGAACCAGCAGCTGACTGGGCAGCAGGCAGCACTCGTCAATCAAGCTCTCGTCGGGATCCTGCGGCGGACCGTCGTCCCGAGCTGAGACCAGAAATGTTTGTTATTCACTGAAGTCTGTCAGGGTCATGGATGAGGACATCTAGACCCCAATTAATAACTGAGGAGAAACAACTTTGCATTAGAAAGAAGTTTGAAGTAGCAAAGACTTTGATCTATTTTAGATCACTAAGACGCCGTCAGTGCAATAACCAAATGAACTTAATCAGGCTCAGAATGATTTATGTGAAACTGGACTTTGTTTCTTCAGTTAAAAAGAAAAAAAAATAGAAACAGCCTTGAGTAACAGACCTGCGTTCAAAAGTCAAATTGTACTTCCGAAAAAGTAAACGGACGTTCTGAGGTTTGAAGCACTTAGATGTGGATTCTTACAGCAGAGCCACAGTTTGGTGAGCAGCCTGAACAGCAGCGACATGCTGTCCTGGTTGTCAGACGTTGCAGTGAAGGTGGGCAGACAGCCGGACTTCAACAGGCCCCAGATCCGGATCATCACCAACATCTCCCTCAGCATCCCCAGAGAGGCTCCGTCCCTCAGGAACCCAAAACCAGGACGCACCATGGAGCCCTGAACCAGAAACAAACCACATACATACGCCAGGGGGCCACTTCATTTGGTACGTCTGTCTCCTTAGGTATGTTTGTTATGTATCCGGGTCTCGTTATCGGCTTCCAGTTAGAGCTCTCACCTGGTTGGGCAGGTTGGCTAGCAAATACAGGACGAAGTCTCCCACCCACTGGATGAGCTGCTGCAGGGACTGTAAGGGGGGGCCGTCCAGCACAAACTCCTCCGTCTTCAGGTTTATCATCACCTTATCAATATCTGAGGAAACACAAGGTATCAGCTTTGCTTCACCGAGGTCAGTGTTTGACCTTTGGTGTGAATCGAGTGTGTGAGCAGAGAGACACGTGTCAAAATGAAGGATGTGGACGCTCAACTGAAGTATCGACCTCTCAAAGAAGGAAAGACTCCAAAGATCACCATCCACACTGTGCATCCTGATGAAGATGAAACATTTCTAAATATCTCCTCTTTGCTGTGCAAGTGATCTCTAGTCGTACCCGTGTCTGTGTTTTTGGCGCAGACTTCGGCCAGACGGTCACCAGGACTCTTGTCGGGCGTGTTGAGGACATGTGGCCTCAGCAGGGACTTTAAGGTGGCGCTGATGGCGATCAGGAGCAGTTTGGCGTGGAAGTCGCAGGCTCGGGCCGCCGTGGCCGATGACAGTTTGCAGAGTGACGCCTTCACTGCCACGATGCGCGTCGCCAGAACCTGCAGAATACACCACCATGAGCTAAACTATGTCGCTGGATTGGATCGGTATTGTGGGAAGGGCAAGCTGTTGTTTCATGCTGTATCGTACTGACCTGCTGCAGCGCCTGGTTCTGCCTCATGTACTCCTCATGCAGCTTCTCCACCAGGTTGTGGACCATGGTGGGCTGGACGTGTAGCAGGACGTCCCACCAGTCGTAGCCCGTAACCATGCAGTACTCCAGCAGGAACAGCAGGTGGCGCAGTGTGGTGTTCATGTCAAGCATTTGGCCCATAGATGGTGAAACTCGCAGCATATGAAGCTGAAGAGCAAAACAATAACTTTACACAGAGGACATAGATGACAACCCGTTTCCTCTGGCACAACCCTTGGGTCAAAGGTCACACTTGTTGACTGCTGATGTTGCGGCGTGCTCACCTTCCCATGGTTGTCGATTCCAGCCAGGGCCAGAGAGGTCCAGGAAAACTGCAGGGCTTTGAAGTGGAGAGTCGGGCCGCCGGTTCTTTGGCGCTTGATGGCCGACTCGTCGCCGGGCCGCTGGCCGGGGCCGGAGGTGGAGGAGGAGCCGTAAAACACTCCCATGGTGTGGAGCGACAAGCGGTGGAGGATCTGGATGCTGCCGTCATGGAAGGCCAGAGCCAAACCTGGAAATACATTTACATCATCATTCAGCCTGACGGATGAAAGAGTAAAAGCAAACCCAGCACACACTCACCATCTGCACATGCATACGATTACACAACACAACATGGACCACGTGTGTTTGGACTGAGGAAGGAAACCAGTGGGTCAAGAGGTCACCCAGAGGTCAGCTGATACGACTAACATCACAGTTTGCCCCTCCAGTTTACTTCTGGGCCCCAGGAGCTCATGTGGTAGAGCAGATCACAGACATAGCTGTAGGATCACACGCTCGGCTCACAGCTGCTTCACACCCAAATGCTCATTGCTAAGTTTATATATATATATATTTCCTACACCTGTCTCCATGGCAAAGATATCAGTGACTCAATGAAGGAGAGCAACACACTGCCAGCACATCTGCATCAGTATTGATCCCTGCAACGATACAAATGACTGCGGTTGGTCACCAAGCTGCGTACCGAGTCCGGGGCAGAACTTGGTGTCTGACGCCACCTTCAGGTCAGTGTTGGAGATGGAGATGGGCAGTTTGGGCAGAGCCACTGCCGACACCCTCTCCAGGTCATTGGTGGTCGTCAGGATTCGCCACTTCAGGATGGTCGGCTGCTTCTCGCCCACTGCACGGAGGTCAAAGGTCAGGTGAAGCCAGGCAGAAGAATACTCTCAAAATGCCACAGGAATTTGATAAAAACATTAAAAGTATTTTCGAGGGAGCCATTAATTAACCAACAGACTCGCTCCACTTTGTTTCGTACCAACTGGTGATCGATGTTGGAATATGTTGTTGACAGGAAGTCCCTCCCTCCTCAGAGACCAACACTCTACAATGCTGCCACTCTGATTGGACGCACACAGGAGAACCTAAAACCACATAAACCCACGTTACACATTAGGACATAGGAACCATTTCCCCTTGGCCTTGTGCACATAAGTCTCAGAGCTCTCGCTACACAGCCTTCTCTCCGGTTCTCCCTGCTCACCTGCTCAGAGTTCTCCTTGGTCAGATACTTGAGGTGTGTGACAGCTGGGTACTTCTCCCTCCTCAGCGGGTCGGTGGTGCAGCGCAGGAAGAGAGACGGCAGCAGCTCCGTGTCAATGCGACACTTTTCACTGACCACACTGACCACAACCTGCACACACACAAACAAGTCACTTAGACATACTGGGCATCAAACAACATCTTTGAAATAAAGTCATGACTGCATCACACATATTCCATGGACTGGCTGACCTTGTAGAACTGGACCGGGGAGGCGCTGCTGCCGTCAGTCGCTGCCACCACAATGTTTCCTCCGCTGGTGAAGGCCATGTCGGCCAACGCCACCCGGCCTCGCAGGCGGCACAGGCTCTCGCTGGCGGTAAGCAAGGTGCCGCCGGGCTTCAGCAGCGAGACGGTGACCAGGCCGCTGACCGTCACCGCCAGCCAGCCCTCCATCGGCTTCCCACCAAACACACTCAGAGAAGGAGAGAACTTCACCCGGGAGAACTTCTCACCGAAGTTAGTGGAGCCCGACTGCACAGACAGAAACATTAAGATGGCAACATGTTGCATCACTGAGTTTACAGCATGTGGGAGTGTTACAGTGTTAGACTGATTCCTGCTGATTTTAGAATGTTTTTTCCATTTTTAGAGAGATATCTTTGTGTTCAGTTCCATCAGGATCCTGGTGTTGCATCCCACATGCATGGGGACGGAATATCGAACAAGTGTATCACTTCACCTTCTATGTTCTATCCTATGCTTCTATACCTATGAAGGATTTGACAGAGATGTGTAGTGTTGTGGAAACAGTCTAGAACATTGTTAAGCGTAAGCAGGTTTGGGGTTTGATCTTGGCTACCATCTCCACGTGCAGGGCCAGTTTGACTCCGTTGTGCAGCCAGCTCAGAGCCACGATGGGGTCTCCATCCAGGGAGCTGGACAGGACGCACTCCCAGCTGTTCACCAGGTGATCAGACATGGACCAGCATTTGATCTGACCATCCCCGTCTGCAGACAGCAGCCTGGAGCCTGAACACCACACAGAGAGGAGACATGACAGAGAGGAGACATGAAAATGAAGAATATTGATATGTAAATACTCCATTTTATGTTTTTATAATGTTAATATGTTTCTTATATTCATTTGTATCTAAATTCAAGCACAAAGGGAAACTATTTGTCCTGCTGCTTTTGACTATAATGTGTAAATTTAGGTTGTCAGAGCTGTGAAAATGTTCGTGAAATGCTGTTTGAAGACGAGGGTGTTATTAACATACTTGATCCGTCATTTAATTCCTAAGTTTCAGAATTCAGTGGTTTGCATAAATATAAACAAGTGATTTGCCTAACAGGTTCTGTCGTAAATAATAATTATCTTCACTTGGTACATAGTAAACTTTACTTGGGTCCATTCTAAACTTTCTTCTTAATATTTCATGCCTATTTGATTCTTTCTGTGATTAACATCTCACCTGACTGGTCCCACTCCAGACAGGAAATGACCTCCCTGTGTCCAGAGCTGATAGAGTAAACGTCCCACGGGTGCTCAGTGTCGATGATGTGGATCATGTGACTGACATCTGACAAACAGAGGGAGGGATAGAGTCAGTTTGGGAACATCTGACAAGCTACCTTGAAGGTACAGGACCTGCAAGGGGTAAGAGGCCCTCCCACCAACGCCAAACAATGAGCAGGACCATCAGGTTTTGATGGTCCAGTCCTCCTTTCAATTCATTTCAGTCATTTTGTTGTCAGAGAGAATTGAATATTTCTTATCAATTCCTGGAAATAAATGTGGTAATTAACTGAGTTACACAAAACAGACATTACTTCATACAAAACACTCACAATAAATATCATTACAATGGTTCCATGACAGCAGAGTGTGTCATGGAAACACGCGCGCGCAAGCACGCACACACACACAGGGTGCTGCAGGTTTACCTTTGTCGTCATCCTCATTTTTGATGTCAGTGGTGAAGGCCACCAGGTTCCTACAGGACCAGGCGCAGACCAGGGGGATGGAGGGACAGTGGGTGCTCTTTGGACGCTTCTCCCACTCACACACGTAGGCCAGCTCCATGCTTTAGTTTAGACACACACGCACACTGCTGAGATCAAAACGTCACTCTGAAAATAACATCAACCTGGATAAATATGAATCCATTAATAAACACAATGTCCACCATCCAATGAATGCGCGAGAGAGAGGAGGATAAGTTAGTGAGTTTGCAGAGTCCGAGTCATCATCCGGGTTTTAGATTGGGTAGTGTAGTTGCTTAGAAAGACACTGTTGCATAATTGTGATGACAAACATCTAAGAATAAAAGTCCAGGTTCCAGAACTTATCAATCGAGGCTTCTACTTGAGTCAAACATTACACGACACAGTTAAAACATTTTAAACTACATTAGTAACTCATCTCACATGAAGCACAAACAAGTGACACGGTTTATTAGAGAATAAACTTTACTATTCAACTTAATGTTTCTATCCATTCTGTGACAGTATCTTTAGTAAACAATGCTAACTTTAGCTAATGTTACCTTGTCGCATCCAGTGACGAACGTCGATATTCGAGGTAGTTCGTTTGCTTGATACTCTTATTAGCTGTACGAAGACATGCAGACTCTATACGCAAAAGGAAATCAATCTATTTAATACCTATCCACAGTAAACTATAAGTTATTTCATTAGCTGTGCGCTAGCATATGTCGCAAACAAGCCTCCTGACATCCATTCAAACAATGTAACCAGGAGGACCCATTGGTTCGAAAAGCTGTCTGTGCATTCGCCTGCCACAAAATTGTGACCGGACAGCGTTTCCACAATGATGACAACAACAATTTAAATCGCACAAGTGTACCACGTAACAAATGTTGATCGCACTGTATTGTGGTGAACCTCACCTCTGCTACCACACCCGGTTTGAACTGAGTTATGGTTCTGTTCGTTATTAGGTTTGGTTTGGTTCTGCCTGATCGCACACTCCGCTGCTTGAGGATGTAAGCTTTTCCACCAGCTTTCCACCGATATGCTTATCGCTAAGTTTAATAGATCATTCATATGCTTGAGATAAAAAACATTACTGCACTCTCATCTCTCTGTGTTTATAAGGCAGGACAACGAGCATCTTTCCTCCAGTCGCCTCCAAACTGGGAAGAAACCTAGTTCAGGGTGTATTACATTAATTATTATTATCACATTTTTATTTAATTGTGTACCTTCACAGTTGTGAATGACATTAGCTTACTCAATTTAAATATTTGGAAAAGAAATGAAAGACGTGTTTTTAATTTGGCTTTTATTAACTGTGTTAACTGCGGCTATCATTGTTATGGCTTAGTTATCACATTGATTTTATTCTTCGCTTTTCACTCCACTTATTAATGCTTTTTGTTTTGTTTTTACTACGTGTCTGTGTGTGTGTGTGTGTGTGTGTGTGTGTTTAATTCCTCCAAAATAAATAGTTTTGCGTCATGTTTAGAGGCCTAGTTCATTGAATGGCCGCGAGGGGACAACACTGCGTTTGGCCGGCAAGGTGACTTCAGGGCAACAAAAACGGCTTTTGTCCCTGTCGAGGACCCGTAGTGCTGCTGTTCACTGCTCCGTCAGAAAACAACTGCAGCCGTCACTTAGCTTTAGCTTTGTTAGCCAAACTTACGTTCAGCAGCGGTGCGAGTCAGCGTCAACCCGAGGAAGAAACACGCTGACGCCGCCTTCTTCTCTTCGACGCCACCACCGGATGCGCCCGGATACACTTTAAACTCGCTCTATAGTTAGGCTAACACCGTGAGATTTCGCCTAGCTGGTAGGAGTTTAGCGCTGGTTTCCTCTGTATGTTAGCGCTGCGGTTGCTAACGAGTGCTAACCATCTCGCTGTTGCGTTCACGAATCTATCATTCTATCGATTCATGTGATTAAAACACAACGTTTGATGCTCGGCGCCATGGAAGGACCAGTGCAGACAATATAACAAGTAAGCCACACGCCCGCTTCAGGCTAACTGCCATATGATAAAGATGTCAGACTGTTAGCCGCTAATCAGGTGTTTGTCCTGATGCTGAAAGAGGAAAAGGCCTTAAAAGTAGCAAGACGATGATTATTTTATGAACCAAGGTGTTAATCAGAACTGCCCCAAGTGGTCCCCGTAGACTAGCAGCTGTTGTGTTTGTAGTGTGTGACGGAGACTCGGAACTCTACTGCAACTGTAATCTGCAGCTCGTGTGACAGAAGTTCTGAATCCCTCCGAGACATTGTGCCCCTCTGGAGTATGAACTGTGCTTGGAGACCGACTGATGCAACATATTTACCCGACCTCAACCACTCAGATTCATTTTCAGAGCCTCGCGACATTATAGTAGTCATAAATGTAGTGTTATGAAACGCATCGTGTTGTGAAAGAGTCGAGCAGAGAATAGAGAACACGTAGGTAGCAGAAGAAGAAGAAGCAGCAGGAGCGAGTCTCTGGGAACAGATGTTGTCAAAGACTCCAGAACTCCTGCAGAACCGATAAACTCGACAACAGCTGTGTTTACTGAGATCTGGAAGGAGAGAGCAGCTGTGTGTCTCCAAGCAGGGGGAACAGCTGACAGAGAGAGAAGAGAAGCTGCAACCACCAAACGTTTACCAGTATCCAGTAAATAACCACTATTCACTCTTCATTTAATAGTAATAGAGAAGTGACGTGTGGTTATGGCTCATCTATGTTCAGGTCTTTGATTTTGATTTTGATTTTTTGATTTTTGATAAGTTTAGTTAGATACAAATATGTTCATAGTTTCCTCAAAGTGTGACATTACTTCGAAATTGTCAAACGTCCCTGAAACGTCTTTATGGGATGGATCTCTATCCTGATGTAACTTCTCATATGATCTGGCAGCAGGAGATGAACATGCAGGGTGTCTGAAGGGAACATAGAGAGCATTGTTGGAGCATAACACACTGCTCAGCATCTCTCTGTATCTCTATCCTGTGGGCTCATTCTGTCATAAACCACTAAAGATATTCTTAGATTTGTATAAATAGTCATTGGGTCATTTTCTGTCAATCGGTTAATCAAATGCTTGTTCCCAGGTGTGTAAGGAAGATCGGTGTGCCTCCAGCTGTGGATGGTTCAGACTCTTGAGAGTCCTTCAGCAGCAAACCATCCAGGAGGTTGTAAAGGTCAGAGGTCATCACCCGGTGCTTATCAGATGTTGTCTGTTTGCTGTGAGGGAAACAAACTGGAGCCATGCTGACCTAGAAAGTGTTTGTTCCTTCTCAAGCTGACCTGCCCCAGCCCCTGTAATCCTGGTCACAGCTCGCAGACTGATTGAGAAAATGTCTGAGAACCAGGGCAACAACAACAATGTGCCCCTCAACAACAACAACAACATGGGCGCCAACAACAATAGGATGAGGAACCCCAACATCAACCAGAACCCCCTCATCAACGTCCGGGACCGCCTCTTCCACGCGCTCTTCTTCAAGATGGCCGTCACCTACGCCCGCCTCTTCCCGCCGTCTTTCCGAAGGGTCTTTGAGTTCTTCGTCCTGCTCAAGGTGAGAAGTCGTCGTTTAGATGAAGAGCAGCTGTGTCGGGTAATTCGATCACGAGGCCTGGTCTGAATCTGTGGCTGAAGGAGGTTTTTAAACAGGTTTTGGCTGAGCAGCTGTGAGGGAAGCAGCTCCAGGTCTGCAGCCTCATGAACGTAGATAAGTCTTGCGAGATGATCAATGTGCAGATGGCGATGACCTGATGACACACACACACACACACACACACACACACACACACACACACACACACACACACACACACACACACACGCAGGGCAGAGTTTGTTGTGGGACAGCAGGATGTGATGTGCTGGTGCATGAGATTAGCAGCAGTCACACCTTGGGGATTTTCTGCAGTGTTGTTCAGTGGTGTGAAACTAAACCAAAGACCTCCCCCACCCGACCCATGCAGTCCTGTGGGCCTCCACATGTGGTGCTATGATTTCACCTTCATCTTTTCCTCTCTCCCTTCCTCGGGTTTTTGGGATTTGTTTTCATTGAGCTTTAATTGTCTCTAAACCTTCTGCGCAATTCTGTTAAAGTGACGGGAGAATTGGAAAGTTTGGTCGTGAACGTCTTCTTGTTATTGATTCAAAAGAAATGTAATTAGTTATTCTTAGCATTGATTGTTATGGATCTCAGTTCTTAGCAATACATGGTGTTTGGATGCAGCTGTAGGAGCAGATGATGATCTAGGCGTCGTGTGGAGTTTGTGGAGGAACTCAGCTGTCCATTGTTCGGATTATAAAAACCAAAGAAAAGCAGATGTTTGTTTCTGAACTTAACATGACAAACTGTATGAGTCAACTCTAATGATGTGGCCAGTGCTCATGTAATCATTACATATATGTCTCACACTGGATACGTGTTGATTATCTGAATGGATTATGTATGGAATAGATGCATAACAGTAACGAAAGAAGAGAGCACTGAGATATTCAGTCAAGGCGAGACAGACGCACCTTTGAGCAGAACTGATCCCTTATTTACATGGAAGAAAAACACTGATTACCTCATCACTTTGATGTTTGTCCTTAAGGAAACCAGCATCCTTTATGGATTGAACTGAATGTACTATAGATAAGTGTTTGGACAGAACAAACCAGGAGTTCGCCTGATGGAATGGATAACTGTTCATGTGTTTACTCTGTAGTCTGGGTCAGTCAAATCTTCCGGTGTAATAGAAGCATAAAGGACCAAACATGCCTTGCCCTGATAGGTGAGTGGAGTTTGTGTCTGTGAGAGCTCAGATACACGCAGGCAGGTGATTAGCAGAGTGTGTAAATATGTAAGTGTTCATGTTGATGAGCGGCTGTGTGGCTCTGAGCTGAGGGCCTGTTTGGAACTGAGAGGAGCTTCAGTCTGAAGACAGTCAGTGCTTCTAGTCCTCCTCCAGTCGTCTTTAGCTCAGTGTTGTTCTGTCCAAACAAAGGGCTGCTGAGCTGATGAGATTCCGTGACCTTCAATGATCACTCTAATCATTGACTTTGGTTCATTTATGTAAGTGATGATCCATCACTGGTGTCTGTCCTTCATGTTTCAGCCTCACAGCTCGTTGTAAATGTCAGAGTGTGTGTTTACTCTTTGGCTTTAGCTTTTTAGTAGGACACACACGCCGAGTTGTGCGTGTCCTCGTCTTCCACTCCACATACATGTAACCTGTCAAGCTGTTTCTACTGAAACAGAATTTGACTTTAATCATAGCCTCTAAGCCAAACACACATCGGAGCGCAGTGTGTTGTTCAATGTAAACAGCACCTGAGCCGAGCAGAGAGCAGGAGGACGGCCTGGTCAGGTGCGACTCCACATGGCTCATGTAGGAGCCGCAGCAGTGGAAAAACCCAAAAGACTAATTCTCTCTGATGTACAGGAGATCTGCTCCTCTCCGTCTGTTTGAAACTCGTCTCTGCTCCTCTTCCAGGCACTCTTTGTCCTTTTTATCCTGGCCTACATCCACATCGCCTTCTCTCGCTCGCCCATCAACTGTCTGGAGGTGGTGAGGGAGCGCTGGCCTCGGGACGGGATCCTGCGGGTGGAAATCCAGAGGAACTCCAGCCGAGCTCCCGTCTTCCTGCAGTACTACGACTCCCCGGGCTTCCAAGAGGAGCTGGAGGCTGAAGAAGGAGGGGGAAGAGGAAGGGCGGCAGGGGGGCTCAGTCTGGCTGCTCTGCAAGAGGAGGATGAGGAGGAGGAGGAAATGACCCTGGAGATGTTCGATAATAGCTCGGTGCAGGTTAGTTTCCAAGCGTGACCACTAGGGGGCGGTGTTGTGAAATGAGCGGTCGTGCCCTCGTGCCGTTCCATCCCGCCAACCTTCTCAGTCATGTTCCTTTCCCTCTGTCTTCTCTACTTCCTGCTCCAGTTCGAGTTGGATATTGAGCCTCGTCTGAAGCCATCTCTGATTGGAGGAGGCATCTCAGGAGCAGGCGGAGGGGTGAACGACAGCCAGGATGTTTCCTTCAGCCAGACAACAAAAGGTATCCGGACGTTTCCCTCCCATAGTGAACGGTCGAGAAGTTCAGATGCAAGGTGGACGTGTTGTTATGAGATCAAAGCCTCATCCTGTGAAGCGTGCAGATCAGGTTTTACGTATTCAAATGTGTCAGAAATGATCTAGTGGTGATTCCTTCCTGATGCAAATCTGCCAACTCGCCACCGTTCACGCTGAAATGCTTCAAGTCAAGTCACTGTAAAGATGAAGCTCCTCTGTGCTCCACACCCGGAGGCCCCATGGAGGCAGACGTATCCAGCACATTCAGACCTGTCCTGTGTTTGTTCCTGCAGTGTGGCCTCAGGAGGAGTACATCGTGGAGTACTCTCTGGAGTACGGCTTCCTGCGCCTGTCCCAGAGCACCAGGCAGAGACTCAACATCCCCGTCATGGTCGTCACTCTGGGTAAGACTCCGCCCCTAAACACGATGGAGCTGCTTTCTTCATTCATTCATCAGTAGGATACATCTGTGACCTATTCACTACACATGCAACTTTAGACCTGTGAGGGATCCGAATCTCGTATTTATTGGTGTAGATGAAAGTAGATGAGGGTTTGCAGCTTGAATAGAACAAAGCGTGAATGTTCGGGTCAAGTGTGAAGCAGCAACACGTTATTTACTGTGTGTGTGTGTGTGATTCTGTGGCTGTGTGTGTGTGTGTAGATCCCATGAAGGACGAGTGCTTTGGCGACGGCTTCAGTCGGTTCCTGCTGGACGAGTTTCTGGGCTATGACGACATCCTGATGTCCAGCGTGAAGGCGCTGGCGGAGAACGAGGAGAACAAAGGTGTGACCCACTCTAACATCCTGGTCTTTAACGTGACACAGCAGCAGGTTACTTACATCTGGACTGGGTTGTTTTTTTCCCACACAGGCTTCCTGAGGAATGTGGTGTCTGGGGAGCATTATCGCTTCGTCAGCATGTGGATGGCCAGGACGTCCTACCTGGCAGCCTTCGTCATCATGGTCATCTTTGTAAGAGTCCACTCACACCTCAACACGTTGTAGCCCAGCATCTCCGCACTGCTGCTCGTCCTCCTAATGTACAAGCCGAGCAGAACACAGTGCACAGTTATGATTTGTATAATTGTAATCAGTATTGATCAGATCATCAAAATACCAGATGACTCATACAATGGAAAGCGTGTTTTGATGTGTTTTGCTCTCTGTTATGTGTTGATGTTTTTGTTGTTACAGACTCTGTCGGTGTCAATGCTGCTGAGATATTCCCACCATCAGATCTTTGTCTTCATTGGTCAGTTCCTCCTTTTTGTGCTCCAACACCTTCAGCATTCTTTCTTAGATTCTTCGGGTGTTTTTTAATGAATAAAACTCAACATAAACATCCAAAAATGTTTCACTGGAACTCAAACTCTGTCCCCTTCCTGTGCTCCTCAGTGGATCTTCTACAGATGCTGGAGATGAACATGACCATCGCTTTCCCCGCAGCACCTCTGCTCACAGTCATCCTGGCCCTCGTCGGTACGATGCACATCCTGTTTGTTCATTAACACATAAATGCACCTTTGAAGATTCCTGTGATGCTACACACACACACACACACACACACACACACACACACACACACACACACACACACACACACACACACACACAACCGATTCCTTAAAGATTGCAGAGATTCACATTTGATATAAGAACAAAATAATCCACTATGTCAGCACAATGTGGGAAATGTTTGTTTGTAAATAACAAATGTTCCAATAAAACACTTGAGGTTCTTCTTAACCAAGCGGAACCCATGTTGACCTGCTGATGTCACTTCCTGTGTCCAGGCATGGAAGCCATCATGTCGGAGTTCTTTAACGACACGACCACGGCCTTCTACATCATCCTCATCGTCTGGTTGGCCGATCAGTACGACGCCATCTGCTGCCACACAAACACCAGCAAACGCCACTGGCTGAGGTAAGATACCAGAATGCTTGTCTCCATGGCAACAAGAGTGCCACTTACAAATCTTGAAATATATATCTAAGTTTGTGAGTATCGTGACACGCAACCCCTCAACCGAACACGCTGAACAGGAAAGCCAAAGAATGAATGAATGTGAATGAATGTGGAGGCAGCTGCTCTCTGACCTTTATTTTGAAAGTCTCCTGATGGTGGTTTGTTGTTGTTTTTCTTCTTCTTCAGGTTCTTTTATCTGTACCACTTTGCCTTCTACGCCTACCACTACCGATTCAACGGGCAGTACAGCAGCCTGGCACTGGTCACCTCCTGGCTCTTCATCCAGGTGTGTGTGTGTGTGTGTGTGTGTGTGTGTGTGTGTGTGTGTGTGTGTGTGTGTGTGTGTGTGTGTGTGTGTGTGTGTGTGTGTGTGTGTGTGTGTGTGTGTGTGTGTGTGTGTGTGTGTGTGTGTGTGTGTGTGTGTGTGTGTGTGTGTGTGTGTGTGTGTGTGTGTGTGTGTGTGTGTGTGTGTCTCTCTCACTCACTCACTCACTCACAGTGAACATTCATGTAACTCCTGTGGTTGTTCTTGGTCCTCAGCACTCCATGATCTACTTCTTCCACCACTATGAGCTTCCTGCCATCCTGCAGCAGATCAGGATTCAGGAGATGCTGCTGCAGAACCAGCAGGCAGGTCAAGCCAACCAGACGGCCCTGCAGGACAACCTGAACAACAACGGCACCGCTGCAGCGCCGCCTGGACAAGCTACCGCAGCCCAGCCTGGTGCCGCCGCCCAGCTGGGGCCTCAGCTCGACCCCGCAGTCCCTGCACCTGCCTCCTCCTCACCCCCGGCGTCGGCGGTGGCAGGTGAGGTGCGCTCTGAGCTGAACTGGATGGCCCAGACGGCAGCCATCATCACAGAGGCGCTGTCCTCCTCTGCCCAGCAGGGCGCAGCTGTGGCAGAGAGCGCCACTGCTGAGGCGTCTGAAGAGGCCGCAGCCGCCGCCGGGGGTCAGAGGTCATCAGCAGCGATTGGCATGGTGGCCAAGATCAGGATGGAGATCATGGGAGGAGGAGGAGGAGGAGGAGGAGCAGGAGCAGAAGCAGAAGCAGGAAGTGAAGCAGAGCAGAGCGCAGAGATTAGTCCAAACTTAGTCGCTTTAGAAATTAAAACCTCAGGAGGAGGAGTCAGCAGTGTGGCGACGCCCCCGTCGCCTCCTCCTCCCCCCACACCTCCAGTTACAGTAACAGAGGAGGGGCCTTTGAGTGTGGACCCCACCTCTGCACAGACAGACTGCCCCCCCACACAGAGCACAGCCACAGAGTGGGACTCCATGGAACAGATCTCCCAGCACACACCGTCCTGAGGGGGGGACAGAACACTGTACACGCACATACGCAGTAACACACACTCAGAGTGGAGGTGTGTGTCTGCTCTGTAGTCTCACCTGTGAGACGCAGAGGAGTTTCAGGAGGAGTCACACACTCAGCTTCTTTCTGATCATCTTAATTGATAAGTTGCACAGAGGTAGAGGGAGCACGTCGGGGGGGTTCCTCCTTCATAATCTATGTGACCCCCCCCCCAGCACCCCCAAACACACCCAGCCCCCCACTTACCCACACCCTCCCCCCCCCACCCGAAAGGCCTGATCACACAGTGAAACAGCTGCTCTCCAGTGGAGACGGTAACGTCCCTGTGTTGCTCTTGCAGACGATTGATTAACTGTCGATCTGAGCGTTTAAATCACATAGTTTCTCTTACTAAACACAAAAGCATATTTGTGAATATAATTGTGATGTCAGAATTTTAGAGTGCTGATTAATGGCTCATTCCTAAGGCTCGTTGTTTTCAATTTATTATTTTTAAAAGAGATCATAGAATTTATTAGCAAAAATCAATAAAGTAAACATGCAGCAAAACGTGTAAACCACTGATGATGAGGACGAACGATGTCATCCTAGCTGTGAGCATCACATGTAATACTTCAGGAGACCCACGGTTATAAATCTGGAACATTCACAGTGACGACTTGTTCGGTCCGTCTTGATTTAGAGCCTGAAAAAAAAAAACCCACCATGTGCTCCTATCAGAACTTTAGGTCAAAGGTCATTTGACACCACAAAAAGGTTTCCTGCAGGTTGTGTCGTGCTTTGGTGTCAGTCGCTGTGTATATGCAGCCGTTCATGGTGAAGTCGTAGTCGTTTGTAGCAGCTGGTTGTGTCTCTGGGTAAGGGCTGCTGGAAAGGACAGTAGACTCCCCCCACCCCAACCCCCCTCCTCCTCCTGTCCTTTTCATTTGCCTAGTGCTACAGCGACACCCAGTGGACAGTCAGGGTCATGGTCTTTATTTCACTGAACCTGGAAATCCTCTTTATCATTGGTTTTCTTTTATTTATTTGTCACACTCTTGGCGTCGCTCAGGCTCCGGTGCGCCGCTCTGATCGCAAATTCAGTATTTGAATGGTGAGAGGATTTCAGTCTGGACTCTTTGTTTCTCTCCACTCGCTCTTCATCTGGGCTCCTGATTTCATGTAAACTTGCTTTTAATCGTCCAGATATTTTTTCAGTTAAGCTCTAAAAACCAAAAACAATGAGCCGGACTCATTCACCCACAAAAGAACCGCCGACCATCAACTGAGTCCTGACCCGCCAAAGCACAAACGCTTTCTGGAAGATTCATCCTGTTTTTGATTTTATTTTTTTCCATTTGTGTTGATTTTGGTGACTGAACCGTTCTGAGACAGGAAGTTGTCTTCAGATGCGTGTGCATTGAGACGCGCGGCATCTGTGTGTCGGTAGGTGGATGGCGACTTTCCTCTGAGATGCCTTATGTCTTATTCACACACACACACACACACACTAACATCCAGAGACAAGAGCCAGACTCCGCCCCCAAGCCTTCCACCACCAAGGAGATTGTGGGACATTTTGAGACGCTTCTCCCGCCGGCTCCTTGTGCTGTGGATGGAGGTGAACAGCGGGTGGCGCTAATGCTTTGAGTGAGCTGGTGGTTGTGCAATATGACAATGGCTGTGTCCAGGTTCCAGACTCTTTGGATGTGGTTGTGGCCAATGAAACTGAGACGTTTGGTTCGATCAGACAGACTGGATTGTGGGATATGAGCACCAAGGAGGAAACCAACCAACATTTGGATGAATCATCATGAAATTTGTTGCGTTCATTGTCCCCAGAGGATCAACTTATCCTTTGTAGTCACAGTCACACTTTTCCATCTAATTAATGATAAGATGATGATAAAAATGACCTAATCCCTACCAACCTTGTTACACTTCCGCTATTCCGGCAATTACACAAAATGTCATAAGTTTAGGTACATTTCTAACACGGTTGCTGATGTTTTGTTTGGCGAGTTTGAACGTTTTATAGATATTTGGCTTCACTGACCAGGTCTGTAGGTCTGAATGGAGCCTGAAGAGCCCTTTGCTTCTTTCTTCATCTACATCAATGAAAGCCAGAGAGGGTTCAGGGTCAGAGGTCAACATATTAGAATCTAACTCAACTTCTAGCTTCATGTAGAGGAGCTTTTAGAGGCTTTAACACGTGTTCATGCATCCATGCGGGTCCATTCAAAGACCTACAGACCTGAAGAGAAGCACAAACATCTACACAATGACACAACTTACTGAGACACAATGTCAGTGACACACTTCACACATTATTTCCCCCCCCCCCCCCCCCCCCCAAATCATTACATTTTGTAAAGTGTAATGAGTTAGTATCTAATGCTAATGTTGCCTGCATGTTGCTATGTTAGATTGTTCGCCCCGATGGCATCGAACCTCCTGACACTCTGTTCTCAGGCACAAACGGCTCCGTTGCCTGAGCAGCTGAGTCACTCGGTATGTTTACATGCACATTCAAACTGGCGTCATGTTCCAAATAAGTCGGTTCTTCAAATATCTTGTAAACAGTAATGCTTCTGAGATCATAATCAACTTCCAGTGACAAACATGCATCTACATCTACACACTGGATCACAGAGACTCAGAGCAGGGGTTTGAGTACAGCGAGCGTGTAAATGAACTGAGTGACCTGCTGACCACAGAGGATAGAACCTTCCAGAACCTGCTCTCTCTCCTCTGCCACCACTCTCAAGCTTTCAATGTTTTGCCCCACTAGTGGTATTGATCTGTGATTGGCAGACTGTCCTAAGTGAAGTTTTCATGGATGGTCTCTGGTGTGTAAACGAGCCTCACAGACTCTTTGGTGTTTAGTCGGAGGTGTGGGCGTTGTTGAGCTGCTCTGATGTCGTTTGGACTCAGGGGGGGGCGGAGCCTGAAGTGGGTCACAGGGTCAAAGTGAAGCAAGACCGCTGGAGCGTCTGTTCTTTGTTTCTTCTTCGTGCCTCTCTGTCATCCTGTGGAAGGAAGCAGGATGATTGTAGCTTCGCCCATCATAGTTGATCAGCCGTCTGGAAGCTTCAAACTGTATTTATCTGTTCAAGTAAATTCAGTGCACAAGAGATTTTCTTTGCACAAAAACAAGCCTGAGTGTCTAGATTCTTTGTCAAGATTCTTTGAAATCTCTACTGTACTCCTGTTTGGCTCCTAATGTTGTAATGTTTATGTCCCATGTTACGTCTGTCTGTATGTCTGAATACGGATCGTGTTTATGTACACGTCACGGTTATTGACGCTCTCAGATCGAAGCAAAATAAAAACAGCAGGCAGCTTCAAGGTAAGAATCAAATCTAACAGTTAATAATGATCAGAGGAACAAATTGATCAGAAGTTATACTGCATATACACAGCACTTCAAATGTAAGATGGGTGGAATTCAGCCCCAATCATCAATCAGTTTTCACTTCTCGTCTAATATCTTATATATATATATAAAGATATTATATAATATCTAAGACACAAGTTCATCTCCTTGTAGGCTCCATTGTCAACAAATGAGATAAAGTGAAACACAGTAACTCAGTTAGAAACCACAGAGTTTATTCCACCAACAATATGAATAAAAAAGACAAAACGAAGGAAGCGGCAGCTGTTTGTTTTCACTCAGTCAGCAGTTGGCGCTCCAAATGTGTCGTGATCAAAGCTGACGTACATTTACATCATCAGTGGTGTTTGATCAGTGCTTATCAATAGATTTGAACCATGGCACCATGTGTTCCCTGCTCCCTCCGATGCAGTTAGAGCTCATCCTTCTTCTTTAGGATGATCTCTCGAACCATCTCCGTTATTTTCGGTCGTAATTCTTTGACAGAAACCTTGGGCCCCCATGCGTCCACCACTTTGCCGTCAACGTCAATTAGATACTTCCAGAAATTCCAGTCGGGCTCTTTTCCAGACGACTCTGCAAAGACAAGACGTTTGTTATTATCAGGTCAGTTTTATTTCCTCTGTTCGCTCTTTCGTGTCATTTCTTCGTTTCTTTCTCTTTCCTTCCCACAGTTTTCAACCCTTCAAGCTTTTCCTTCTTCCCTTGGTTCACACCTTAACCTACTCATCTCATCTTTTCTGCCTTTGTGCTCTCATCTTCCTCTCTTTTCTTCACTCATTCTCTCTTCCTGCTCTTTCCTCCTCTTCTCTCCTTCAATGATTTTAATTGTTCCCTTATTTTCTACCTCTGAAACTTTCCCTTTTCCCCCAACATGAGATCTCGGCATTTCAGTAGAACCATTAGGAGAACCAAAAGGATCCCTGTCTGACTGAAGAACCTTCTCCTGTTTCACACTCACCCACAAGGTACTTGTAGACGTTGTTGGCTCCGGTTCCGACCACAGCGATTTTACTGAACAGAGGGAAGGAGACTCCATAGACTCTCCGTACGAAGCTGTCGATCTCCTTGTCGCTGCCGGGCTCCTGCTGGCCAAACTGGTTACAGGGGAAGGCTAGGACGTTAAAGTGATACGGCCCAAAGTCCCGCTGAAGCTGCTGCAGGTCTCTGTAGTGCTCCTCAGTGAATCCACATTCACTGGCAACGTTTACCACCAGGGCCACCTGAGGACCAGAGGAACCAGAGGAACATCCATCACAGAGCAGCAGAGAAACCACTAGAAACCATGATTACAATTATTAGCAAAAATACGAAGACTCCACTAAAGTACAAGTTCTCCAAAAACATACTCAAGCACAGTGCGAGTGTTTTTACTTTGTTGTTTCACACGGGCAGCATTCAAACTTTGCATCAACACGTCTGGATGCTGCATGTGCTATGACTGGATATTACACACACACACACACACACACATATATAATTATACATATGACTCAGACATTTTGATCCAGGTAACATTTTCCTGCATTTTAACAAGAGGAGTAGTTAGAAGCTCAGTAAGTGAGACACTTCATGCTCTGGTTGGTTAGTTTAGGTCAAACCGGCAGAATCTGGTGCAGCGGCTCATTTATTTTAGTGCTGAACAACACAAACAAACTAGACCAGATCACCTCATGATGGAAGCCAACAGCAAGCAAGATGAACCTGTTGTCCACTTTGACCAAGTACGAGGAAATACAAATGGAGTCTGTTTAGGCTTAGATGTTTACGATGCTGTTACACAAGGAAGAAAGAATTTTGACTGTATGACTTGTGGTTGTAGCATTATTGGCCAAAAACGCTAAGGTGGTTGTTACAGCGCCACCACCAGGCTGACCTGGAACAACACTTAATGGGTTCTTCCCTGGACCGTGAACATCCTGCTTGACAAATTTTGAGAAGATCAAGTCATCATTTTCAAGTGATCCTGCCGACAAACAGAACGACGTGTGGACAAACCAACAAGCTCCCCGGTGGAGGCGACAGGAAGTGACTGAACGCTGTGTCTCAGTTTGAATTATTCATTATTTTAATCATTTATTAAGCAAAAACCCACAACATTGTATAGGTTGACATTAATTTGCAATTAACATGATAATACAGACAATAGCGAGTAAACATGGAGTTAGAAATGAAGACCCTGTTTGTCTGATCAGTCGTTTGTTGTTGTTTACCTGTTCATGTTAAGTGTTAGTGAGCAGATCATAGGTGAACCTGTGCAGGTAAGAAGCAGAAAGACAAAGGATGACACGTCAGGTCGACATGTTTCAGGGACGAGAAACATGCTAAAGGAAACGAAATACACAGTTATACATACTAAAACACAGTTATACACTAAGAGATCAAATAGCTTTCTTAAGATTAAAACTGTGGCTTCAAAGTGTTAAAGTCAATAATAAAGTATAGTTTGGGGTTTTGTGCTGCAGAACCTGGAGGGGGGCGGGGGGGTGCAGGCCTGATGCCACGTAGACCGGCAGAGAGCAGAACAGAACATGCAGACACACACACATACAGACACACACAGACAAACACTGTTCACAGTTGCGTTAGAGCCACAAACACGCAGAGCGACACAATTAAACAAACCCGCACATCGGCGACTCATGCAGCCGGCGCACATACATCTATCCCCGGGTAGGCTGAGCCCGTCGCCGCGCTGCAGACTCACCGAGCCCCGGTACTTGTCAAGAGACACCAGCTTCCCTCTGCTGTTCACCACCTTGAAGCTCCACAGGTCTTTGTGTTTGCTCTCCGTCAGGCGGCACAGCGCCGCGACCAACACCAGTAGAGCACCAGGCAGCATCTTCACCGAGCGCGACTGCACAGTGCACACTTTAGCTGAGTGAGCAACGGACCACATACAAGCTGGAGAACAACTGCGACAAAATTGGAAACACTTCCGGAGGTGAGCCTTCAGAGTAAAAGCTTGTCGGATGGAACCGACGTTTCAAAATGAAAGCTTCGTACAAGCGTTGAAACGAACTTGTTGCGATTTGATGTTTACGGCTGTGTATTGGGGCCAGTGTAGAAAAATAAAATAGAGATATTTAGAGTGGAATCACAATAATTGGTCAAAAACTCGAAAAGTTACGAGAGTAAAGTGTGAGGCAAGTACAATTGAGTACAAATTAATATAAAGTAAATCTCTTTCTTTCTTTTTTTCTTTTTCTTTCTGTCTTTCTTTCTTTCTTTCTTTCTTTCTTTCTTTCTTTCTGCCACGTACCTTTTCACAAACACTTGTTTACGAGGCGCACTTAAACACCTCTCTCTACACGCCCATCTACGCGATCTCTGGAATTCCCACAATGCAGCGCGGTAATGCAATAACATGGCGTCAATGGTAGCAGTTTGGAGCAGGGCCGTAGGATTAAAGACAAGTAGATGAAGAGGACTATGGCAACAACTGCACAATAATCTGAAATCAACACTTGAGCTCTCAGGTAAGATAACAGCGCTCTTTATTGAGGCAAATGTCCAATACGGTTATTCTTGTCTGGAATTACTTGCACGTGTGTTGCAAATGAGTGCCCGGATTATTTATTTCCCTTTAGCTAGGTTAGCCGGACAACCGGTGTAGTGGATTAACAAGTGACCACGTTATCTGGAGCCATTGGCTTGAATTCGACGCCACAGTCATGTGTTATGATAGATATCAGTTTGTAAGTTAAAAACTGATACTTGGTTATGTTATTTCTTCAAACAGGATAGAATTCGAGTCACTTCTAAAAAGAATTAGAATTATGCGCTCGTGTAAAACTTTGGTTAATCTGTTTGGTTTTGCAGAACACAAAAAGCTGGCTGAATTAGAGAACTAATTAATAAACTCAAGTAACAGAATAAATGTTTGGATATGACAAACGGTATATACTGTAACAAAATGTATACGTAGGTGTGTTCAATTTAGACGGCATTAAAATATTCCCAATATCGCTTCATATTTTAACTTAACTAAATGTTCACTATTTCTTTCAACTTTGAATCAGAATTGTAGCCCTTTTGTGGGTAAGCGTCACCTGCGACCACGTGGTAGTTTCTACATTTACCAACAGAACTTTAAACTAATTTTGAAATAAACATCTGCAAACGCCGACGCGTGCCGGAGAAAGTCACCATCTAACACAGTCACTATGTAATCCCTAACACCAGGCACTGAGGCTAATGGTAGCCAGCGGAGACGGCAAGCTAACTAACAAACGGACCCCTGCAAGTCACCGGGAAACTAAACCGGGTTTGGTTCGATAATCGGTGCACAGTTACGACCTTAATGTGTGTGAGAGCCTGTGTGTGTGTGTGTGTTTTGGGAGTTCTGTAATGGGATGTTTGTGTCCCTAAACGCCTCATTTAACTGAACTATCACTCCAGTCTTCTACTTAACTAACTTAGTTACCTGCTAAAAAGAGACAGCATTTGTCTTCTAACTCACGCGAAAAGAAGTTCATGAGTTTGTCATAAAACTCTGTAGAGGTTTATAACCATCCGCATTCATTAGTCAAAGACAGAATAAAGGTAAGTAAACATTAAAGTGCCTGGACCACATTGGAGCAGAGCCCGATAGTTTCGTTTGTTGTGAAACCTTTCTGTCATAACTGAGCTGATGGTTTCACTTCCATTTCTCAGCGTCAGACACCAGTTACACCGGTTTCACCAGCGCCACATTCACACTGCTGTTCCAAAACTGTTCCAGGATAAACTTTCAAGGAATTCTGGTCGACTCTTCAATGGCCACATTTATATGCGCTATATTGAGCTAAATTTAAATGCGCTCGATTACAATTCCAACACTCTCAAACTGACTGTGAGGATTAAGTCACAAACAAATCTTAATTTAGGATGCAACTATTCTGACACCAGAGTGTAGTTTAGATCTGCACCACCTGTCTCGCCGTGGGGCTTGACCTCATGCGGCTCTTGACCTCATGCGGCTCTGGATCCCCTCCAGCTGTGGACCCCTCTGCTCTATGGTCTCTGGCTGATCAGATACTCCTGGTCTCATAAAACCCTCCAGGGGCGTAAACCCACACCAGCTCCACTTTACTTTATAGGTGGAGACACATTTGGAGACGAATTTCAAAAAAATTCAAACAAATCAAGGCTTGTGATCATTTTTAGACATTAGTTTCAGCTCCACGTTTTCTTTATTAAAGCATTTCTAATGAGACGCAAACCAGCCCTGGTCTCTGTTTGGTGACGGTTGCAGCTGCAGTGTGTCGTACAGGACAGGAGATATTCAGTTTGTTTCCCTTCAGTGTCGTCATTCTCCTGCAGCAGCTCCTCTGTGCTGATTGTTGAGACAGGAGTCACTGCGCCCCATCTAACTGCTATGATAGGACTCACCCAAGAGACAATAACTGATTACATTACATAATGAGGCAACAGGTTTGTAGGTACTGAAATACCTATTTTTTTCAATACAATAAAATGTGATAGTCAATGCATTAGCCAATTAATATAGGAAGTGTGAGTGATGTCACGTGACCTCTGTAGCTCATTTAGGACGGAAATAAAACCAAGGATTTTAGAAGAGAAAACCTTTTCAATATTATAAATTATTTACTTTGATGCGGACCCTGAACGTAAATGTGTCTAATGTCTCAAAGTGGACACGTTTTTACTGTTTTACACTCAGCCTGGTTAGAAACTGTGATGTAATAACCTCTGTCTGTTGGTTCCAGACTTTCATTGGCCTGCCTCACTCGTCATCCTCGCTGCGGTGCCGTTGACCCCACCAGGGCCGGAGCAGGAGGGATGGATGAGCCCACCAGCCCAGAGAAACAAGTGAAAGCACCTCGCAGCGAGCCCAGAGGAGCCAAAGCTCTGTCCAGCAAACAGGCTCCGGCACATAGGGAGGGCCCCAGGACCGCCGGCCACAGCAAGGAAAACCTTGCAGCTCCAAAGGATGAACGGAATCTGGGCGTCCAGGGGGGTCGCGGGCCAGGCAGAGCCTCCACAGAGTCCCCCCAGGAGAAGAAGAAAGGGCGGATATGCAGGCCGCCGGGCAGGACCAGCTCCGGCGAGAGAGGCAGAGGGAAGGTGGCAGGACCACAGCAGCAGCAGCAGCAGCCGGGGAGCCAAGACTGTACGACCCCCCTGCCTGCTGAAAGGACTCCTCCAGTATACAGAGAGACCGCATCTCCTGTAGCACCTCGTACTCCTGGAGGAGGCCTTGTAGAGCAGGCCAGAGCCGCCCCAGCAAAGGACCACGGTGGGTTTACAACATCTAGTTTGGTCTCGAGCAGCTTCATCAAGTCTCTGGTCTCCACGGAGACAAACTTCTCAGTTTGATGGGGAATTGTGACAGTATGAAGTCTGAGATGTCTTAAATGATTTGGTTCACAGAGGGGCGTGTGTGAATGTGTCTTTTAAAAGGGAATTTCAATATTTCTATCAGTTCTGTTTTATTTGGGTGTTTTGAAGATGCTTGACAAAACCGGCTCATTAATTTTAAAAAACCAAAACATAAGCAAACTAACTGTTACTCTGCTGGAGGTGTGTCCAGATAAACTCTACCTGTGGTCGTGGATGATGTTGTAAATGTGCTTTGTGTGGTTTGTGTGTAGCTCTGATGGAGCTGAGAGCCGGGGACCACGTGCCCCTGACAGAGCAGCAGCTGGGCCTCAGGCAGGCAGAGGAGCGGCTCTACAGAGACTACATCCACCGGCTGGTCAAGGTAAGGCTCTGATCCAGCAGTATCTGTATCCACTGAACGAAGCTGAATTGAATTGGCCTCTCCTATTTTACAACAATCAAAAATACAACAACACAGACAACGGTGGACAGCTTTGCACATCTGAAGAAGCCCTGAAAGAAGACCTCTGGAGTTCTGTTGTGCCTCAGGGGTCGGCTGAGGTTCATTCTCTGATGCTGGTGTCTCTCTTGGTCTCCACAGCAGTCCCCCGAGTACCCAAACTATCAGTACTTATGCAAGCTCTGCTCTGTGCACATCGAGAACGTCCAAGGAGCGCACAAACACATCAAGGAGAAGAGGCACAAGAAGAACATCATGGTACGGGACTGTCACACTCTGCCACCGCTCTTGTCTCAGACGTACGTTTGAATTTCACTTATCTCACTGCGTTTTTTTCTTTTGACAGGAGAAGCAGGAGGAGAACGAGCTGCGTGCCCTGCCGGCGCCCTCCCCGGCCCAGCTGAGAGCCGTGGACGCGGCGGTTCTGGACACGGCCAAACAGCGTGGCATCTCCGAGGACGACTTCCAGGTCCGACAGGCGGTGGTCAGCAAGATGGAGGAGATCATCCAGAAACATCTGCCAGGTTCGTGAAGGCGCATCTACATCAGAACTTTGACGGAAGCATGTAGAGATGTTATACGTTTGACAAGAGATCAGTGAGACAAAGTGCGAGTGAGAATCTGATCTGATTTCCAGCGTGTTCCCTCCGTCTCTACGGCTCCTGCCTCACCCGGTTTGCCTTCAAGACCAGTGACGTGAACATCGACGTGGCCCACCCTCCCTCAGTATGTGTGCGCTCAAGCTCTCCACAGCAAAGTGAAGTTGTTCCAGCTGAAGTTCTCACCCTGAACCCGTTTCTTTCTCTTTGATTTGTTCAGATGACGCAACCTGAAGTTTTGATTCAAGTGCTGGAAATCCTAAAGAACAGCCGTGAGTACAAACCCGGAGTCTTCATCGCTGTCCTGCCGTCTTCAGTCTCGATTCGTTTTCTTCTCAGGCTTCAGATTGAAATGTCATTTACTCTTCGTCATGCTACTACTAACTTTAATGTGAATGTAGTTGATCTAAAGACACAAACGTCTGAACTCCCTCTGCTTCGTCTCTTTCGTCTCCAGCTGACTTTTCGGAGGTGGAGTCAGACTTTCATGCCAAAGTTCCCATCGTGTTCTGCAAAGATGTGAGCAGGTGAGTGTGTTTGGGTGTAAATGCTGCAGATTGACTTTATGTGATTGACATTGATCAAGATATGTGGATAGTAGTTTGAGTTTGGATGAGATCATTAGGGGAAGTAAAGAGTTCATTCTTCCTGTCTTCAGCTCATCAGTAGAACAACTTCCTTTTTAAAGTAAACACACTCGTGCTCTGTGGTTCTGTTTCCTGACTCCTGTGTGTGTGCGTGTCTGTGTGTGAGCAGCAAGCTCCCATGCAAAGTGAGCGCTGGAAATGATGTCGCCTGTCTCACCACCAATCACCTCGCAGCTCTGGCCAAACTGGAGCCCAGACTGGTTCCGCTGGTTCTGGCTTTTCGGTACTGGGCAAAGGTACAACTGACGGCAACGCCTGCTGTGTTTTAACTCCATTTTTCTGCGTGTGAATAGTGTGTGTGGTTGTATGTTAACGACAGATTTCTATGGAATGGCTGCGAACCAAGAACCATTATAGTAGATCCTGAGGTGGAAGTTAGTTATTCTTAAAAATGAATTGTTATATTTAGTCGATAGATAACTATTCAGTCTGCTGGTCTTGTGTTAACACCTGGTTACCACTAGATGGTAGCAGAGACTGAGGACGGTGCAGCAGACTTCAGACCAGAACACTGGATCAGGAGGTTCTGAGTCTGCTTGTCTGGTTTGAATGAATCTTGCAACAGGAAGGGGAACAAGATCAAACCAGAACACACTCGGATCCTCCTGATCCAAAGTCTTTAATATTTTGTTGTTATATTGATATATTGGACCAATGCACATTTTTTTAAATAAAAAGTTGAGTGAATTAGCGTTGATTTGAGTTTGTAAAGCCGTGATAGTTGAGTGGATGAATGTGAGGCTCTACTGCAGAGTGACAGAGCATCCTTTTCCTCTCTCTTCTTCTCCCGCAGCTCTGCCACATCGACTGCCAGGCTGAGGGCGGCATCCCTTCATACTCCTTCGCCCTCATGGTGATCTTCTTCCTACAGCAGAAGAAGGAGCCCATCCTCCCCGTCTACCTGGGCCGCTGGGTAAGAGCGCCACAATTCCCCCAGACGCTCTGACAACTCGTCTCTCAGCCCCTCTGCCAGCCGCTCCAATCGGTCAAAACTCCATCTTTGGTTTTCGCCACTTTCAGATTCCAGGCTTCAATGTGAAGCACGTGGACGAGTACCACCTGACGGGAATCACGCTGGAGAGGTTCGTGCGGTGGGAGCGCAGACCCTCCAGCTCCGGTGAGGGACGGGGGGACAACCGGCACGACTCCAGGGGCGACGGCCGAGCCAGAGCGGAGCAGAGCAGAGTGGACGACAATCTGTGTTCAGAAGGCATGGTGAGTGACAGGCCGACCAGGCGACACGTGGACGGTCTTTGTACTTCCTGTTTGGAGACAGGGCGTTAGGCTTTTAAAATTCTGTTACGTGTCGGAGGTTATATTGTGTCACATGTGGAGTCACTCCAACACTGAAACCTTTTTAAATATTCAAGCAAAAGTCGTCAAGCAGTCGTTCTGTGATCACGAGCCTCCTTCATGTCCGTCCCTCGCAGACCTGCCTGACCTTGGACCTGGGTCAGGGCGTGTCGCTGGGCCAGCTGTGGTTGGAGCTGCTGCGATTCTACACGCTGGAGTTCGCTCTGGAGGAAAACATCATCAGCATCCGCCTGAAGGAGCTGCTGTCCAGGGAAGCCAAGAACTGGCCCCGCCGCAGGCTCGCCATCGAAGGTTAGAGGTCACGCTCGGCTCGTAGGTTGGGAGCAGAACCATGATTTGAACATACAACCATCCTGCACAGGATAGAATGATGCAGTTAAGCCACGGGTCCCTACAAGCCAGAAGCACACATTCCACCACACATTTGGCAACTGACTCACACACACACGTGGTGGGTCGACTAAAAGATCGTTTTGCAGAATTCAGCTTTTATTCCAAAATCCCGTCGTACTTGTGCCCACGGAATCACACGACAGTCGATTCTTGTTAACAAACGGAGGACGCAGCCGTCTTTGCTTCCCACTCGTGATCTAATTGGTCGTTCCCCTGCTCGCCCATCGACAGAGTCGGTGGGATTCGCGGAAGGTCGGAAAGTGTGGTCTTGTATTTGCCCGTGGCTTAAGCAGAAAACGTGATTATTCAGCCTGAAAGAAAGTTGAAAGTTTGCATGTGGACTTCATCATGTCTTAGGGAAAATCCTTTATTTTATTTTTTTTTAAAGATCCTTTTGCCCTGAAGAGGAATGTTGCACGCAGCTTAAACAGCCAAATGGTCTTCGAGTACATCCAGGAGCGTTTCCGTTCAGCTTATAAATATTTTGCTTGCCCTCAGAGGAGGGGCACTGGGGGGCGCCAGAGAGCCAAGAAAGCTAGCGGGCAAGGCACCAAGTCAGACGGGCAAGAGAGGAAGGAGGCGGCGCCGCTGGCCAGCCAGGAAGATGAAGACTGGAAAAGTGAGAAGAGTCCCAGCCCGCAAAGGGGTAAGCGGGAGGATGGGGAGGCCCAGAGCGATGAGGAAGGACGGTCAGAGCGTAACAAGAAAGAGGACGAGAAGACGTTAGACGCCAGCTTTGCGGACATGGCGCTCGGTGACGGGAACGAACCCGCCGTCGCCTCCAACTTCTGCCCCAACGGACTGCTGGACAGTGACGGGGAGGACGAGGAGGACGACAGCACCTCAGAGAGGGACGGCCCGGGTGGACCGGACCTCCTGCACTACGTGTTTGATAAGATGATCTTCACCGGCGGGAAGGTAAACACGCAGACACACTCATCACATCCAGAGCTGACAGACAGAGTTAAGTTTCACACGAGATGAAGGTAAAGTGGAGAAAAATCTCACTGCTGAGCCTTGATTGGTCCACAGGGTCTGTTTAGGTCGTGTTCCAAAGCTCTGATCTGATCTCGACCCCCATGTGACCTGTAACTCCACCTGCTCCTCCTCTTTCTGCTTCTTCAGTCCAGTCAAATCAAATGTATATATTTATAGGCCTCCATTCATAGAAGGAATGGTGAGGAACCCTGCATGATCCTTCATCATAGGAACACACACCATGTATCACGTTTTCATGCTAAAATATTGTGACAGGCGTAAACAGAAGTCAGTGAAGCTTTGGAGGCACCTGAGATGAATCCGCTCAGACGGCCCCTAAACACAGAACACGGGGAGGCTCTGCTGTCTGACGTGGTGAAGGTCCTTTCATGTGTCCACTCTGAACTTCACCCCCGCAGCCTCCAACTGTCGTGTGCAGCATCTGCAAGAGGGACGGACACCTGAAGGACGAGTGTCCCGAGGACTTCAAGAAGATCGAACTCAAGCCTCTGCCGCCCATGAACGATCGCTTCAGAGAGATCCTGGACCGGCTCTGCCGGTTCTGCTACTGTACGTGTGCAGCTCCTCCTCTTCTGACAGCTCAGAGGTCCTTCAGCATGTTGGATGCCCAGTGAGAGATGTTGATGTGTTGTGTCCTCAGATGAACTGTCACCTACTCCTGTTGAGCAGCAGAAGAGAGAGCAGATCCTCGTGGGCCTGGAGAGATTCATACGGAAGGAGTACAACGGTGAGCCTTTACCAAAAGTCCATCAAATGATCTGTTGTGGCCCCTTTGTCAGGTCACAGAGACACACGGCAGCAGAAGGACGGTGTGATTGTATATAATCATTAACCTCAGTTAGACTGAAGCAAGATCAGAGGACACAAATATGAATCCAACTACAGACTAAATGCAGATGTGACTGTGCCCTCCCCTCCAACACCAGATAAAGCTCAGCTGTGCCTGTTTGGCTCCTCTAAGAACGGCTTTGGTTTCCGTGACAGTGACCTGGACATCTGCATGACCCTGGAAGGTCACGAGACGGCCGAGGTAAGAACGGAACAAAACGAAACAGCTGTTTGAGAAACGTGTTTACATGTGTGTTTGCTCTGTATGAGCGTGACGGGATCTTAAGTCCCCTGCAGCACTTCCTGTGTTTCCTTCAGCCTCCAACATGTTTTAAGTATGAAATTGTTGTTCTGTCGTTTTCTGTTCATCAATCAATAATTCCCTTTGATCAAACAGAGGCTGAACTGCAAAGAGATCATTGAAGGCCTGGCCAAGGTGCTGAAGAAGCATGCAGGTGCCTCCTCTGCTCTCTCAGCAGACATACATACATCCAGTGTGTTGCTTTGTCGGACACAGAATCAGACCTTGTTCTTCTTCTGCAGGTCTGAGGAACATCCTGCCCATCACCACAGCTAAAGTGCCTATTGTGAAGTTTGAGCACAAACAAAGTGGCTTAGAAGGCGACATCAGCCTGTACAACACACTGGTGAGAGGAACCTCCAGACACCTTCACCCCCGAGAAATATCTGACTGAAGAATGTTGCGTTAAGTTAGTCCTGATGTTTTCCTACAGGCTCAACATAACACCCGGATGTTGGCCACATACGCAGCTCTGGACCCACGGGTGCAGCTCCTGGGATACACCATGAAGGTCTTTGCAAAGGTACCAAGAGCACGGCAAAGATTCAACTCTAAAGTCCAGTAAAAGGCAGAAAGTCGTTAGTCAGAGTCCTTCATTCGTGTGTGTGTGCATGCTTGTAGCGCTGTGACATCGGCGACGCCTCCAGGGGAAGCCTCTCGTCCTACGCCTACATCCTGATGGTGCTCTACTTCCTGCAGCAGAGGCAGCAGCCCGTCATTCCCGTCTTGCAGGAGGTACGGTCCTCTCTGTCCCGTCCAGTCTCCTCCTCCTCTGTCCCGTCTCCTCTCTGTCCACATGTCTAACGCTTCACACTTTTGTCTCCATTGCTGATGTCTCCTCAGATCTTTGACGGCAGCAGCGTCCCTCAGCGGATGGTGGACGGTTGGAACGCCTTCTTCTGTGATGATCTGGAGGAGTTGGTGAGTTTTCTGCATTCTGAAACGCACAACTGCACAACAAGAAGTGACAAAGAATCTACAAGGAGTTTTGATTTAACATTTAGTGACGGTTGCTAGGAGACATTGTCACATGATTCTTATGAAAGGTTGCTTTAGAAACGAGCAACATGTGTATCTTCTTTGACCTCCTACTGCAGCGAGGGAGACTTGGATTCACTCCACACACACACACACACACACACACACACACACACACACACACACACACACACACACACACACACACACACACACACACACACACACAATATGTCTGTCTCTCTCGGTCACAGCTGCTCAGTGTCTTTCTGCTTATTTACACCAAGAAGTTACGGAATTTAGTGTAGTGAGTGTAGAAGCCGAACGCAGCACAGAACTATAGTTTGTGTTTGTCGGAATGCACTTTTGTATTAACTGTGTGCGTGTTTGTGTGCTCAGCGTCGTCTGTCAGAGCAGCAGCAGAACACGGAGTCGGTGGGTGAGCTCTGGCTCGGCCTCCTGCGCTTTTACACAGAGGAGTTTGACTTTAAAGAGCACGTCATCAGCATCCGCCAGAGGAAACGACTCACCACCTTCGAGAAGCAGTGGACCAGTAAATGCATCGCCATCGAAGGTGACCGCCCCGATCTGCTGCCTGCTCTCCATCCTCTGCTGCTCTCTTCTCCTCACTCACTCACTCACTCACATCTTCTTCTCCTCAGATCCCTTTGACCTGAATCACAATCTGGGTGCTGGAGTTTCCCGCAAAAGTAAGTCATTTAAGAGATGTTTCACCCAAATAACAAAGATTCCTGCTCATGGAGGCGAGGCGCTTTGTGTTTAGATGTTTGTTTTGAAATGCAAACCACCTCTTCTTCCTCCTTTTCAGTGACAAACTTCATCATGAAGGCCTTCATCAACGGCAGGAAGCTGTTTGGAACTCCATACTACCCTGCACCCGGCACTGACCTGGTGAGTGGCTCGCGTCCTCATCAACTCTCTGCTCTGTGACGAAGACCATCTTATTGTTGCGTGTTTCTTCTTCGTCTCTCTGCGGCAGGAGTACTTTTTCGACTCCAAGGTGCTGACGGACGGCGAGCTGGCGCCCAACGACCGGTGCTGCAGGATCTGTGGCAAGATCGGACATTACATGAAAGATTGTCCCAAAAGACGAAGGTTCTTACTTTAAGTGATGGAAACGTCGGCCTGGTGCAGCTCTTCACGCATACAGCCTCACTACATTTGTAAGTGTGTGAGATTTATTTATCTCCTCTTCTCGCCCTTTCCCCAACAGGATGAAGAAGAAGGAGAACGACAAAGAGGAGGAGCTGAAAGAGGAGGAGCGGGAGCTGAAGGACAGACGCTGTTTCCAGTGCGGGGACATGGGACACGTGCGGAGGGACTGTCCCGAGTACAGACACCTCAAACAGAGGGCGAGCGGCGTTCCGGGTGAGCCTCCGCATGCGTGTTTTAAGGAGGAGCACATGTAGAAATGCTGGGTGACGGCACTTGTGTTGATCAGCACTCAGTTGAAGTAAAAGGATGTTACTCTTTTTCCCCAGTTCCTCACATGGTGCGATCCATAGTGAGCTCCCAGTCCATCCCCATCCCACAGGCAGCAGCGGAGTGTGCAGGCAGGAGCAGGCAGCCATCAGAATGTGTGAGTACAACAATACGACAAGGAACAGTAGTATGAGTGAGAAGAGTAGTATTAGTAGCATTTATAGTAGCAATACTGCTAACAGGAGTTATTGTTTTATTTGTATTAAACCAAGTTTCTGTTTCTGACTTTAATATAAATGTGTATTTCTTTGTCTTGTGTTCGATTGGTAGTCTGACAGCCGGCAGACTCCGCCCTACTCTCCTCAGTCCGCCCCCGGCCCTCAGAGCTCCTCCCCTCAGCCCTCCCTGAGTAAGGTCTGTGCTGCCGGGCCCCCCAAGCAGCCGGCTCACCCACAGGTAGCTCTGTCCCTCTTCGGCTTCCCCCCCTCCCACCCGGGCCCCTACCACCCGGGGGCCCTCACCGCACTGGGCCTCCTCCCCCCCCACCAGTCCCAGGGTCCGCCTCACCACCCTGTGCACCTCCCCTCCACCTCCTGGCCCATCCACGGCCCGGTGCTCCCCGCGTCCGCGACCGCCGCCCCCTCTCCCCCGGGTCTGAAGTTCCCCCTGCGCCCGCCCGCGGGGAACGGGAGTCCCACGGGCTCGGGGGGAAACCCCGCCCCCATGAACCTGAACGACCCCAGCATCATCTTCGCCCAGCCCGCGGGGAGGCAGCTGAGCCTGGGGCCGGGCCGGGACGCACACTGGCACAACCACCCGGGGGCGCTCATGGGCAACGGCACTGTGGTGAAGTCAGGTACTCACTGGGTGAACTGGGTCCTCTGATCGCCTCACAGGCCAATGATGCACCTGCAGTCTGACATGTCATAATGTTTGAGACAAATGCATCTGAACTCTGTCACTGACTTTGTTTATTTGTATGATTAGACTACAGTAGATCTGTAGCCCATAGAAGAGACACAACCAACATGTAGCAAAGCTTCCTGAAGCTTCTCTACTTACTGTACTCAGACATTTGGGCCCCATCATTTGAAGCAGCTGAGAGGATGTGGTGCTGTTATACATGCAGGCTGTCGTGAGGACAAATAGTAGAAGAAGAACATAGATGTGACAAGGTGTTTACAAAGTACCCCATTATTGCACAACACAGTTCTAAACGTGAATCCAGGAGATACTTTGAGCTTTTATTGTGGAGGGCAGCCATAAGGGTCTATTCAAAGACCTACAGAGCTGAAGAGAACAAACATCTACACAACAGAAAAGTCAGTGATCAAGTACAACATAATTTTGATGATCTTGATTATCACTCTCCAGTCAGTGCAGGTGGCAGTGTAATGTGGTGCTGCTTCATAGAGAGCCAAAGCTCTGTGTAGACGGTCAGTGTGAGCGGTCAGATGATTCACTGGTTGGGGGTGTGTGAGCACAGCACCTGCTGGGATTGACGCCAGTTTTACGCAAAAGCAAATTCCAGTAAAAGTCAACAAAGTTCCGCTGCTAAATGTTTGTGATTAAAGATGTGAGTGAACAAGTTTTGTGATGAAGATGAGCAGTAAACACGGAGCAGCTCTCCACCGTTTCAGGGCTCAAATGTGTCGCATGTTTGAGCACTGACACTGCAAATGTTTGGACTCTAAACTTGGTTTGCGTAAAGCTGAAGTCGGTGTGAACCCAAGCCGGTCAGAGCTGCATGTGGTGCTGATCCTGTCTGTGTCCAGTCTGGACCAGCATGAAGGTCCGTGGTGTTCCTATACTGAACGTCTCGTCTGGTCTCTGCAGATTCGGGACACCCCGCCCAGTTTGTGGGTGTGAGCCAAGGCCCTCGCCTGTGGGAGCACAGTAAGACGCCGCAGTACGCCCTGTCCCCGCCCTGGCCCTACAGAATGCCTCAGAACTTCATCCAGCAGGGCAACGGAGGCTACCAGCCCGTCAAGCCCTTCATGGCCCAAGGTCAGTCTGAACTCAAGCATGTTTACACACAAGGCTCTCACACACAAACTCAACGACTCAACAAGGATTAAATGGATATGGGCTCACCTGGTTCTGACTCTTAACATGTGTTCTTGTGCCTCTCCTCCAGGTTCTGTAGTGCATCCCAACCCAAACTTCCCTCTGGTCCCTCACGTACGGAATCAAGTCAACATGAGTTTTATCCAACAGAAGAAGTGAACCTGCGTCGCTTTTTATTTAGATTTACGGTCAGTAAACATAACAAAGCTACTCTTTGCTTCATGTGATCACCGGGATTTTTAAAACTGAATGAATTTTATCATTTTTGTACAGTTTTTATGTTTTTGTTTTTTTTGTGTCATTACATTGATTTGTGATACAAATGTCAGATATTTTAATACCCCCATTTTTGCCGGGGTCCAAAATAGTGTTTTTATTTTATGTGTAAAGTAAGGAGGGAAAAAAAGTAAACCTTTATTTTTATTAGCTGTATTCATACTTTGCTTGCCACAGAACAGAGGCTTTGAATAGACGAACAATCTAACATGTCCCATTAATGATGTAGTGCCAAAACAGCAGAGCGAGAAAAAGGAAAAAAAACCTAAACTCCCATGAAAAAAGTCCAAAAAAATAATAAAGAAAAAAGCAAAACGACTTTCTGTGTGTTCGTGTGTGTTTGACCTGCATCTATGCTTTAAAAGAACAGGCGGTGATGGTTGCTAGGAGACGGCCAGCTGGCAGTGACTGCAGACAATGTAATCAGACCTGCTTATCTGTTGAAAAACATGAATTATGGATTTTAAGAACAGTTCGACCTGGGAACGCACATACACAGGATCTGACCTCTGACCCTGCTGGGGTCATTTGAGGTCTCCACTGTGATGACTCGTCCCCACACTGCCCTCCTCAGTGAACGCAGTAGCTCTTATGAACTGTAGGAGGCGCCTGTAGTTCACCTGGAACAGAAACAAGCAGAAAAGGTTAGAATGTTTCCAGAAAGAACAAATTCAAACTCAAACATGTGATGTGATTTATTTGTGATTATTTTCCTGACAGGAAATAAACCAAAGAAAAAAACGGTAGATGTTTTCAGTTCTAACTAGCTGAAGTACTTTTACTCATTTTGTTCAGTTATTCTGTTTTTTCCTTTTGCTTGTTTCATTCTTTGCTTTCTTTTATTGCCTTTGCGTTTTTCTCATCTTTCCTGATCTTCCTTTCCTTCATCTGTATTCTCTTCATTCTGTTCTACTTTTGTTACCCTATTTCTTTCTTTCCTTCTTTCCCTTCTTTTGTCATTTATGTATTGCTCCCTTTCCTTCCTCCTTCCTTCTGACTATCTCCTGCTGTTCCATTTCCCCCTTGCGCTTTTCCTTCCTTGTACCTTCCTTCCTCCAGTCTCCTCCCCTTACCTCCTTCCCTACCTTAATTTTTATTCTTTCCCTTCCTTCATCTTTGCTCCTGAATACTAACAGCACTGCAGTGTTGCCTCCACCTGTCAGTACCGTTCCTAAATGGCTTACAGCAGGTTCTGTACCTGCGCCTGCTGAGGTCCATCAGAGAACGTTTGGAGAAGCAGAGCGAACGTTGGCAGTTTCATCGGGACGTCATTTTTCAGAAACAGCTGCGTGATCTCTGATTGGTTGACAGTGCCGCTGAGCGTCAGGTCGAGCGCCTCCACTTCCTCCTCTGTGGATATGAGCGAGGACAACAGCCAATCAGAGAGCTCCTCCCTGACGGCCAGGGAGAGCTCGGCCTTCTGCTCTTCAGCTTTAACTTCCTGTGAAAACAAAACAAAGCGACTTCATTGCCACAATGCAAATCCAGTGTGGCCCGGCTCAGCGCACACAAGGTGGGGTTAGAGGTCAACACCAACATGTAGCCTGTTTGGCTTCCAGTTCTGACTGAATCCAGCCAAAGTGTCATCAGCCAACAGTGGCTTCTGTTTAATAAGGTTAGAAGGTTTTCCCTCAGGAACTTAGGAGTACCTCCTTAAAGTTTCCCACAAAAGACCTGAAGAGATCTGGTATGTTACCATTTAGTCAAATTTGTGTTTCATAAGAGGTCCACTCAAAGTTTAACATCTGATCCCAAACAAACATTTCTTGTAGAAGTTCTGTAGTTTGAAAATAAAATGCAGAGCAATCTAGGAATATTTCCCAAAGGACCTATCAACAAGAAAAGTCTTGGAACGTCCCTGAAAGGTTCTGGAAGTCTTTTGATAATGTAACCAAATGAGAAACATTCAACAAATGAATAACATTCACCTAACATCCTCCAACGGCTGAGAACCTTCAGGGAACATGAGCTACTGTGAACAAAACCAAACTATAGGTTAACTTTGAGGAGAGGCTCTCCAGATGTTAAGTGATGTAACCATTCAAACTGACAGTAACCAAACGAGAAGCTTGAGAGACCTCCAGAAGTTCTGTCACAGTTTGATATGTTTGTCTCCACTCTGACTCTGCTTCATGTTCATGTACCTTCTGCTGCGCTTCAGCTCTCTGCGGGATCTTGGGGTGGATGTAGGACCGTGAGCGATCACCAGAGGGCGCTGTGATACACTGCCGACCCCGAGCCTGCGGGGACATCATTGACCATCACATTTCATCTTTATTCATCTTTGTTTCCTTATTTCCCTCTTCACATTCTTCGTTTCTTTCCACAACTCCTTATTTTTTTTCTTCGCTCCTTCTAAACGCTGGTTCCTCTTTTCATCCCCAACTTCTTTCTTTAGTTCCCACTTTTTTGTTCATTTTTGAATTCCTTATTTCCGTCTGTCCTTCCCCTCTCTCTCTTCTCTCTTCTAATCTACTTTTACATAAATAAAAACTAAATCAGGAATTGTTTATATTTTCCATTGCAGTATTTGTGTGATTAGTTTGGTGTGGCAGCAGTGTTCTACCTGCTTTAGAGCCCAGAGCTCAAACTCTGTGCTGCTCTGTGTTTCCTCCTCGTGTTGATCTGGAGTTTTCCTTGAAGTTTCTTCCACAGCGTCGGCAGGACTCTGCTGGTCTTGCCCTGACCCCCCTGTCGCTCTGTGATCAGGGAAACACACTAAAGGTCTGAACATTGTGTGAAGCTGACACTCACATCATCAGATCCATTCAACCTGCTTGTCCTTTACTGAATCAGCTCCATCTCAGCTAGATGATGGGGATGATCCAAAATAACATTTCAATGACATATGACTCACATTTAATCGGCCATCTAAAGCAAAAAGCCATACTTGTTAATGTTAAGTCAAATTCACATTTAAAGACATACATTTGATTCAATATAATGGTTTAGTAAAAGTAGTTAAATCCAAAATAAAGAATGCTTAAAAGATACTAAAGAAGATAGAAAAGATACTAAAACTATAAATACTGACTACTGTCATGTTGTGTCTGTAAATACACAAACTGCTCAGGTTGTTTTAGTTTACTCACTCCTCAGGTTCCTCGATGAATTGCTTGACGTGTTTGCTGCCCACGATCTTGACAATGAGTCTGGGAACGACTTTAGTGGCAGACGGATTCCTCTGAGCCATGACAGGACGGGAGCAAGCTTCCCTGGAGAGAGACGGGGAGAGAGAGACAGATAGAACCAGAGGAAGACAGAGAGAGCGAATTCTCATTCACATCTATTTACCTGCTTCCCTAAAATGCACCTGTGAGAGTATCCCAGCCAATCACAGAGCTTGTTTTCACTGTTCTATTGTGGCCAAAAGAAGCAAACAAACCAGCCAAATTCTTACCTTTTTTTTCCTCTCCGTCCCACACTCACACAGCACCAAGTGGATCCTGTCGTAATGTTCTGTTTGACCTCTGGAGTCTGGCTTCCTGTTAGGTATGGTTACCACGGTTACTCCTGTTCATACCCATGGGCTTCATCAAGCAACACCTGACAGTGCAGGGTGTCCCCAGAGCATGCAGACACTCTGATCTGTGTGTGTGTGTGTGTTTGTGTGAGTGTGAGTGAGAGGGGGAGAGAGCTTTCTACATGTTCCTTATATTTTGTCCTGAGTTACATATCAGTGTTCTGAGTTTCCGTGGTGATTTTGGCGTAAATCAAGTCTTTTCTTGGAAAGATAGAGCCACTTGAATGCCACTATTTGCTCAGTTCTGATGTTTCCAAGACTTTGCAAACCATTCCTCACAAACTGTTCTCTCATAATCATAATTGGGGCAGGAAGTGCAGGGCCAAGGGTCGCTTCAGTTTAATTGAGTTTCATAATGAATTGGAGCTAAAATATCAAGAGGTTTTGAAGTTTGGGCTTTTAATCACATCATTACTTCATCCCTCATCATCATCATGGGTGATAAAGACGATGACTTTATTGTAGAATTTTTCTTCTCCAAATCCCCATCAGCTTCCTTCTTTAAAGAAAGGAAACGTGAGATTATTTACTTTCTGACAGGTCGTCAGGGAAACGGGGAGGCCCGGGGTTCGACCCAGCTGCTGTGTGCCGGGGCCGGCGTGCACGGGGGGAAAAGGTTAATGAGGACGTCTCTGCTGTCACCAAGGAGCCGTGAGCAGGTCCTCACCACATGCAGCGCAGGAATATTTTACAATATTAATTGCACACTTGGTATGCTGTTGTCATATAGCTTTTATTAGTATTCCATCAAGTCAATGAGGTGTGAAAGGGCCAGATGCTGCGTCCTCGTCTAGCACACATACGTCCCCGTCTCTCCCTCAGTTGTTAGTGTGTCGGGCGTCACTCCGCTCATCAGTTGGGTGATCTGATGTGGTGTATTTATTAATTGGACCAGTGAGTCTTCAAATTAATTTATAACACTCCAGTCTGATCTGCATTATCAAAGCTGCTGCAGGCTGTTGTGACGCAAACACACAAACACTCAAACCTTCATCATAACGTAACTATCACAAGGCTGCTGCTCATGTTTGTGATGGAGCTTTATAGGACGTGTATTCAATGTGTGTATTGTGTTTTTGCATCCATCAACAGGATCATTTAAAATGTGTTAAAACAGTTTTGAAGAATTAGGTGTCAGGGTGGGGCAGGGGGGCGTGGCCTGGTGAATTGTTTCATGCAGGCTCTCAGCTGTTCCCATCAGCTTCTCTGTAAACATATTGAAAGAACATGTGAGTGAATCTACGTTCCTAAATGTAACATTGCTGTTCTCTGTCATCCATCAGTGTGCACACAGATACACGCCTGCTCAGCGTTCCCAAGGAGGGAACCTGCACTACTTGAATCGCTGCAGGAAGGTTCCATGATCACCACGATGCACACAAGTGACTCTGACAAAACTAAAGGGTGAAGCTGCTGAGGTCAGCTGCTTCATTAATCATATTTTATTTCCTCCCACAGTCCAAACACAAGCAGGTCACCTCAGCTGGGAAGTAACTTTGCCCTAAACATTGTGTGTGAGTGATGGAGTGTGTGAATGTGGCTGTATATGTAAGGAAACACGTGCTCGCCTGCTATCTGCTTACTGAAAGTATATCAAAAGTTAATGTTATGGAGCTTCTGGCTGCTTATCATCGTTGAAAGCACAATTTTACATTTGTCGTGCACATTTGTGGTGTGAAGGTCGTTTAGTGTGTGAACAGACGGGGGGACTCTGTCTGTCTGACTTACGGGGCAAATGGAGCTGACGTGCTGTGGAAGTGATTGCACTGAATCCAAGCCAAAGCCGATGCATTGACCCGTGTCAGCGTAATGATGTCATTGTGTGCAAACGCATGAGGAGTCCCCTTGACTAACTGAACAGGGCGGCCGTGTCCACACAGGCCCGGCTCCTCCTCCAAGTTATTTGTGATAATTACATTTCGGGGAGCAGATTCAGTCTTTGTCAAACCCAGAGAGGAAACTGTGAAGAGGCCATTTCCCTGTGAGGAGGAGAGAACTGTGTCTCATCAGGGGCAGGACAGCTCGCAAAGCCGACTCTTAACAAAGCCATTCTCACGTGTGTGACCTAACTGGAGCAAACCAATGTGAGAAGGCACCTGGATGTTACAGTAGGATCCACGACAACATACAGAGAGTTCAGCCTCAAAGGTCAGATTAGTATTTACCAAACTATTCTCATGTAGAGGTTATTTAAGAGGCTTGAACACGTGTTCATAGATCCATAAGGGTCCATTCAGAAACCTACAGGACCAGCGCAGCCTGTGCCACGTGTGTTCCCTCAGTGGTTAACTCGCCTCATACTGCGATTATGCACCAAATCCACATTTTTGCACTCACTGTCTGTCACACACACACGCACGCACACACACACACACACACACACACACACACACACAAATAACACGAGCATGGAGTGTGTAAGTGTAGTCATTACAATTCATCCTGTGGTCCTAACGTCTCAAACAAAACGTGTTTCATTATTTAGTCCACTGAAGCTTCATTTAAGAGCTAATGGGATTAAAACTGGAGTGACTCCATTAGTTTCAGTCCAGATACCCCCCCAGCCCCAGCCCCACACACACACCCCCACCCGCAGAAGTGGGAGGGAGTGTTCAGCGATTCATGACGGACGTGACTTCAGAAGGACAATTGCTCTGCTGAATAGACAGAGGTGGACAACCTTTGCTGTCCACTCTGAGCCGGGAGCAGGACGTATAACAGCGACATCACCATCAGCCCAGACCCACTGAGGAGCTGCAGTCTCTCCAGCTGAGGTCAGCACGGAGCTGTAAGCAGCTGATTCACTTACATGAGGGTGTAATCGTTTGAACTGAGTGACCTCATAGAAGAAGGGTGTGTTGATCTCGGCTCAGACTGTTAGTTTGTCCGTCTGGAACGAGACCCTTGCTTGAGATCAAAGCGCCGATGCAGAAGTAAAGAGGTGAACAGGATGTTGGTCTTGGTGTGTTGGTCTCAGCAAAAGCAGGTCACAGACAGAAGATACATACCATTTTTCTATCGTCACAATAACACAGAAGTGGGAATGTGGGACATATTTCCGATCCCAGGTCATGTGGGTGGAGCCTGGTGACACACAGGATCTGTTCCCTCGGCGTGGCCGGGCAAAGGCTGCTGACGTTACACAGGCGATAATATGAACGTGACCGAGGGGGAGAACGTCCCGGTGACCTCTAGTCTGAAGAGGCTCCTGCGGATTTGATCAAGGTCCTCAAAATGCATCGAGCCAATTTCGTTTCACTGGTGGAAAGTCGTCTAATTTAGCTGCAGAACATCAAGAGAGATGGAGGCCGACCTGATCCTGACATGATTACACAGATGTCCTCCAGAATGCAGAGGAGCCTGAGATGAGCTTCACGTCCACAACAGATGCAAATGCAAATGATTTTCTCTCTCTCTCTCCCTCTCTGTGAATTAACCCTTCCTGTGTCCTGTCTTTCCAGGAAGTAGACTTAGACTAGTGTTTCTGCATGATGTTTGTGTATGACGGCCATCTAGTCCAGTGACAGAGGCAAAGCTATAGAAGATACTAAGATACTTTATTCTTGTCATGTTGCATGCAATCGATATTTGTCTTGCAACCCCTACATATCACACAAACAAACACATGCACCACAGAGGAGGTGCAGGGCGGCCATTCTATGGTGCCTGTGGAGCAGTTGGGGGTTCGGTGCCTTGCTCAGGGGCACCTTGGCAAACTGGCAACTCACCAGCTACCAGTCCACTTACTTGGTCCATACGGGAACCCTCCGGTTCAGCAATCCCTATGGACTGAGCTACTGCCGCCCCCAAAAAGATTCCGACGAGGATGGGATTCGAACCCACGCGTGCAGAGCACAATGGATTAGCAGTCCATCGCCTTAACCACTCGGCCACCTCGTCACTTGTGCAAAATGCATGGTCCTGAGATCAGTGCTGGCTGATGATGAGGATGATGGCGAGGGCAGTATCCAGAATAGCTCACTGACCACCTTGATTGATTCAAAGGTGAATGAGTGCAATGCATTTCTTCAATGGTGGATGTGATCTTAATGGAGTCTGGTCTTCTCCACAAAAATGAGGAAAGTAGAAAAACGCAGAGCCTCAGAGGAGCAGCAGAGATCTGGGACCATCTCACAGGTCACAGAGGGATCCGCAGCAGCTCTATGCTTCCATACAAACACTTTGAAACAGCATCAACATCTCCTGCTTCTCCATTCACTCTGCCAGTGTGAAAGGATGATTAAATCTCAGCCTGGAGCCCAAAGTGCAAATCACCTCCTTCATGGGGAAATGAAGCAGAATGTGTGCGACTTGGTGACATCGTGTCCATCATCCTCACCTTTACCCAATTACAGAGAGCTCAACCAAATGAATCCACACGTGTCACTGCAGCCACATGCATGCTACGTTTTCATTCTGCTGTGATTTTTTGTCTGTACAGCAGTTACACAGCAGAAATGTGATGAAGATGTGAACATGAGTGGATTTAAAAGGATGCCATGGTTCACTGAATATACATCAGACTATGAGATTTGTTCACTAAAGCCAAATTATACTTTTATTCTCACACACACATACACACACACACACACACACACACACACACACACACACACACACACTCTGTCTCTCTCTCTCTGATGCAGCGCGACCTCAGAATTCAGATTACGGTCAGGCACGGCACAGACGCACACTGCCCTCAAGGCTGCGGGGCTGCGGGGATCCTCGCCCGGTGTCCTCATTCCAGCACCGGACACTCAGAGACACGCAGCTTCGGATCTCCATCTGGTTCCTCCTCTGTGGAAAAGGATCGTTCCGTAATGTGGTGAGAGGAGCGAGCAGCGGGTTTGACTCCAGAGTGGAGACGCGCACAGACGCGCTGCTGCTGCGCGTAAAACCCGAGTGACGCGGCGGCGGAGAGTTTATGACTGTATGATCTTCGTCGGACGCAACAATCTGAGCGAATCTGGGGACATCGTTAAAAACGCGAAATGTTTTTCTTCTGGAGATCTTTGTAATCTGTCATTGCGCTCTTGTCACACGCGGAGGAGGAACCATGTTTTTGTGTAACAGCAGCGCCATCAAGGACTGGAGCTACTTTCTGTCTCAGATTCTGCCTCTCATGAACAGAACCACGGAGCTGGTGAAGCAGGGGATGGGTCTGGACCAGGCGGAGGCCGTGACCGCCACCGTGGTGAGCGCGCTGCAGCCGGACAGCGAGCCGCCGCTCCGGCCGGACCACAGCGCGGCCACGGAGCGCGTCCTGCCGCCGCCCTCCGCCTCCTCCTCCTGGGACAGTGAGCTGCTCTACACCGCCTCCCCCCGCGCTCCGGCCCGGGACTCCATCCCGCTGCCCAAAGCGGTGCTTTACCTGCTGATGGCTGCGCTGGTGGTGGTGGCGGTGGCCTACGCTATAGTGGGACACCTGGTCAAAGACGTGGTGAACGACTTTGTCGGTGTGTGTGTGTGTGTGTGTGTGTGTGTGTGTGTGTGTGTGTGTGTGTGTGTGTGTGTGTGTGTGACAGACAGACAGTGAGAAAGAGACTAATATCGGGAGAGAGAGAGAGAGAGAGAGAGAGAGAGAGAGAGAGAGAGAGAGAGAGAGAGAGAGAGAGAGAGAGAAACAGAGAGAGAAAGTGACAGATGTTTTTACACTGAGCTTTGTTGATGTTGATCGGGTCCATCATGTTCCTAAAACTTCCCACATGATTTCAACAGACAAAGAAAAGTTTGTAAAAGTTTAAATCTTATATTTCTGTTCCTAAACTCTGTCTCCGTTTAAGCCTGCAGGGCTGTAAGTATGGAGGAGTCTCAGAAGTGAATCAGCAAAGTTTACTTTTCTGAGCGCTGACAGGTTGCCGTGGTTACTCTGGAGCATCTCTGTCCCAATGCTGTCTCGTATGACACAGTGACCTTGCGAGGAGGACAAAGAGTGAGAGTCACACGGGAAACAGTCTACTGTTTTTCTATTTCTGATCACTTCGTGTCACCGATATGAATGGGTGTTTCTATTTTAGGAGAGAAGAACTCAAACCTGATAGGCAGCTGATCAGATCAGCTGAGGTCATAATGGCTCAGCACGGTTTGTTATATTAATCATCACGAGATGTCAAAATGAGTGGATTCAGAACTTCAAAGTAAAGAGGGAGAGAGAGAGAGAGAGAGAGAGAGAGAGAGAGAGAGAGAGAGAGAGAGAGAGAAAGTGTGTGCCGTTATTCCTGTTTGATCCCTTTTCATTATACTTCTCTCTGTAATGCACAATGCACTGTAATGGACCCTTATTTCCTCAATAATGACCTCCGACCTCCCTGTGTGAGCCTAAAGTAACAGCCGTGGGACTGTTTTTCTCTGTGTAATTAGTAATAATTTAATTTAAGATGATGATACTGTGTGAAATGATGAAGCTGGGCGACACAAGACCTTGAGCAGTAATCATCCGCTGACAATGTGTTATCCTTTACTTATAATGGTAACACACACACACACACACACACACACACACACACACACACACACACACACACATACACACACACACACACACATACACACACACACACACACACACACACACAGTTACACAAGCCCCTCTCTGACAGGCTCTTTGCACCACCTTCCAGTCTGCTCATTGGGAAAAGAAACACGTTTCCCTCCAGCTGGGTCTCCAACGTGTCAAATGAAACCTTGAGTGCTTTCTACTTTCACCTGTCCACTGTTTTTAGGACTCCAGCGTGATTATAACTTCATGAGAGACAGACAGAGTCTCTGTGGACAAACGTCTGTCTAACGTGTCTGTCCTGCGCCTCTGCAGGTGGAAGCAGGTCGATCGTCTCTGAAGGCGATGGCGGTGAAACCAGTGAACCAGGTTGGAAACATGTCGCCCTGCCCTCCCTCAGCCCCCCGTCCCCCCGGTCTGCTGTGACTGTCTGTCCGCCTGCAGCTCACACACACACACTCACACACACACACACACACACACACACACACACACTCACACACATACATACACACACACACACACACACACACACACACACACACACACACACACACACAGGCGGCACAGTGTTTGGGCTCCTGAGGGTTGCTGAGGTGTAAATGTGGAGGACGTTGGGCTGCAGAGACTCTTGGGTCTCCTGCTTCCTGGTCGATGCTTTGCTCTTCTTACAGCCTGAAACTAGGCTTGATTGAAAAGTTATGAGCCCACCAGTTGTTTGCAGATGATCTCTTCCAAATTAACACATGTTAATGCTGCTGCGATTTGAACCAAATAGTCCTCTGCTCTCTTCTTCCACCTCAATAACCTCTGAGTCATTATTTGTTTTATTTTGTGGAATTTTGTCTTAATGATTTTTAGAATGAAGAACATCCTCGAAATAAGGACAACATCATTTTCAATTAGTTAGAGTTTGAAGAGCTTGACTCTGGCTCTGTGAACAGCATTTTGGAGGTTTTGTTTGTCATTCGTCTATGTTTTTGTCCTTGAAACTGTGTGAAAGGAGCCGGGATGACGCATCCCACAGGGTTAAGTCCATTTTCCACTGAAGTCTCAGATGCACCACTTGTGTCCACCTTCCTGGCGCTCCTCCTCCTCCTCCTCCTCCTCCTCCTCCTCCTCCTCGCCTCCGCTCCTCAGCTGACCCCTCAGTGACTGATCGCTGTGTCAGATGGAATCTGTGTGCAGGAGAAACAATTTTATGGAGCTTTGCCTCTGATGGGATCGCAGAAGCTGAACCACCACAACTTTCTGTCACATCAAATTTGTACTCTACTTTCTAAATACTGCAGATGATTTTTACCTCACATGAATGTTTTAACACATTTCATTCATCCTGATCCAGAGTACTTAGTCATTACTCCTTGTCACAAATCTACCCTAGAACAAGTTGATGAGTATTCAAATCATTTATTGAAGTTAAAGTAGCAGTACTGCAGGGAGGGAATACTCAATTAAAGTAAAATTGTTTCTTTTGAATATCTAAAGCAAACTAAAGGAGCTTTCAAATGTACTGAAGTATTCACTTAAACTTGAGATTAGTTTCAGGTGAACTGTATTGAGCAGTATTGAGTACATGTAAGTAATTACTCTGTGTCCTCTCTCAGATTGGGTACTGAGCTCTCGCCAGCTCACCGTTAACTCCAAGAACCAGATCAACTGCATCACTAACAACCTGATGGAGCTGAAGGAGCTCAGTGACAGAGAGACCAACCTCCCCCTGAGCCACAACAACCACCTGGGGCCCCTGGGCACCCACATGCCTCCGGGAGCCCAGGGGCCTCTGGACGCCCAGGTGCCTCAGGACAGCGTGGTCTGCATAGACGACACGCTGCAGCTTGGGCCTCCACACGCTCCTGCTGGGACTTAACCCTCTGGGTAGCCCGTGACCGTTTGTTTGAGCCCTGAGGAAGAGGAGGGAGCAGCTGTGTTGGCTGGTTGAAGCTCAGTCCAGCGCCTGACCGCGTCCAGCTGTGATTAGTGATGGAAACCTGCAGGATTCAGGCTGCAGATGTTCTGCATGTGAGTCAACTCCATGAGGAGACGACCGCACTGGAGGCAGCGGCTTATGTTCTTTTGGAAGAGCAGTCATATTTAAACAGAGCTATTTAAAGATTTTACATGAACTTTTATTTTGTGTCTTTGTAATCTATGGTTTATAGTGTTTTTCACCTATTTTTGGGTTAGGGTATTTATCTATGTACTTATTTTAATGTATGTATTAGATATTGTGTGGGTTTACTTGTAGTAAAATGTAGTTATTTTAATTGTATTGTTTTGGAGGTTGTTTTATGCCATTCTCCGTTTGTATTTATTTTATTTATATTTACTGCGTTTATTTATTTTAATCATCATCTTCTTCATCATTCCTCTCTCTGGAGAGCCTGGAATGTGTAATAGGTGTTGGTGAACACAAACACAGATACATGATGCATATGTCATCATAATGCACATGAATGAAGCCTTTGTTGTTGTTTTGATCTCTGTGATTCATGTTTGGTGACGTTCATATCACATCACTGTTTTCAGTCACAACATACATATTAAATAGACTAATACCATACACAGAATAATAACAGCCTGACCTTTCACCTCTTTCTGTCTGTGCTGTTGATGTGACACATACACAGCATGTACTCACTATATAACATATACGCTGCTCAGCATTTTGTGTGACGTTACTGCTTGTATGTTGAGATCAAAATGCATCAGCACAATTCACCTGCACTCCAGCTAAGACGACTGGAGAAGAAAACTCCCTGCTTTTTCTGATGTGAAGAAGAATTAAGACATTTTCTTATTTATTTCAACCAAATAAATAGGCAAAATTACAAAAATGTCTTTAGCATGTGAAGAGTTAATGGTTTGTTTACCTGTATTACCTCAGTGTAAAGGGCTAAATGTCAGCTCAGTCACTGATGTCACTGTATAAAGGTTTATAACAGTATTATAAAAATGTTTGTTTTATATCTGCATACCCTGCTCACAGTACCAAGGGTTGATTGATAAATTCTGAGCAACCTGTTGATCACTGTTGTCCTTTCAACTTATCTAATAAACACTCACAGACAAACGTCTTATTAATATTTAAGTGATTTTTTTATTTTCTCAAAATGGGGCTTTCCTTTGTCATATTGGGTGAAAAACTTTCAATATGGTGATGAACATTTCTGCTGAACTTGATATTTTTTGTACTTCTTTGCTTCATTCTAAAAAAATAACAAGTACTTGGAAAGAAATCAATGACAATTCTTGAAAACATTTCACTAAAATATTGCTACAAATATGTGCAATAAAGTATAAAGCCTTAAGTCCTTTTGAACAGAATTAACTGAACAACAGTGCCCCCAAGTCTCCAAAGAGTAGAATGCGTACATGTTTTTACTGTTTGAATAATGTATTACAGTATAATGTTTGATATCATTTTATTTAGTTAGTTTCCTATTTTCACCACTGACCGTAATACTATATGTTTTGATTTATATGTTGTATTGTAGTTTAATTTCTTAACTTTTAAATCGTATTGTGTAAACGTTTGTATTGACGCTATTTCACAGAGAGGCGGAGCCACAAACACAAACCCTACAGAAGCTCCACTGTTACCATGGAAACGGTCCGCGGTGCACGGACCGCGTGAAAACACTCGCCATTGGCCTAATCAGGCTGTGTTTTGTCGTAATCCTCACTCTGATTGGTTTATGTTAGTGCCACTCTCATACGGCGTACACTGATTGGTTGTCTCAGACAGTAAGACTCTACTGTCCCGCAGCCGCACAGCTTAAAGAACGCGAGCAGAGGAGGAGGAGGAGGAGGAGGTGTCATGGTGAAGTGTTTGGGGAGTAAAAGTTTGTTTTTGGTGGATTTTAGTGAAGAGTTCCGTGTTCCACCGCTGAGGACATGTAGGCGCTTCTTCACTCGGCTACACGATGGAGGAACTTGCGACAAGGCAAGTGCGACAAAGCGCGAGCGTTTAGCTGAAGTTAGTCCGGCTTTGGGTTTGACGATGTCCGCGCATCAGCTCACACGGAGCCGAGAGCTTTGTCTCAACTCCCGCTGGTGCCCGGGCAGCCTGCCGCAGTGTTACACAGTGCGGCAGGCTGTATTAACGCTGATGTGTCCGTTCCCCGCAGAGAGCTGGACGGGTCCCTGTCAGACGGCGAGTCGGACGACGGAGGGACGATGCCGTCACCGCCGGAGGAGGTTGAGGAGGAGGAGGAGGGGGAGGAAGATGAGGAGGGGGGCAGGCGCGGGGGGAGCGTCCGAAAGGTGCGTGTGTTAGAGGCCCTCTGAGCGGTGTAACCTAACCTAAACCTAACCAAACCTTACCTTAACCTAACCTAACCTAACCTAACCTAACCCAACCTGCGAGTTTCAACAATAAAACTTCTTGGCTGGTTCTGTTCAAACCTCCACCATGAGGCCTGCGAACCATATTGGAAAAACTAATATTGAGACATTAGACATTTTTGCGATATGAATCCAAATGTATTGAATAGTTATTAGTGTGTATTAATAGAATCTGTGGTTCACATTGAGGTTAATCTGACACTGGAGCATCAAGTCCCTGCTGGTATGTGGATGAAGTCTTCATTTGTAGTTTTATTATTACATTTCACAGAATATTGTTGTGTACAAGTTAAAGTAAACAGTAAACGTTCTGTGATAATAGTTAGTTAGCTAGATAGATTCTGTCCACATGTGTCCAGACAAAATCCTTTTTGAATTTGGCTCAAATGTAAAAGAAATCAACCGTAGAACATCTGTGAAGAGCAGACGGAACACACACACACACACACACACACACAGACACACACACACACACACACACACACACACACACACACACACACACACGGAAAGCCTCTTCAATCTCACTTCAGCAGGCATTTTGCCATCAAGAACAGCTGATTGTTAAATGTTGGTTTTATTAAAACCATCCATCACTCAGAGCAGCGAGGCTTCACACGTAACGGTAAACAGACGCACAGAGACGAGACAGCTGGAGTGGCCGAACTGTAAACACACGGACACTCCCACTCTTCATCCCTCTCTCCCTCCATCACCTCCTCCTCTAAAATCTCTCTCTCTCTCCCTCACTCCCTCTCTTTCTCTCTCTTTCCCCCTTCTATCTCTCTCCAGGGCTGCGACCCTTTCGCACAGACTCAGCGCAGTAAGCTGCAGCACCGGCGAGCTCGCATCAACCAGCAGATCAACAAGGAGATGAGGATGCGAGCCGGAGCAGAGAACCTCTTCAGGTCAGAACACTGAGCGGCCGATGGTTTCGTAAAGATTCTTCATGTGCTTGTTCATGGGAATAAGTTTACGACCGCGAGGACGGCAGATTATTTTGAGGCGCATCCATCATGTCAGAGTTTCATCGCTCGTCTTGATTTCAGAGAGAAAACTTTGTGTCACATCAGCTCTTCTTCTGTGGTGATAAATGCTGCTGGCTGCTCTTTGTTAACTCGTCTGTGTCAGCACTGTCACATGCTGGCCGCCCCTCCCTCACCCAGCGATGGGAAAAGGTCAGAGGTCACTCCCCTTCAAAACACAAACACATCGCCACCCACTTTTATGGCTCTGTGTGTGTGTGTGTGTGTGTGTGTGTGGCTGTTGTACATCTCCTCTCAGCTATTTTATCTGTGAATGTACTTTTTTCCACACACATGTACAATTTAATTGACTAAGATATCTTGTTTCATGCACATTGTAGACCATAAAGATTTAGTTTTTAAGTATCGCTTCAAGGATGATGCTCTGATGTACGCCGTCAGAGCTCTCTGGGCCAAAGACACTGAAAGTAGCATTTAATAGCACTTAAAAAGCACATAAACACGAGTATTTGTCACTTTTGGCAGAACCCTGTTTGAGAGCAAGAGGAGGTGGAGGAAGAGGGGACATACACTTGTAAAGAATTGGAAAGATTTGATCATAGAGTTGTCAAATCAGCATGGAAGATGTTTTTCCAGGTTGCCTTGTGGTCTCACTGGTGTCGTGATGTGGTTTCTCACGTTCCTCTGGCATAGACGGCCAACCGTAAGAGTTTCAGTCTCATCACCCTTGTAACCAATCATTGCTTATCTACTCGTTTATGTCACACATGTAGATGAAGAAGAAGTTTGAAAGTACCAGCCAAATACTGCTGATGATAAATCCACAATAAGACCAGTGTGGAGAGACACACACACACACACACACACACACACAGTCAGGACGGAGCTGTGATTCACAAAACATGCAGTGAGTTTAATTGGTGAAGAGGGAAAACAAAGAAGAACATCCGAGTTTCCCTTTGACAGCATCTCCTTCACTCTTTCCCGTGATTCAAGTGAATCACTTTCTGTTAAGTAAAGACAGTGAGGTGAAGTCTTGGCCCTGTGAAGGTGAGTCAGTCTGTCCTGGACGTGTTCAGACGCCGCGGTGACACTGATGTTGGTGACTCACTTTAGGGGAAGTAAAACAGCTACTGCCCTTTTCTCTCTGGATAAAGGCTCAACAGAGACAAAGAGGACCCCTGCACTGTCCGCCTGTAATCAGCAGGCTGTGTGTCCCCCTCCCACCCTGTTCCCAGGCACTGCGAGTCCCCATGTACACACACACACACACACACACACGCGCACACAAAACAACTCTTTCTTTTTTCACGCTGCCTGTAATGGCTGTGGATGTGGGTGGTGGTATGAGGTGTGGAGGCTGGGTGGGCGTGGAGGGGGGGGGGGGGGTGACATGCTAATTACAAAAGGGGGTGGGGTCGTAACTCATCAGTTCTTTTGATTGGCTGATGAAGACGTCATGTTGTGCGAGACAGTAAGTTGTACTTACAGCAGTTCAATTTTATAACGCATTCATCCTCGATTAAGCTCTTTTGGTGTGTCAATCAAAAAAGTTATTCAATTGTCCAGCAGAGTTTTGGGAGTGAAATTTGCTTTGATGTGAATTGATCTTAATGAATAGTGGACCTGTTGTGTGATGATGTTGTGTGATGATTCTGTAGCTTTCGGTGCTTTTAGACCCTTAGCTTTGTCACAACACACACACACACACACACACACACACACACACACACACACACACACACACACATATATATATCTGCTGTCTCCAATCAAACAGTTTGAGAGCGGTTTGGAAAGTTAGATGACTCGGTTTTGCTTTCACAGGGACTTTGTTTCATACACACAGAGTGAGCAGTGTGTGGGAGGGTATGTGTGTGTGGGTGGGTGTGTGTGCGTGTGTGAAGGGGATATTTGGCAGCTCATTTAAGGCTGACTAATCAGATTGTCCTTGACTTGATCCTTGTGTGTGTGTGTGTGTGTGTGTGTGTGTGGAATAGAGGGAGTGAGAGATGAAGGTGGTCTAATTGGAAATGGTGAAGAGAATTCTACATGTTCTGAAATGTGAAGTTCAGTCATGTACATGTTAGAAACCCTAACTTCAGCTCAGATGTGTTTACAGGAAGTTTCCTTTAGGTGTTTGGTTCTTTCACGTCACTCTTTGTGTCCTGTGTGACCTTTATTGGTGAAGTTCTGCTGGTTTCTAACAGCCTGGTCCAGAGGTGAGCAGACCTGTAGTTCTGTTTTACCGCTATGCCTCTCTAACTGAGAAAGGGGAGGGACTTAATTTGGATATGGACAGTAACTATCCCCTTCCATGTGGTGATGTTGTTCGTACGTGAGACTGTTCAGGTTCTTCAGTACATCCTGTCTTCATGCTGAGAGCAATCTGGGGATGATCAGGCCCACTGGTATCGCAGAATGTGGTGTCATCGGGTATCAGCAGCCCTCAGATTTCCAGGAACCCTTCTTGATGACCTGTGACCCCTCAGCAGCTTTCGAAAGCACAAAGCCCCCCCCCCCCCCCCCCTCTTTGTGTGTGTGTGGGGGGGTTGGAGAGTTTGGCACTGATTGAACAGAGGATGATGGAGGGTTCCTGGCCCACCCGGCTCTCTGATACACACACTCAGTACTTTCACACACACTCCATTTACTGCGATGAAGCCGTATACATGCAGGGAAACTACAGGAGTCAGCGTAAACACCCAGCGTTGCGTAATCGCGAGTATGAGGCGAGTCAGCGCATTAAGGAAATCTAAGGAGGTGTCAGACTCTGATGAAGACGTATGGAGGTCACATATTGTCGGCCTGTTAGCCAGCAAGCTCACCTACAGCGTCTGCGATGTCAGTCACATTTAGGGGCAGACCTGATGTTTGGAAAAGGTGATTTATTGCCTTAATCTCAGTATAATCAAAGTGCATGTAAATGAGCTGTTTATAGCACACAGGTGGCTCCTCCTGAAGACCTGGATGTCCCCTTAATCACTGTATTTTGTTTAGTGTGTAGCTATGGACTTAATTTTAAAGTTATTCTAAATTCTTTACCTTAAGGAAAGCGATTATATTTATTATCATATATTGAAAAACTCATCAGTGCCTTTTTGATGCTGCTGTCCACACTTATTTTGTGTAGCAGTTTGTCGAGATACGATAATTTAACACAAAGGAAACAACTGTGTTTGTGCTCCGCAGGGCGACGACCAACAACAAAGTGAAGGAGACGGTGGCTCTGGAGCTCAGCTTCGTCAACTCCAACCTGCAGCTGCTCAAAGAGGAGCTGGAGGAGCTCAACAGCAACATGGAGGCCTACCAGACAGACAGGTACTACACACACACACACACACACACACACACACACACACACAGAACATCGATTTTATTATTTTGTTCTGTGCGTTCTAGACCAAGGCCACTGAGCTAATGAGGAGTTTAATTGGTAAAAACAAGCATCTGTTGCATTTTTTTTATCCGGTGTGTGTGTGTGTGTGTGTGTGTGTGTGTGTAGGAGATTTTCCTCTCCCCAGCCAGGGTTCATGAGAGGGATAAATCCTGATTAAGGCCTTTGTGGTGTGTGTGCGTGTTTGGATTGGTTTCAGAGGAGAGGAGGTGTGTGTGTGTGTGTGTGTGTGTGTGTGTGTTGGGGGTTGGAGCACTGAGGGTAAATACTTGGCTTTGGCTTTGCCTATTAGCTGGATTCAGACCTGAATGGAGCGTTCCCTGGGTTAGCAGCAGAGAGACAAATGGCCGCCCAGCACAGAAACATGAATGTGTAAATGTTGATGTATATTTTGTTTTTATTGTATTTTACTGAAGAAATAATTCAGGTTGGCGTCCAAAGCAAAGACATTTAGTGAAGTTATGCACCTCCATGCCGCAGCCTCTACACTCGTGTGCTGATGATGCTGTTTGTTTCCACAGTGAAGCCGTCAACGTCCCCATGATCCCACTGGGCTTAAAGGAGACCAAAGAGGTGGACTTCACTCTCTGTATCCAGGTGAACATGGCACGCCTGCTCTCTCTGCCTCCCTTCCTCTCCCTCTCTTTACCTCCACGGAGGAGCTCAGCTTTCTTCTTAGCAGCACGTCTAACATTTAACCCATAATGTTCTTCTGAGATGTTCGCCTGTTTGACTAACAGACTGCACGATCCAGAACGGCTACTGAACATTGTGTTTATCAGTTGTGTATGTGTGTGTGTGTCTCCTCAACAGGACTTCATCTGCGAGCACTATGGAGAGGACCAGTCTCTGTACGACAGCGAGATTAAAGAACTGATGCAGCTCAGACAGGTTCATTCAGGAGCAGCTGAGATATTTCAGATGAATTAGCCAATAGAATTGATTTGGGTTCATAACAATGATCCACAACATTTGGTTATCAGAGTTGTGATGACAGCATGACACAAGTAGCACTATGATGTTGTGAGGTGTGTGTAGATGACCCCTGACGTGTGTGTTTGTGCATTCAGGCCATGCGTACGCCGAGCCGTGACCAGGCGGGCCTGGAGCTGCTGATGGAGTACTACAACCAGCTGTACTACCTGGAGCAGAGGTTCTTCCCCCCACACAGGAGCCTGGGAGCTCACTTCCACTGGTGGGACCGACAGGAACACAAATAAGGCTTACACTGCTTTAAAGATGAAGGAAACGTGTATTATATTATTATATTATGAGCTGAAAATGTTAAATCAGAAGAAGAGGTTAAACTCAATGGTGTTTAGAAGAATTTGTTGTATGATATGAAGCTTTACTCCTGTTATCTGTAACAGTGTGAAATGTTTCAGTTTGGGCTCACACACTCCTTCCTTCTCCTCACACACTCCTTCCTTCTCCTCACACACTCCTTCCTCCTCCTCACACACTCCTTCCTTCTCCTCACACACTCCCTGCTTCATTTAACAGGAAGATGAAGGAAGTTAAAATGCCTCCTCCTCTCCCTCAGGTACGACTCTCTGACGGGCGTGCCGTCGTGTCAGCGTGCTTTGGCCTTTGAGAAGGGCAGCGTGCTGTTCAACATTGCCGCTCTGTACACACAGATCGGAGCGCGCCAGGACCGCTCTGCAGTGGCTGGTATAGACACGGCCATCGACGCCTTTCAGAGAGCGGCAGGTAGTGAGACACACGCGCACACACATAGACACACACGCAAACAACAAGTTAAACTCTGATGTGTTTATCTGGTCATTGATTGGGGTTCTTCCAGGCCTGGAATGTTTTGGCAAATAGTGCGATATTCAACCTTAAATCTAAGTCACAGGTGTGTGTGGTTTTAGGGGCATTCCACTACCTTAAAGAGAACTTCTCCAACGCTCCCAGTCTGGATATGAGCAGCCCGTCGCTCTGCATGCTGGTGCGGCTGATGGTCGCTCAGGTGCAAGAGTGTGTGTTTGAACGCGTCACACTCACCACGCAAGACACACACTTCACGGCACAGCTCCACTTGGCGCAGGAGGCGGCGCGGGTGAGTGTACACACACACGCACACGCACACGCACACGCACACACACACACACACACACACACACACACACACACACACACACACACACACACATATCTCTGTTGTTATTGATGCCCTGTGGTTCTGACCGCCCTCGTTGGTCCTGCAGGTGTCGGACGTCTACCTGTTGGTGCAGCAGACGATGTCGCAGCCTTTGATGAAGGACTACGTGCCGTTCTCCTGGGCCTCCATGGTCCAGGTGAAAGCTGAGCACTTCCGCGCTCTGTCTCACTACTACGCCGCCGTCGCTCTGTGTGAACACGCACGTGAGTATGAGAACGACACAAGAACTGAAGAAGCAGCTTTCGATTCAAGCCTGTGTGTGTCAACGTGTGTCAACGTGTTTGTGCACGACTGACTGAAAACGCACCTCCATTTACCAGAAGATGGGCCATGTTTAACAAATTCACTTTCTGTCTTTATGTTTTCATGGAGTTGAAGCATTGAAACGTGACGCTCTGGCCTCTGTGTGTGGATGTTACTTACATCTGCTCCGTCTGTATTGTTCTATAGTATGTCCCCGGGAGGAGGAGGAAGAGGAGGAGGAGGAGGAGGAGGATAGTAACGAGGAAGCAGAGAAAGCTTTCTCGGAGTTCTATGTCTGTGTTCCCGACGGGCCGCCGCTCAGCCAGGTGCTACGAGACGCAGAGACAAGACGGAAGCTCGGTGAGTTCATGTCAAACCAGACTTTAGGACTGATCACCTTCATCATCTGAAATGGATTTGTTAAGGCTCCTACAGACTAAAGATGGTGAGAGAAAACCTAAATAAATCCACCATCAAAAACTGTAGTTAGAAATCACAGCACAGAAAACAAGTCAATCAATATCTCAGCTATGAGCCATGTGTGTAAGCATGCAGAGAGACTGAAGAACCGATCAATGAAGTACTCGATCAAACGCTTAGCAAAGACCTGGTGGCCTCTTCTGAAGCGGTGCTTTGTGTCTCCTGGTGTGAAGGTAAAGCTCACCTGCGGCGTGCTGTGATCAGACACGAGGAGGCAATGCGTGTCCACGGCCTCTGCAAGATCCTGAGAAAGATGGACATCCTGCAGGACGTGCTGTCCCTCACACACAAACGCTCCCTGGAAAAGTACTCCGAGCTCGACAGAGAGGATGACTTTGACGAAACCGCAGAGGCTCCTGAGATACAATGTAAGGATCCTACATATGTCCTACTGATCCAGATCATTGGTAGGGAGTGTTTAGGTTTGAAGGCTGTACAGTTCTTAGTCTCTGCTACCATCTAGTGGTCATCTAGTGTCAACACAGGACAGCTGGTCTGAATGGTTGTCTGTGGCCTAAAGATATTAATAACCAAAAAACTTCAAAACAATGATAGGGATCTGTTTCTAAATCTACTGTACTTGGCCAACAAGAAACGTCGACACGAAACGTGATTATAGTCAGTCAGTAACCTTCTGAGTGATCTTGCAAACACACACACAACTTACTTGGTGGAGGTCATAAATGAAGGAGTGACAGGAAGTGATTATGTTTCTTCTGTTGGCAGCTCACAGCAGGCAGAGATCAGACATCACGCCGCCCGACTTCTCCACCGTTCAAGTGACGGACATCTTCCACAGACTGGTGAGAGAAGCCGCACGGCAGCGTCTCACCTTAAAGGAGCAGTGCCACATTTAGTCTCCTCTCCAGTGGAGTTGACTTAGTCAGGCGTCGTACCAACTCATACCAACTCAGTTTGTCAAATTGCCAGCGTATCACTTTAAGTTCATGCTTGTTGCTGTGATGCTCTGTGTTCCTTTAACTGTCCTGCAGGAAGTAAAACAGGAAGAGACACAAAGATATGAGATTCTAAATGCCTCCTAATCCCGACATGTTAGTGTGACCTGGTTCAGTGTGTTCTGCTCGTGTCTGCCGTCTCCTGCAGGGTCCTCTGTCAGTGTTCTGCGCCCGGGCTCGCTGGGGTCCCGTGCGTGTGATCGGCCTACAGAGGCGAGATGGCGGCATGGGTCTGACGCTGAGAGGAGACTCGCCCGTGCTGGTGGCTGGAGTCGTGCCTGGAGGCTGCGCTGCTGTGAGACACAAACACTAACACATTACACATCGGACAATTGTCACTATTAAGCTCGTGAAATTATGTGTATGAAAGCTTTTGCGGCTGTAGAGGGAGGAAACCAGCTCATCTACAAGATCAGGGATTGTGAGAGAGTAACATTTGTGTGTGTGTGTGTGTGTGTGTGTGTGTGTGTGTAGGAGGCGGGTCTGAGGGAAGGAGACTACATCGTTGCTGTGGATGGACATGACTGTAAGTGGGCCAAACACAGCGAGGTCGTCCACATGTTGAAGAGCTGCAGCGACAGAGGGGCGGAGCTCAGCGTGGTCACTCTACACTCGCATGACACGCAAGTAAGTCAAATGCCACAACACACACACACACACACACACACACACACACACACACACACACACACACACACACACACACACACACACACACAGATGCAGACTCTCCTTGGCCATGATGAGGGCTGATGGAAGCTGAATGAGCCCTGATGTGAGTACAGACACAAACAGTGAAGTCACCTGGTGCGTTGTGTTTGTGTCAGCAGGCGGAGCGGAGGACCGTCATGCTGTCTCACTGCACCCGCAAGGAAGATGCCAAGGGCCACAGCTCCGCCTCCCTGCTCAGCTGGAACAGGAAGAAGAGGGAAGGCGGCGGCGTCACCAAGAAAATGGGAAGCACTTTCAGTCTGTCGTTCGGAAGCATCAGAGACGCTGAAGCCATGTACTGAGACACACACACAGCACACAGGAAAGACTCAGGGAATCAACATCCTGTTCAGTTTGAGCTTCAGTGGTTTCACGCAACATCGTTATATTTAATATAAAACATACAACAGTGTGAGTAAGCGTGCTCTCCACCCGAGACGCCATTGCGGTTTGCATCTGAACCCTTTGCAGACTGACATGTGTGTCCAGGTCTGACTCACCTGACAAAGAGCAGAGAGCCAGACCAGACTTTTGGTTGGAATTTACCCAAAACTGGCAAGTGGGCAAACGGAGGAAGCTAGTTTTCTCCTGAGTGGAGACTTTCCCTCCCATTCTCGACTGCACTGCTTCATCACAGAGCCCCAGCCTGAACCTGAAGCCGGTACGATATCCGACCGAGCCCGACGTTAAGAGTCGGGTCCTGTCAGGTCTCGTGAAGCTCTAATCCAGAATCCTGGAGGACTTGTCAGCATGTTAATCACATCCATGTACGCTCCACCTGCATCTCTGCCTTAACCACAGACAAACACACACAGAGCCTCTCTTGCCTGTGAGCTGTCACACTGAGCACAACTAACCAGCTGAGTGTTTGGGTTTGGACCCTCTGAGCCGCCCAAGGATCACATCTCCACCACATGACAGATGTTTACTGCTGCACAGTGAGAAGCGCCTACACGACTCCTTCACACGCAGCATTCTTGGTGTTAAATCATAGCTTTTGTTTTTGTCATTTTAGTTGCATAAAACTCTTCCAGTTGCTTTGTAGTGTTAATCTTCTTAATGCGCTGTGACCGACCGTCACACAGGACAAAGCTCTGGTGAATAATGTAGTTTAGACTAAACCTTGAATAACAACTTGCATCAAAATGTTGGTCATTTAAAGAATAATTTGAATGAGTTTTGTACTTAAACTGAGACGTTTGAGATTTCACACTGTGACAGTTTGCTTGTTAGGAAAAAAAACGTTTTTAATTGTTTTAGATTAAGTTAATTCTTCTAGTTGTTGTCGCTCGTCTGCTGAGGTGTGTGTGTGTGTGTGCGCGTGTGTGTGTGTGTCTATGTGTGTGTGTTGGCGTGTAGTTGTGAGTATACAAAAAGCCAGAGAGACAAAACTCGTTCACTCATCACTTCACAACATCTGTAAATTAATAATAATAATGATAATGAAATGGAAAGATTATAAGAAAAATACAACATAACTTGGGAAAAAATGTCATTCCTAACTTTTATTTTTTTAATCCTCCACATTTCTTTTTATAATTCATTATTTTCCCTCCCAAACCTGTGAAAGATTCAAAAGGATTGATTTATTTGAGAAAATAACGAAAATGTTGAACTTGATTTTAGAATGGGGCCAACGTTTTTCCTCATGGTATCCTGGCTGCACAGATATCATGCCTTTGAAATGTTGTTATTCTGGACATCTTAAGATGTCAAAACAAAAGTAAATTTGAAAAGAAAAGACTCCAGGGGTTCATTTCTCATCTTGTTTTCTTCCTGCTGATCATTGAAAATTATCTTTAAAATTGAATTATGTTCTCATGAAAACTTTGCTCCCAGTGTCTTGTCTAGGTGATGCCCAGAGAAGTGACGGGAAATTATGAATAATAATAATTTTGTTTATGCCGGAAGTACAAATTAACTTTCCTGTGGCACAAGAAGAAAATGATCATGAGTCATACTCTCATCTGACTCTGTATATCTTGTGTGTGTGTGTGTGTTGTTTTGTTGGCCTGACTGTAAAAAGTTTTTCACTCATTATTTTGGTCTTATTGTCAGTTTGAGGATTTGTACTGAATAGTTTTCATATGTGAATACAATAAAAGCGATTGAAATGAAAATGTTGAGTGACACTTTGTGGCCGCTAGAGGTCAGTGTGTCTCCTCTGGGAGCTGAAGGAAGTTACAGAGGCACAGTTCCTGGAGCACTGACACGTTACATCACATTAGAAACTTTGAAGATTCTGACTTACAGTGAGTTTAGACGTTAATGGAAGTGTTTTGTTCTCGACAAGCAAAGGATCAAGCTAAATTCACAAAATTCTTTTACTTTGTTGGTAATTCCGTGCAGCGACAGAGGGGCGGAGCTTCCTGATGTTGTGGGTCTGTAAAGCCCTTTGAGACACATTGTCTGATGTTGGGCTGTAGAAGCTAAAGACTGACTTGACTTGTGATAAAAAAAATGGCAGAATTAGAATGAATGTTAAGATTAAACCTCTGCAGTCACACACGCGCACACACACAATCAGAATGTGTTTTGTCTCTTTGCTTCCTTTAATTCTCTCTGACCTGCTGACCTCTTTCTGTCTCTCCCCCCTTTGTTACAGTGTGTATTTGATGTATTTTTGATGTTTTTCGGCTCTGGAGGCTTTTATCATTAATTATAGACAAACGTTAAGCTCTCTATTTGCAGGACAGATGTTATTTTCTTACTGAGGGACAGAAATGGGACTAATCCATAATTCAGGTTCAATCTGCCTCACAGGGACACAACAAATAAATAAATCAATCAATAAAACAAAAAACAACACACAAATACTCTGTACACACACACACACACACACACACACTGTGAGTGCTCTGGTTGAAATAAATATGGAACAGCTGCTCTGTTTTCATTTTTTATTCACTAATCTCTCTCTCTCTGTCTCTCTCTCTCTCTCTCTCTCAAACACACAATGCAGCCAACGGATTTATTAAAAAAAAAAAATGGAATCGATGTAAAATCTTCTTTTTCAAATTATTCAAAAGCTAATCAATGTATTAAGAATGACAAATCTGTAAAGTAATCTCTGCTGTAAAATGATGTTTGATGTTAAAGTCGTTTAAATTCTGCAAACAAGCCGCAGGGTAAATAAGTCAAAAAGATATGATGCGTCTTTGATGTTTGGATGCAAAGTAGTGCTCCTCTCGTCACTACGGACCCTAGAATGGGACTCGAATATGGACTGAATGGAGATCAGGTCATGAGTCAGATGTTGCTTCTGCTGAGGATCAAACTGAAGGTTCTGGGCTGCAAAATGGGCAAATCGCAACTGAACTCAGGACGAAGAAGCTCCGAATCTCATGAGAATGTTCACGAATGCGCAGCCGCACAGCTGACAGGTGACCCGACCACCTGGACTAAACCAACTCAGCACGGTCACACACTAACATGAACTTCGCCCTCAATACATACATATATATACATGTACATGTATATGCTATATACAGAAATGCAACTCTGACACATGAATAATTCGATTGTTGTTTGTCATAGTTTATCAACCTCTTGAAAATCAGAAACGCCCCCCGCCTGCCCTCAATCAGTTATGGTTTAACCTTGCTCCATAAAGTTCACCCGGAAGCCAACGTGTTTGTTTCCCCTCGACAAATTCAGCAAACACGCTGCTGATGTGGAGGCAGTTTGCTACACTTTAGATGTTTCTTACACGTTGTACACACACACATGCATGGGCCCTTCACCTTACCTCCCAGGCAACAAGATTATGAGCCCCATTAAAGAGGGAGAACTCTCTGTCTAACCCTCGCCTCGGACTCATACTATTATTAATGTTTTGCTGTATTGCATTTCCCAGCTGCAGTTCCAGTTGCACACGTGGCCGTTCAGAATCTCTTTGAATTGCCACCAAGGTTTTTTTTCTTGGATTAAGTCGTGAACTGTGTGCTGTTGTGGGCCCCGTAAAGCCCTTTGAGACATTGTATGCGATATTGGGCTGTAAAAATGTATTTGAATTTTTTTTCACTAAGCATATTTCATGTCATTATTGTCAGGTAGAATAATGGAAATGTAATTAAGGTAAAGAAGTCCCTACACTGACCTCTTCTCTTCTCTGGTATAATCTTCCTGTTCTCGCTCTTACAGTCCTTAAATCAGACTAAACGCCTTTATCCTTCTTTGACTGCAGTTAAACTGCTTTGAACAGGATGTAAATCAGTCTCCTGTGGGAGAAATAAATAAAAGGTTAAAGCAAGTTTATTGGCTGAATTCATCTGTAAATTTAAACACTTTGAAATGTTACACCAATGGAACTTGTTTGAATTGTTCTTGATTCAAATATGCATGAAATCCATTGTGAAATTGAAGTTATTTAGAAGTTGTTTGTTAAATATATTAAATATGGCTTTACACATTTGTGAATCACATTTTATCTGTGCAAAACTTCTCATTATGTGTGAATAATGAAACAAATATACCCCCATAGAGAAAGGTTTAAAATGTGAGGTGCATTGAGACTCCACAGGGAGATGAGTTGGGCACCTGTTTAGTTTAATGTAAAGAACCACAGTGATGCTTCCAAACGCTTCATAAAGCAGCAGTAAGAAGTTATTCTGCTTTGGTAGAAATGAAGCTGAAGTGTAAATGTCCATGTGTCAATTGTTTTTGTATTTGCTGACAGACATACATGCAAGTTAAATGCAGCTTGACATTAGCTTGAAAAAAAAGTGAGATTACATATGCAGTTCTCTTTCTGATAATGAACTCTTCGTGTATAGTTGTGGGCTGTGATGCATCTAAGCATCTAATGTTCATTTCACCAGTGACAGTATAAACCTGGTGGTTCAAATGACATCAATGCTGTTAGTATACGGTAGTGATATACTGAAGGTGTAAGTTTGCTGGATGATGTCATTTCAAATAATCAGGGGAACGAGAATGGATATGCTGTAACAGGAAACAGTGTGGAGTGACCAACCTTTATGGGGATGTTCTTGCCAGGATAGAAAAACAAGTGTGTGCGTGTGGTGTGTGTGTGTGTGTGTGTGTGTGTGTGGTCAGGAGTTTGGCTTTTGGGCCTTTGGGGTTTTTTGGGGTCTTGGGACCACTCACTCACTTACACCCCTCTGGCAGGCTGAAATCGTACCCCTGGGCCAGACATTGACCTCGACACACACACACACACACACACACATGCACACGCACACAGAAAGCAGGGCAGAGGAATCTCATGGTTTTAGAGGACGATCCCATTAAAAGTGCATGAGTGTGTCTGTCTAGGAATCAACATACACACACACACACACACACACACACTGAGCTATTGGTGTGAGTGTGTGTGTGTTATTTATTAATGCAGAGTTATTGGAGCATCGCACACATGAATCACAGAAGCTCAGACGAACACTAGATATTTTGTTGTTTTGTGGTTTTTATTTTGCATCATCGTAAAATCACATTTTTACGCAATATATGTGAAGAACCCAACGTCCACATGGTGACAGCATATGAAAGAATCGCCTCATTTGTTACTATGTTTTGGGTGAAACTTGGAAAGATAATAATAAGGTAGCACGTTTAATATTTTGTAAACAGTTTTTAATTTTGTAACGGTCATTGCTATGGCAACACCATCGGAAGAAAGAGGAAAAGGAGGCGACAAACCCGAGGATGTGAATCGCTGTGTTGTCCTGACATCTTAGTCAAACAGGCAAAAACAGAGAAATTAAGGATTACTTAAGACATATTTATATTAACATTTGATTTTTATTTGAAAGATGCAGGATAATCATCACAACAGATCAGAGACGACAAAAAATAAATCAAATCTGCTGTGAATGTTAAAATAGTTTCTTTCTTTGTTTTTGTTTTTAGCTTTTATGACTGTTTAGCAAGTATTATTATAGTAATTATGCTGATATCACTTCTTCAACACTTCTCTTCGTTGCTTTTATTATTTTAGGAAATTGAAATAAACGTTAGATAAATTAAATAATTTAGCCCAGTTGTAACACGTTATTTTATAAAAGATAAACCTCAGTGTTACTATGCAGGATGATAAAAACATAATTTTCTTAAAGTTAAATCCAAACGCTATAGTAATACGATTGGATTTATCGCCTAGTTTTCGCGAACATAAAAAAGTGAAGCTGATAAATCTAATTCACTCACTCAGACTCAGATTGTGTCAGTTCCTCTGCGGGCCAGCAGGCGCCGCTGCTTGCACACAAACATGCAGGCCAAACCTCGCTGACTTCCTGCCTCACAGGTCAGATTTCAGCCTTCAAAATAAAAGACCCTTACATTGAGTTGAGTTTAGTTTCCCTTTTTAATTAAGTTTTATTTAGGATAATAAATAATTTCCATAAAAGCTCCTGGACGCTCCCGTCCTCCTCATTTCTCCTACTTTCCTCCACTTCAGCACTTCCTTCCTTTCACGTTTTTCATTCACACAGCAGATTTTATTCATAAAAAGCTGCAGCACCAAACATTATGGAATATTGAATAAAAGTTTATTTCCAAATTATCGACAAACAAACTAACCAGAGAGAGAGAGAAAGAGAAAGAAAAAGAGAGAGAGAGAGATTTTCTTCCATTCTTTCCTCTCCTATTCTGTCTTCAATCCCTCTTTCTTTCTCTTCGCTGCATCTTTATCTCTCCATTCGTTCCCTCTCCCTCTTTTTCTCTCATCCTCCTCTCTTTGTTTTTCTTAGTCCTCTCTTCTGTACTCCTTTTAATTTCCTCCCCTTTCCTCACACCTCCCTTCGTTTCCTTTTCCAACCTCCCATTTTCTCCCCTGAACTCTATTTTCCTTCTTCCTCCCTCATCTTTCTCTCATTCATTCTTCATCCTCCTTTATTTTCATTCCCTTGTCTGCTCCTTTCACCTCCTTCTGCTACTTTCTCTTCAACCTCCTCTTCACCCCTCTTTTCCTCCCTTCCTCCCTCCCTTCCTCTCTCTCTCTCTCTTTCTCTCTCTCTCTCTCACTCTCTCTCTCTTTCTCTCTCTCTCTCTCTCTCTCTCTCTCTCTCTCTCAGGTCACATGGAGGAGTATCCGGTGTTTCGTCTCTTCGTCTGCTGCTAATGCAGACCAGCTAACCTGAGATGAGCTGGAATGGGGCGAAGGCTCAGCGCCTCCTCTTCCTCCTCCTCTTCCTCCTCCTCCTCCCCCCCTTCCTCCTCACTGAAGTGTTGCATGCAGCGGAGGGTTTGGAGAGATAAGGCAGCGGATATAAGAGGGGTCAGCGAGGTCATGGTGTGGTTAACACTGACAGCAGGGCTCTGAAAGCGATCAGGAGCCAGAGGACAAGCACAGGAGAGGAGGAAGAAGAGGAAGAGGAGGAGCGGGATGTTGAGGAATTGAACAATATGACAGCATACACATTTCTGAGACACAGAATCTACAACGGATTACTTGAATATCAATATATTTGTGGTCCCAGGGGATGAATCTTAACGACAATGTTCATTGAGCTCCACCTGCATGTCTGCGGCTTCTATACATGTTTGCCGAGTGGCGGCCCGTGTGAGAGTTATCGGTCGTATCCTGCGTGTTTTGCGTCCTCACAGGCTTTTCCTCACACAATCAGCAGACATTGTCCGTTTCGTGGCTTCACCGGCTGCGTTGTCACCATTGCAAACTCCATCCCGGATTACATCACAGTGCTTTTCCTTTTGTTTCTTGAAGGCACAACATTGTGAGAACGAAGAAGAAGATCCCTGCTGTCATGTAGTAGAAGTTACACAGTCCGCACTACGGCCTGCAGTAGAGGCCAGTGACACACACACACACACACACACACACACACACACACACACACACACACACACACACACACACACCTTGCTTTCATGCCAAGGCCTCTAAACCCCGTTTCACGAGTGGAAGTGGAGCATCGTCAAGCTGATTTAGTTTTGCGGTAAAGAACGACATTTGCAGAAATAAAGAGAGTTTCTGTTTCATCTCTGTCTGTCGCCTCACGCTGCCATCAACAAGCAAAAGGTTCCATCAGGATACTGGAGCCAAAGTATCAATATCTCATCAGAGGAGCCTGAAACACAATATATCACCAGATGAATTATTTGTCTGATTTGTGGCACAAAGGAGGACGGAATGATGAGAGAGACGAGGGGGAAGACGAAGAGGAAGAAAGAGAGAAAGAGTGTGAGAACAGAACGACAAAGGGAGGTGACAGTGTGGCGTCTGTAAAAGGAGTCCTGCTCATTATAAAGCCTGCTGTCAGTCTACTGTGTGTGTGTCTCCCTCTTTCTCTCTCTCTCTCTCTCT
>NW_027466874.1:255000-312500 GCF_046128005.1 Genypterus blacodes
TCTCTCTGACTCTCTCCATTGCTCTTTGTCTCACTCTCTCTCTCTCTCTCTCTCTCTCTCTCTCTCTCTCTCTCTGTCATCGTCTCATTTTGCTTTTCAACAAAAAGAAGAATGTTATACAACAAAGGGATTCCCTCACTGTGTGTGAGTGTGAGTGTGTGTGTGTGTGTGTCTACAGTAGCTGGTCCTGTTTCTTCTGCTCATCTTTCATTTAATCTCTCCTCCCCTTTTCTCTTTGACGTCCTTCATGTCTTTCCTTCTTGTCCTTGTCCACTCTTTTCTTCCATTGTCCTACTTTTCATTTTATTCCCATCCACCCATCCATCCTTCCCTCCGTGTTCATTTGTCTCCTTTTCAGTCTCGAGGACCCCTCAGCTTTCAGTGTCTCTGTCCCCTCAGCTCTCAGTGTGTGTCCTCAGCGATCAGTGTCTCTGTCCCCAGCTCTCCCGTCCCCGTGTGATGGCAGCCTGTCGATGAAAGGCATTGCTCGGCGGCCGGCTCAGTCGATGACCCTGACAGCGTGCAGTTATCGTTCTAATTAAGATGCCACACTTGAGTTAAACCGCAGCATTAGGATTTGATGGGGAATTGATCAGAGTGTCGGGGGGAGAAGGGGGGGGGGGGGGGGGGGGGGGCAGCCAGGGGGAAGACATGATGGAAGGAGGAGAGAAAGAAGAAGAGGAAGAGGAAAACAAAACATGTCTTTTCTCTCCTTTTTCATCTCTATCTTCTTTATTTGTACCGATTTTAACCGAATGCTTCCTGATTTGGAAAAGACAAAATCGGTTCACCCAGAGAAAATTTCACGAAAACTTCTGTTTCCAGCTGTAAGAAGACGGTGGTCACTGCGATTCATGGTAGACGAGGTCATCTAGCGGTCACGACAACTCAGGAAGTGCTCGCAGGAACAGGAAGTCAAAAGAGAAATGGACAGAAAATGCAAATTAAAGCCCAAAGTAAACCAACTCTTTTTTTTTACAAGGATATCATTATTATTATTGAGGCCAAACACAAACAATTAGTCTGAACAGTAAAATAGCATTCCTGCTCCCTGCCCCGCCCATCATCCATCGCCGCCACAGCACGGAGCCACTTAGGGCTTAGCGTCACTCTTCTCTGATGCGATAAAGCCGTTTTATGATGAATCCACGTAAATATGAAGAGAATCAAAAGCGTGTTCACGTTTGTTTGGTTTGTTCAGATCTTCAGTGGGATTTGTTGTTTTGTGTCCCGTCACTCAGTGAGAGCAGCAGGTCAAAGGTTAACACAGCTGGGACGTCCACTTGATCACACAGTCAATACACTCAATGACAACAGCTCTCTCTCTCCATCCCCTTCTCTCTCTCTCTCTCTCCATCACTCTATCTTTTTCTCTCTCTCTCTCACTATCTACATTTCCAAGTTTACGCTGTTCTTTCTTTCTTTCTTTCTTTCTTTCTTTCTTTCTTTCTTTTTATCTTCTTCTTTCCTTGTTCCTTTCCCTCTTCCGTTTCCCATTTTCTATCTTTTCCCAGTAAACATTGAGCTCTGCTTTACTTTGAGTACATGTAACTTCCATTTCCTGTTTACAATGCAATGAAATACGTGTCCACTATTCAAAATAAAGTATTTCAGTACTTCACACGCTTCCTGTGTGTGTGTGTGTGTTTGTGTGTTTGTGTGAGGCTCTGCTGTGGGCTCCACATTAGAGCGCAGCAGTGTGTGATTACACACACTTGAGCAGCTGTGCGTCCTGATGCATGCATGCTGCAGATAAATATGAATGAGCCGCAGCAGTAAAGTATGTGCGCTGATGCATGTTGGCTCAGCTGGCTGCACACCTTCATCACCCGCACGCCACAGCTTCAGTTTGGGTGCAAGTTTGTGTCTGAGGGTTACAGAGGCACACACAGTTACGTAACTTCACACAGGCAGCAGGCCTCTTCCTCAGGCTGTTACCAGGCAGAGATGTGTTTGTTATTTATGGTAACAAATGTAAATGGGAACAAAACGTGACGAAAATTACACCTAATTTATTAACATCATCAGTGTTATTAGACAATAATCTAGCTTCATTTCTATGGCACCATTCAGATAATGAATGTAGCTCAAATTACTTCTACATTTACAGGAAAAACTAAAAAAAGTTTTATTTGAACTAAATTAAACAAATATAATAATAAAAACGTTGATAAAAAGCTGAAACAGAAGACTGAGCATATATCAGGTTGTTGTTGTTCCACAGATATAAACAATTACAAAAATATAAAATGGAAGCAGGAATAAAAATGACATATAAATTATCAAGAGAAGAAATCAAATCCCCTCATGTGAATCGCTGCCCTGTCCTGCTGCGACGTCCTCCGTCTGTCTGTCCAGATCACTTTGAGGTCTGAGGAGGACACAGAGTGATGAAGCTGAAGGACCACGTCTTCATCGGGCCTGACAACAAACACTGCAGCCATGCACCTGAGAGACAGAGACAGACAGACAGACAGACAGACAGACAGACAGACAGACAGACAGACAGACAGACAGACAGACAGACAGACACACACACACACACACACACACACACACACACACACAGAGAGCTCTTGACCTACAGTGATTGTAGACATACCTCAGTCTGGGTTCATGTGTAAGTTAAGTCACACAGCTGCAGGGGGAGGAAATGCCTCCCTCACTCAGACGCTCACTTACGTTTTCTCCTGCATCTGAAAAACAAACAATCATTTCACACATTTACCATCACTCCAAAGATGGTAGATAGTCATTTATTTCAGTTTTTTTCTGTATGTGTGTCTGCCTCCAGGGTGGCAATACTGACGTGTTGGAAACGGCATGTAAACGGCTACCCTCCATAGTTGATTGATGTGTTTGATGTGCCTATGAACGTCAACAGCACATTGGTCTACACATCGTCATGTTAAACTGCAGTGATCCCACCTTATAATTGGTTATGTTACTAAAGAAACAGCCCTAAAAACACAAAAAGCTTTTACACAGGTCTGAAATGAAACACAGGTTTGTATCCAACGTCAATGTGACCCCTCCTGTTGTGTCACACGGGCGCCATAACCACGGCAACAACGAAACATCATTTAAATCGAAAATGTTCTCAATAACATTTAAGCCCCTCAAGGCTTTTCCATCCATTGATTACCACTGATGGCCGCAATTTACATAAGTATGGGAATGTTCAAGGTTAGTTCATGTTAAAGCGATTCAGCCGGACCGTTTCAGCTAATCTTCAAAAAATAATGCATTTCCTATAGGATATCAAGGTCCATGCATGTCTCTCTCCCTGGCTCACTAGGAGGAGGAGGAGGAGGAGAGCTATCGACTAACCATCAAATCTGCTATCTGCACGGCGAGCTATTTCTCCTTGTCTCAGCACTCCACACCTCCTCCATTATAGCTCATAATCTCATCTGAACAGGCAAATGACCCTCTGAGACATGCAGAGAGAGAGAGAGAGAGAGAGAGAGAGAGAGAGAGAGAGAGAGAGAGAGAGAGAGAGAGAGAGAATGGTTTAATAACAGGACAGTAAAAATAGAAAAGAAAAGCATAACTAAGCAGTTTGGTTCTTATTCTTCCAGCGATGGAAACAGTTCTTACATCCTTTAAGGAAGAACCATAGCAGTGAAGTCCATTCAAAGTCTCTGATCACGTCGCTCCTTCATGCTCTGGTTTTTGTTCCTAGATCTTGTTCAGATCTTGTGCAGTGGAAAGGGGCTTGATCAATCTCCATGAAATGGAATGTTGAATCCCAATGCCTTTAATGTAATTCTGACTATCTCATTCAGTGGAGTGTTGATATAACGCTACTATATCTCCACCTTTTTCCACATTAAATGTTCTGGTTCTAGATATGGTTCCATTTGGTCTCCATGGAAACAGGGTTCCATCTAATGCACTGGCCTGAACTTCTGAATGGATTTATTATTGGCGAAACAATGAGTTCCATTGAGTCCCATGTCTGTCTACCTTCAGGGGAGTAACACTGACATGTTGGAAACAGCATGTGATGAGCTACAATCCTAAAAAACTAACAACCACATATTGGAAGTTTCCTTGATTACATCTGATTATTAGTCCCAATTTTCGAACATGGACCAAACTGGAACTGCAATGGTGCCTTCAAAGTATCAAAAGCTGTGGAACTGTGGCCCTCAAACTGGCTGCTCACGTGTCTTAAAGGAACTTTCATCTGCAGTAACTGGACGTCCAGTCACTGTCCGGGGTCTCCAAGCTCAGCGTCTCCTTCTGTGTGGACCATCCACCAGAGGTGACAGTGATGTCTCCACTGCTGTCCTCCCGGGGTCTTCTCTGCTGACCCCACAGGCCAGAATCAGCACCTATCGTTACCCTGACAACTACATCTTATCTGGAGCCGTTATTGGTGGGGGCCTGCCAGCTTCAGCAGCCATAACTCCTGGCAAACGAGGCTTATGATCCCTCGCCTCCTACGCCCTTTATGGGTGCTTGGGGAGACAATGGGGCGATACAGACCCCTTCACCCCCCCACCCCCCTCCCTCCTTCCTTTACTCACACATATATATGGCTGAAAGTGGTCCATCATCTTAGCACCCCGCCATCCCCACCCCCTTCCTCAGCTGCTCAGTGATGGATGGAGAGACAGAGGGATTAACCTTGGCTTTATGGGGACTCCTCTGCCACTCTCCACTGCTGTCTGATATCCCTGTTTGCCTCTGTGTGTGTGTGTGTGAGTGTGTGTGTGTGTATGTGTGTTGGGTTCCTCTTAGCAAACGCCCCGTGAACGAATCAAATGAACCATATGGAGAATCACTTCCAAATGAGGAGCGATTCGTCTCCTCCTCAACCGGAGGCAGTAAATCAAACAGAGAGGACAGTAACCACAGCAACAGTAACAGCCTCCAAAATTCGAGTCACATATGAGGGTGACATGACAGGGGACACATGTCAGAAGGTGTTTTGGTCCATCTTGAGTATTTAGCTTTTCCTCAAAAGAAGGTGAGAAGTAACAAAGTACATTGAGGGAAGTTTGGTGCACTGCAGTCAAATGTAGAAGAATGAAGCACACAAAGGAAACAATCACATTCCTGCTTAATAAGCACCTCAAATTACTTTGCAGATGAAAATTGATTGACAATAAACAGGATCAGCCAATAGAATAGTAAATAAAAGAAAACAGGGAAAACATTCAGAGCATTCAAACCTCCACCAAGACCAAACTCTCTTTTAAGTCACCATGACAACCAGCATCACTGTCTACATTTGACATTTATAATCTGACTCATCTATCCACAACACCATAGCATGCCTGTGTGTCTCAGTGTGTATGAACGTGTGTGTAACATGTATCTAACATGTATCAGAGCACTTTCTGGCAGGGTGATCATCACGGCTGCTACACACTCATAAAACCAGCAGGCTGACCTGTCACATAAAGACACGGACCCCGCTCTTAACCCCTCTGTCCCTCCAGCCAATTCCAGGTAGTGATGGAGGAAGAGGGGGGTTAGAGAGAATGACAGGGGAGTGAGGGTGAGTGAGGAGGAGGAGGAGGAGGAGTGGTGCTGGTGATGGAGGTTAATAGTCCGTCTCTCTTTGTGGGCCGTAAAGGGTCCAGACAGTCTGTTAGCGCTTTATCTGCAGGTCAATCGTACGTGTCCCTTTGCGTTAAAGCTCAGAGGTGACAGACAGCAGCACAGGCAGAATGGGGGGCAGCAAAGGCCGCAGTATGTTTCAGCCAACACGCCTGTCAGAGAGACGGAGGGCGGAGCCTCGTTTCTGGCTGACAAAAGAAGCAAAACTGAAAGTGTGTGCCGTTATCCCTGTTATAAAGGAGTGGAGATGCTGAGCTCATACTGCATACTGCCCACAAGACACACTCAGCATCGCATATAATACATCCTTTTTTTTTCAGGGGGTTGCTCACTGCAACTTGATTTAGCAGCAAAGGCAGACAAGTGAATCTAAAAAGCTAAGAGTCCTACAACATAAACATAAACATACGTGTGTTTTGCCCTACAGTGTTATCATAATGTTTGAAAATAAAAGATTTATTGTCCCAATTCCAGCTTAATTAAAGATTTAACATGCATGTAAGTGTGTGTGTGATCAATGTGAGTGACTGTGTGTGTGTGTGTGTGTGTGTGTGTGTGTGTGTGTGTGTGTGTGTGTGTGTGTGTGAGTGTGCGCCATTTCTGCTCTCTGCAAAATGTGTGAGTCAAAAAAAAAAAAAAACTATTTCCGTTGTTATTGTTGATGTGATTTCTTTGCGACTTAAGAACAAGTATACATCCACAGGTTGTTTTCTTTAAAAATGTGCGAATATTTAACAGTTTACAGTTGAAGTAAAATGTATAATGTTGAACAGTTGAAGTAAAATTAAGTTAATGCAACATTCGGTCTGAAAACTACAAAAACAAGCACTTCCTCTTTTTAACCCATATACAGTAAAAGCAATTTAAAGACAGAAAGAATCCAACCAGTGACGAGTGTGAGCATGTGGCTCCCTGGTTACGATACGCCTGGGTCTCCATGCAGCTTTGATCTTTCCATCATGCGAGGCTGCATTAAGTGACATATCTAGATGCATAAAAATTGGATTTTTCTCACATTGCTTTCAGGTCAGAAAAAGCAGATTTGTCAGCATCCAGGCCGGCGTTGTGATGGGAACTGTGCAGAGCCTGGACGCGCTCCAGGCGGGGAGGGAGAGCGGGAAAAAGGATTCAGATTAATGCATCACAGCCACTTTCAAGCTGTGTGAAAGTACGCAGACATGATACCGGAAAGTTCGATATTTAACGTCACATCGCAGAAATTAGATACAATAGCAACCACGAGCAAACACGACCCACTTTGAGTACGAACGTATGAACGAGAGGATTTACAATACAGGTAAATAACTGTGAGAGAATATAATATATGTTAAATGTTCAATGCCAGTCTTCAAAGTAACAAGCAGCCGACTGCAACTGTCAGATAAATGTAGTAAACATGATATTCAAGTATTTTGCATCAGTAGTTTAAATTCTGGAGTAAATTTTGGTTCGGTTGATGTTTCTGTAATCTGATAAAGATAATTGTAATGGACTACTTTACTATTGTGCATTACTAGTTTTACTTAAATAAAGGGTTAATAGTAAATTACTTCCTCCAAAATGCCTGAATATGGCTGTCAAATGTCACTGGTAAACACGTAAAAAAGTGTGAGTGTGTGTGAGTGTGCGTGTGTGCTTCAATCCTGCTACATGATCAGGTGTGGCGGTCCGTCTCCACATCAGCCTGTTACCGTGACAATACGAGTTGATTCCCGTCCCCTTTTAGTGTCAGTCCCAGTGACACGTGTGTCACAGCAGTCAGACTGACAGACTGTGTGTGTGCGTGTGTGTGCGTGAGAGAGAGAGAGAGAGAGAGAGAGAGAGAGAGAGAGAGAGAGAGAGAGAGCGAGAGAGACACTGGGGTAGGGGTCAGCTGGTGACACACGAAAGACTGATTCTAAAGGACAGACTGCCAGGGCCACTCAGCTGCTCCCCAAACACACACACACACACACACACACACACACACACACACACACACACACACACACACACACGTACACACACACGCACGCACACACACGCACACACGCACGCACACACACACACACACACACACACACACACACACACACACACACACACATTCATATGTTTAAGTACAGTAGCAAAACCAGAATGTATAATTCTGTGTTAAATTGTAGATGTGTTTATCAGTATTTTAATATAATAACCACTATTTTACATCACAATCAGGAACTGCTCATGAGCATCAAGTCAAACCGTGAATATTGTATTAGAATATTCAGAGAGACATAAAACAAAATGTTATTTCTGGGTTAGAAAAAATAGAAAAATAGAAAAGGAAGGATATTAAATCAATAAATAAATAAATGTATACAGAAATAAACCTACCACACGCACACACATACCCGCACACATTCACACACACACGCGCGCGCGCACACACACATACACACACACACACATATACACATATACACACACACACATACACACACACACACACACACACACACACACACACACACACACACACACACACACACACACACTTGTACAGCTGTAGTTGTGAGGACATTGCACAGTGACTTACTTTCAGACTCTGAAGAAAAATAATAGTATAAGATCAAATTTAAAATAAAAAAAAACCTAGAGCAAAGAACAAAATAAAGAAATAAAAAAGAAAAACATAACATTTTTATATGATCTCGATCTGCCTCAATTGCTTAGATCAACGCAGGTATAAGACAAAGGCAAAGACACGAATGACACTGATCTGGACCTGACTTGGTCCCAGGTCGGGTCTTATCTCTAAAGAATAGAGTGGATCCCAGGGTCGTAAGGGACCTGTTAACACCAAGAATAGGGGAGGTTTAGTCCCCGGCAGGTGAGTCCTCAGAGTGTCAGTGTGTGAACAGGTGTCCCCACAAGACACACGCAGACGATGAGGCGAGTGCTCGCTTGTTTCCTGTCCAAGCAGTAGACTTCGTCCCTAGACAATGTCACAGCCAATCACCTTCAGCACGGTCATGTGACTCCTCGCAGTCCGCCGTCCTGTCCCACGCCGTCTTCAGTCCCCCTTCCTAAACTGCCCTGACAGGTCCAACCAAAGGCCTGGTTGGTTTGGTTTGTTGTGTCTTTTGTGCTCCTCCTGCCTGTTCTACCTTTTCATGTCTCATTTCTTCTTTCATTCCATTATTTGCTACCTTTGATTTTTCTCTTGTCAGTTGGTCTCACCTGTCATCCAAAGTTCACTTCATGGTTTTGTTTAAATATGGACGTATAGTTGTAACTTCAGGCGCCATAGGTTTGAGTCCACAGTTCTTCTTCCTGCTCTGGTTTTGGTTCGGATGGTTCTTCCGTCTTCTTCTGTGGTGCCTACAGACTAAAATGACGTCTTCGTCCATAGTGAGGGTAAGAATCCACCATCTAGTCCCCGCTCCCCCTGACAAGTCCCGTTGCTTTTTTGTTTTTCTTTTCTTCCTCCTCTTCCTCCTCCTCTTCCTCCCTCCTGTGCGTCCACGCCAGCTCATTGATCTCTGTCAGTATTGAATGTCAGAGACACGTTCAAAGATGCTTTTCGCTGGCCATTAATAATTCACAGCTCCTGAATCATCAATAATAATTCTCACAGAGCAATCATTCAGCTTTACCACCACTCTGTCCCTCTGCTCTTCCTCCCTTTATCCTCTTCCTCCTACTCCTCAGTCTTTCGCCTACTTAAACTCCTCCGATCTCTTTTTTTTGCTTATTCCCACCACTTTCCAAAACCTTTTTATCTGTATCATATCTTCTTCCTTTTTCCCTTGGCAAGGCATTTTTTCCACGGCAGCTCTTACCGTTATGGATTATCTAAACATGAGTGATTTCCACCATGTTGCATCTCTGATGGAACAAAGCGTCGCCTTGTTTTGCTTTCAGTTGTGTAATAAAAGATGATAAAGTAGCTATAAGTACATTTATTCAGCTGGACTACTTACAGTTTGCACACTTAAGCACTTTGAGTATTTCTGTTTCTGAGGATTTGTATTTTTCCCCCACTTCACTTCAGATGGAATGGATGGATGGAGGTTTTTGTCGTGTGAACGGCTGACGTGTGTTAAATATCAGCGTATTCCTCTTCCTTCCCTTTTTCCTCCTTCCCTCCTTTCCTTGTTGCCTCCACATTTTTCTTTCATTTTCTTTGTCGTTATTCATTTTTCTACATTCCATGTTTCCTTTCTTCCTTCTCCTTCTCTTTCTGACTTTCTTTCTTCTTTGCCATCTTTCCTTTCATTCCACACTTCATTTATGTTACCTGTGTCACCTTACAAAACTGAGAACTACGACTCTTTGGTGTTTCCGAAGTTGTCGTTGTTTGCTCCCCAACAAAAACAAAACAATTTGCAGACCGGCAAGGATGGAATATGGAATGCTATGAAATGCATCATGATCATTTCTGTCTGTAGCCACCACAGAAGAAGACAGAAGAACCGTCTGCATAGTGAAGAAAACCTACAAATATTCTGTTTCCACTGCAGTATTGTTGTGAGGTCCATTCAATGACCCACAGGCCGAGTCAGCGAATACTAAACATCTCTAACATGCTTCAACTTAGAAAAGTTTTAGTGTGTAGTTTGGATGTAATTTTCCAGAAAATCAGTCAATTCAGAATAATTGGACAACAGCTTTAAGAACAAACAGGGAAACTCCCCCGAGCCTTGGCCCGCTCCGGCGGTCCACAGCGGGCTTCTTTAACTGTGCCGATAACTCAAGTCCTGTCAATCAACCGCTGAAAAATGAATGAGGATGGACGATGTGTCACCGCCCAGCCAGTATATATTTACTTTAATAGACATAGTGGAGAGGAGGAAGAGGAGGAGGAGGACAAATAGAGGCAGAGAGCCTCTCTTAATGTACATGTAAAACTCTCCAGTGGGCTGGTGCCAAGTGTAAGTGGTTGAGTGATATTGGCAAAGGGAGAGAGGAGGGGATGGAGAGAGAGAAAGTGTCAGATTTAGGCATTTTCCTTAATGCTATAAGAGCTTATTGATATTTTGATTTTCGCCGGGGGCCGAGCAGGTGCTGAGGCAGCTGCTTTTCACTCCGTCTCTTTACGGGTGAGAGACGTGGAGCTCATCCCATCCCACTGCATGGAAAAAAAAAACACGGAAAAACTGCCTCCTGGGAACGCTGCCGCCACGGCCCGAGAGAGGGGGAGAGAGAGAGAGAGAGAGAGAGAGAGAGACAGAGATGGGTGTTGGGGGTTGAGGTCATCTAAGGTTTCCCTCAGGATTCAGGACTTTATTTTTTGGATTTGTGGCTCCATCTCAGAAGGAGTTACGGCTTCCTGGCTGAGTTGACTTCACTCAGGTAAATGTACTGTGAGTACAGCTGAGTACTGAAGTATTTAACTGTACTACTATTCCGCTCAATAACAATGTCTTCTTTAAGTCTTGTCTCCAATCTCACTTTTACGAGGCTTCTTCCTGTTTCTCCTTTATTAAGTGTTCGTTCAGTTTTCTCTATTTACTTTGGCAGCTAAACCGTTTTTTCCTGTCTGAATTAAAGAAAAAAAAGGGTTTGTAACTTTTTAAAGAATATAGTTACTTTGAGTGTCAAAGTTATAGTTACAACAACCACAACAACAATAGTAATAATAGGTTTTCATTATTGTTAATTAATGTAATTAACTTTTAAATGTTATTATAATTATTACAATTATTTCTATAATGACATGAGTGTGTGATGGTTGGAGAGCAGAGCTGAGCAGCAGCACTGTGTTGGTATGAAACAGATAAAATACATATCTTGATAAATTGTCAACCTATGTTACTGTTTGCATTTAACAACACTATAAGACACAAAACAATAAGTCCTTCTTCAATACCAGACAACACAACAGATGAAAATGTGACGTTTGCTTTTACTATTAAGCAGCTCATTTGCTGTAATGTTATCCTGTATCTGTAAATAATAATAAAGTATCATCCAAAGCCTTCAGTCAACAGGCCTTTATCAACGTTAAGTTCTACTTTATTGATCCCTGAAGGGAGATTCATCCTCTCCAAACTATCAGTTGTTTAAGCATTAGTGGGGAGCCACAGTGCAGCGCCAAGGGACCAACTCCAGGACCACCAAGTGCCTCGGTCAGGAGCGATGGCAGGAGAGCACTAACGCTGATGAAACCACAGCACCCGCAGAAACCCACGCAGACAAGGGGGAGGGACACACACACACACACACGCCAAGTCCACAGGCGGGAGGCCCACAGGCGGCACAAGTTCTGGCTATGAGACCACAGCGCCAAACTCTGTCCCAATGTGGTGTAGAATGTAAACACAGAGACGTGAATACACATGTTGTGTTACCTGTTGACACTGTTACTGACTTGAGTCCCGTCCTTATAAAGCCCAATGTGTCACTGTACCTTGTGTGTATGTGTGTGTTGTGTGTCGAGGACCCACCCCACCCAGCCGTTATACTCAGAGACAGAAACAACCAAACATGAAATGCGGAGACAAGCAAGTTAAAATCGGGTTTTTATTGATTTAAATAAGTCAGATATTATGCAGTCATGACTCCATCCGGTGTGAGCTGAGCTGAACCTATGTACTGATTCACATCAACTTGAATGTAAAGTAATTATTATGGCATCAGATAAAGAACCAGTGTCTCAAAACTACTAAAGTACTACTAGTAAATGTGTAACTTTCTAACTCTGTCAGTAAATAATTCAAGAGCTCCTGCATCTCATTAAGAAATAGAAGCTTGTAATCACCACACACACACACACACACACACACACACACACACACACACACACACACACGCACGCACACGCACACACACACGTCTTTAATTGAAAGCTCTCTAACAACCCTCTCAGGGATTCAGGCTGTTTTGGTGTTTTCACACTCTGGTCTCCCTCAGGGTGAATGGATCCACAGCGGAATATCACAGAACACTAAAATCCATCCTGTCTGATCCAATGTGTGATTTAAACATGCTGTGGATTGATTGACACACACACACGCACACACACACACATGCACACTCACTCACGTTTCCCTGTCAGAGTGACGGATTGTCGGTGTCGCTGAGAAGGAAAACATCCTGCTGCAAAAACGTACAAAGTAGAGACGGTGAATCTGAGCTCATACACACTTACAGAGTTTCTCTTTTCTTTTCTGCACACATTCACCCATCAGTCCATCAGTCCAAACATCTTCACTTGCTCCCAAACCATTTCTGTGGTTCCATGTCCATTCTACAGACAATGAGACAGAAGATAGCACCATGGGATCATGTTGAAAGAGACGCCTGAAAGAGACGCTAAAACAGTATTTCCATCATCTGTGTGTCAACTAAGATATTCATAACACACATTTCATTGGTATGACATCTGGTTTCACGCATTAGTAATCAGTATATTTGAACGATAAGGACTCAGTTGATGAATCAAGTTTTACTCTGTTTTCCAGTGGTGCTGAGCCTCATTGGTTCCCGGTGCATGATGCCCTTTGACCCTAGTTACTTCCTTCTCTGGTTCACTGTATCACCCAGAATCTTTTTGAGACTTAACAATAATGGTCACTGTCTAAATTCAGATCAGAATTTGTAAACGAGTCGAAATCATCTCAGTGCAATAAGATCTTTCACCTATTAGGATTAGAAAACTTTTCACAGGAACAACAAGAGAAAGGCAGGTGAGGGAACAGAGCGACTTTGCACTGAATGTTGAAGTGATAAACTGCGCAACTCAATTATCGCAATCACAACTATTCCCAATTATCTGAGCTCACAGCAGCACAAACGAGGATCAAACGAGCAGCTGAGTTTAACAGAATCTCACATGTGCTGCAGATGAGATTAAGTGCTGAAAATGCTGCTTATGATTATTAAAAGAAGAGCAGAGAAGAGCCCACACAGTGAGTAAGAGGAGCCGTGTGGGCGAGCTGAGTGGGTTTTCTGGCCGTGGTCGCAGAGTGGAGCTCTGCTGATTTGCACATTTACAAATCAGTTATACGATACCACTAAAAGCAGGAAAATGGAACAGGGCCGGCTTGTTTAATTACAGGATCGCTGTGTAAACTGTGATGTGATAAATCACATCTTTTTTTAATATCCAGGAGTCTAAATTCATCTAAATTCTAATAGAACTTCACTCACTGAAGATGGGATGAAGATGATGTTTCAGCTGTTACGCTGATAATCAATAATAATCAGTCCTAGTCACTGCAGTTGTCCCAAGACGAGCTGTGATAGGCCAGCAAACACATCAATGACCTGGGGATCGTAGCCAATCATGTGCTGTTTCCAAAATGTCAGTGTTGCTGCCCTGGAGGCAGACAGATGCTGAAAAAATAAAACTCGTACAAAACCAAATTTTATTTAATGAGAGTCCAAATACACAAAGAAATTCAAAACAAACAATAGCCAATATTTAAGAAGAAATTGGTGACTGCAGTCATTTTGTTCGGTTTTGTGTCTTAAAAGTCTTAATTTCTTTAAAAAAAGGGACATAATTTCCTTATAACATCATCTTTCCAATGTAAATTTAACTTCATACACACTAACTTTTAGAAGTTTTAGAAATTTCTGTCATGGTTAATTGGATGGATTAATGATAAATAACGCTTGTGAGGACTTGAGCCGGCCATTACATCAGACACACACACAAACACACACACACACACACAAACACACACACACACACACACACACACACACGCACACTGAGGCTAAGCCTTGCTGATATTAAGATATTAAGGGGCAAAAAATGGGTTCTTGGTTCATTTGAGTTTAGTCAGAGTGACACAGACTACAAACACCTTATGACTTCCTTCATGGATTGATATTTTCTTCCAATAAACTCACAACAGCGATTAATCAGAGGAGGAACTCGCTTGCATCACATCGTAAATCAAAGGGAAAAAAAAAACAGAGCTGCTCATTCCCTTCTGTTGGGCTCAGGACTTATCAATCAACCCTGGTCTGCCCTTTCTGTGCATTTTGTCATTGTTGAAAAATTTAACGCAAGCGTGATGCTAGGGGTGATAGTGTCACTGCAGTCACATGTTGCCTTGTAAGGTTTTACCCACAATGCAACAGTGTGTAATGTTATCTGTCCTCAGGATGAGCCTTATAATGTATAACAGTGTTTATCAGCTGTGTGTGTGCGGTAAGGGATATCTAACACCTAAGAGGACACACTCACCTGAGGCCGGTGCCGGCTTTCACTTCCTGTCCTTATCGACGGCTGCTTCCTGTTGCAGGAGGAAGTGGCCACGCAGCACGAGTGAAACTGGAGAGAGTGTTTGCAGAGCCACGCTGAGTGTGTCGGCAGAAAGGCAGCGTCCGGATCAATTATGAATGAGGGGGGGGGTTATCTTCTGTTTTACTGAAACAGCGGAGAGCTGAAAGAGAGATAAGTGCCACCACACACACACACACACACGCACAGACACACACACATGCACACACACACACAAGAGTGCAAGAATAATCAATAGGAAATAATAATAAAATAAATTAAAAATAGATAGGAAGGAAGGAAGGAAGGAAGGAAGGAAGGAAGGAAGGAAGGAAGGAAGAGAAAGAGGAAGGAAGGAAGGAAGGAAAGGAGGGAGGGAGGGAGGAAGAGAGAAAGGGAAGGAAGGAAGGTAGGAAGGAAGGAAAGAAAGAAAGAAGGTAGGAAGGAAGGAAGGAAGGAAGGAAGGAAGGAAGGAAGGAAGGAAGGAAGGAAGGAAGGAAGGAAGGGAGGGAGGGAGGGAGGGAGGAAGGAAGAGAGGACGGGAGGGAAGGAGGAAGAGAGGACGGGAGGAAGGGAGGGTCTGCAAATGTACATGTGTGACATAAAGGTAAAGGGTTTAAAGTCAAAAGCCTCTAAAGATGACAAACTCAATGTACTTTCAAGTACCTGAGTCAAAGTACTTTAGTAAGTTTCAATCTGTGCGTGACCCTGACACCTGAGTGAGAGCTTCATCCTGTGACCCTGTGCTGTGTGTGTGTGTGTGTGTGTGTGTGTTGTCACATGAATTAAAGAGCAGCCCTCATTTGATCCATAATTGATCGTCTTTATGTGAGGCGAACGCAGAGATAACGAGCGGCTCCTCCTCGTGACCGCAGGTTTGGAGCGAGGCGAGCGTGGAGCCTGGCTGCCGTCTCTTGATGTGTTTTTTTTTCTTCTTCTTTTGTGCTTTAATGAGTGTCAGGATGCAGCTTTTTGAGGAAGGGGGGAGGAGAAGAGAAACAAAACAACAGGAAAGCAGAAAAAGAGCAGAAGAACAAGCTGTTTGTGATAAAGTGCTTACAGAGCGTTTACACCAACTTCTGCTGCACGCACACACACACACCAGGCAGCGCTGATGTAGGACACCAGCACACAACCTGTGCGTGTGTGTGTGTGTATGTGTGAGAAAGAGAGCCTGGGCATTAAACACACCATGATGTATATTGTTTTGTCCTGATGGGTTGAATTTGTCCACTTAAGCCTGATGGACTTTGTGCTGCATTTGTAATCATAACAGTTTAATTTGTCTAAAACATGTAAATGCAGACAAGGGGACTTCCAGGTTGCCCGAACGAAAGGTCATAACCTTGACTATCCACTGAGTGGGGCTGTGTCACTGGCCAAATGGAAATGGAAGGGATACAAAGGTGTTACTGTCCTTACCCAGAGAAAGTACCTCCCGGCTGGCATGAAGGTACATAACACCGAAAGGAAACTTTTTGTAACGACACATTTGTTTGTATGTTTTGATTGATTAGTATCAGCAGTGATTAAAGTAATGATCTGTTTTACCTTCATCACTCTACAAGGGCTGCAAATACACATTACATCTGCTACATATGTGACAATGTCCAAATGTCTCCATTAACAAAAAAATAAACAAATACATAATGAGAGGAAATAAATAAATAAATATCAGATAGTACAGTTGATGAAATGAATGGAAACAAATCCAAATTCTTTATCTGAGAGCGTTTCACCGATTTTTACTCATATAAGGCAATATTGCTTATGTTCACAATGGAACAGACGCCATTGTTTTCTTCGGTTGCCAGTTCAGGTTCACTGACAGACCTTCATCAGATTATCACCAAGCTCAGAATCAAAACAGTCAGAGGTCATTTCGTGGTTCAATCAGACTCACTCACTACTAAAAAACTCGAATCGAAAAATCACGACTCAATTATAAACAAAGGACTTGATATGAGGGATGATTGAGTCCTCTCGCTCTCTGCTGTTCACCTCGTTCCTCACAAAGACGCCGTAAAGACATAGGCAACAAACAGCGCGATGGGTTGTCGTGTTGAGGGGGAGTTAGTCTGCATTAAAGCTCTGAGCTGTGATTAATAAAACAGCAGCTGTCAGCGTTTGCTTCCTTCAGCAGGACAGCGAGTGAGTGAGGCTCCCGATCACAGGCCTGCAAACATCACCGCCGATCACGCACAGGCGCAACGTTCACTTTCCATAAACAAAAACAAATACGGTTAATGATAAACTGGCTGCGTTAGATCTGTAAAACGCAGCACAATGAAATGACAACAATAACAGGAGAAATGATTTTAATTATTTATATCCATAAACAAAAAGGCCTCAATCTTCCCCTGCCTCCCTGCCTCCCATCCCCCTACACTGGGAAATGCCGTTCATTAAATCAAACCATTTTTGTATGTGAATATAAATGTTTCATCCTGTTGGTAATATAAACAATAAAGCATGTAGAGACCTCAAACCTGCATCTCTGTCTACATCTAACTTTTATAACTTGACCTCTTCAAAACCTCTCCATGTTGACGTCGTGTAGGAGAGAAGATAGGAGCACAGAAACACATAAACTGGTTGTTGTGCAGCACATCTGTCTGGTCTCTCTCTTCTCTGAGTTCCATGTTTCAGACGGTGCTGAGTGGAAGCCCTGCGATCGGCTCTGACTGGGTTTCGCGGACGCCGTCTCTCTGAGTTTCCACAGGCCTTGGCTCGGTGTGACAGCTCTGTGCGGGTCCTGCCTGCCGCTGTCTGCTCAGTGATGCTGCGTTTGCGGTGACTGGCCGTCTCCATGATGACAGCGCTGACACAGGCTGGACCGGTATGAACAAAATACAGTTGACTGTTACCTAAGTGCTTCTTTAAAGGACTTAGGATATACTGTCTATACATATAGTATGGACTGTCCCACTGTCTTCTATCAGTTGGTGTCCATGCTCTCTCCTGTGCTCCTACCTGCCATCCTTCCAGCGTGTGTGGCCCTGCACCTCGACTGTCTGAGTAAGATTGAGCGAGATTATCCAGCATGTGCGCTCCAAACGTCAAGATACAGGTTCAAAATTTATCAATCACCCGCTCAAAAACACATGGGTTGGAAACGGCAATCTGGCAGATATAATACGTCCTACACAGCCGATCTGCTCTAAGTGACAGTAAATTCCGACCTATCACAGCGGCCTGATTGAGCACCAAATAAAACAATAAGCGTCACCGGAGCTCCACCACAGCACCATTAGATAAACGCAGAATAAAACCTTAAGTGCCATAATCACCAGTGCGCAATTAAATATGAAATGAAAATGTCAGAGGAATAGACACCAAATGGCCGTAACGGCTGTCCCGTATCAGCACGTCCAGGCCCGAGCAGTAAAGCTCGTGTTTGTTTGCTCCTCTTCATTTTACTGGAGTGTTTTTACGGTCAAAGCTCAGTCATGTACACTATCTTAACGATGGCGGTAATTAGACAGCGGACGGCCAGAGTGATTTAACCTTAGAAAAACATATCGGAGGAGGATGATGGACTGTGACTGATGCATCAGTGAGGCTGCACTGTAAAAGTATCTACAATGCAACTTCAGCCTTCATTTAGTCCTTAAAGCTTTTATTTTCTTAAAACAAGTCAAGACAAGGAATCACTCCAATAAGGCCAAAGATTTGTTCAGAAGTTACCATGACAACCGTGTATATTTGACTTCTTGACCTCGAAAACCTCCCGTATAGTAACTTCAATGACATCTGTCTCTATAATGCTTGATTGTGATTGGTCGATCACAACATTTGGACATTTTCGTGTTGGAAAAAATCATTAGTTTCCGATACAAAGTGGCTGGTATAAGCGTGTACGATGTGGTAGGATAGAAGAATCACACAAACACCTCTGGCTTGGTCGTGCATTCCAACAGAAAGCATTTTCGGGTTCATGGACGGGAAGCCGCCAGAAGGATCTCTGCCTCCTATTGGTCAATCTGGGAGCCTGCACAGAGGATTCACTAAATCTAAGTTTAGTCACGCTTTATAATCCCTGAAGCATCCCAGAAGCATACAGACAAGCAGAGAACACGCAGAGAACACGCAGAGAACACGCAGAGAACACCTAGAGAACACCCAGAGAACACGCAGAGAACACGCAGAGAACACCTAGAGAACACCCAGAGAACATGCAAACTCCACATATGGGAGAGAAAAAGGCAAAAGACAACCTCTTTAAATGTATTAGCCAACATGAAGGTAAACAGGCTCACATCAAACTCTTGGTGATTGTTAACTTACACAAGTGAATTACGAGGGTTTTTTGTTAATTATATACGTACATTTTGCTAAATTCCACAAGATTTGCCTAATTTGTTATGGCAGTGAATGTTTTGCAGTGTACATGCAGGTGGAGTAATGATTAGATTTCTATTAGTAAAAGAGGTAATGAACACCCTGTGTGTGTGTGTGTGTGTTTGTGTGTATGTGTGTATGTGTGTGTGTGTGTGTGTTTGTGTATGTGTATGTGTGTGTGCTGATATGTGTGTCGGTGTGTATGCACATGCATACGTGAAGGTTAATGTGTGTGTGTGTGAGTGTGGTAAGGGGTGAATTAAAAGTGCATTGACTATGTGGCAGCGTGAGCTATAAATTAGGGGCAGGCACAGCCGGCCTGCCAGCGGCCGAAGCCAGAGGACCTATTCATCTTCTACATCTGCACCCACCCCCTCGATAAAACCACAGCCCACTCCACAGAGCCCCCCCCCCACACTCACACACACATAATCAAATTAATTAACATTCCTAAGATCCCACGCTCATTAATCTATCTGCAGTGGTCAGCGGAAAAGGCAGGCAGGGAATAAGTCTGATCTCTAAAGTTAAAGGAGGACGTTTGTTTGTTTGTTAGAGGGACACCTTAAAAACACCAACAAGGGGCCAAATTAAAGCCATTTACATGTTCCCGTTTTGAGTGAGGAGTCTTATTTTGCAATGCATAAAACACAACAATCCACTTCTGCTGGCCCCTTGCTGCAACACCCCTGTGCGCAATGAGTGAAAACATGCCATTTTAGGTCCGGTCTCTTTAATGACAAACATGTCATTGTTTTCAGGACATTAACGTCTGAACACGGTGACTGACAATTTGTTGAGTTGGAGCCTTTTTGGGCAATATTTGTGTTTCATGTTAAAGCCTCAAAAGATACAGATGTGTCCACCTAACAAAGTGTGTTCCTGAGACCTTTTACTTGAAGCTTTAACACCTGGACTCATTATCTGAATACTGAGATCTCATGTTAATGCAAAGCGTAACAGAACAGAACGCTCGAGTTGTCCTGTCCTGACCTGAGGGGGGTGCTAAGGTAAAGGTCAGGGGGTCATCAAGTGACTAGGGTTCATCATCCAGTGCACTTCAAGAAAATCCTTTGAGGCCCTTTGAGAGTTCAGTTCAAGGGAGTAAAAAAGTATTTTTCTGCTGAGAGCAGTAATTTAATACAGAAACTGATTTGTAGTACAAACACACATCAGCTTGAATCCATATCGTTGTACCCTGAACCCATTCTCATATCTGTCACATGTCGTGTCAGTAACAATCCTTAGGCTAGAAATTTGGTTTCACTTCCGTTTCAATGACTTAATTAATTGTCATCCATTTTAAGGAACTATACAAGTAGACTGTGATCAGCATCACGGAAACCTGAAGGTGGAATTTTGAACCCGAGGGAGCCCAACTGGGCCCGAATGTGACCGAGCCTGATGGGACGAGTCGGGAACTGGAATTGGAACGACCGCACCGGCAAAGTTCACAAAGCCCTCTGGGTGAGATCAAACAAAGAAATGTCTCGTCTTTCGTCTCCAGCTGTGGGTTTATTTTGGATCATAGCTGCGTCTCACCTTTCTGACTTCGTTAATATACGATACCTGCACCTGCTAATGAATTCATCCCAGCCAGTGTCACATTGATTAATTCATGACAGGTAGCTGATGCCCTCGGCCTGCAGGCTCCCCGGGGCTTGATCCCACCTTCCCTTACCTCTCCTCACCCCCCCCACCCCCACCACACACTGCTGCTCCCCCTCCCCCCTCTGCCACCTATGGGACGGACCGTGACACAAAAGAAAAAAGTATATTAATTAAAAGTTCTGAACGTTAATTGCTGTATTTTTGGTGCGTTGTTCTCCGGCGCCCACCTGGGCTGTCGACTTTATTTCAGACGTTATTCCTGGAATGATCAAGGGAATGAGAAAGAGAGAAGAGGACGCAGAAATAGAACAAAAGCTCGAAAGCAGCGAGCGAGTGCAGAGCTGCTTTAGTTACAGGAAGTATTTCATGAGCTGTGTTCATTGGCTGATGGTGGCACCAGTACTGTCAAGCTCTTTTATGAGAAAAATAATCATAATGTTATTAAAATGTTCATTCATTTGACACTTTCCATGATTAAAATCTGAAAAAATGGGGGGAAATGGGGGGAAAGACACACTTTTTTTCAAGTTTTTTACTTGCCAGAATCAAGAAATGTTGATATGTTTCCAGTTAGTAAGCCACAATTAACAAAGCTTAAAGCTCAACTACCTTTTTCAGTAGCTTGGTTGTTATTTTCAAAAGAATGAGGCTATTTTCATCAATTAAGTAGATTTCCAGCATCAGGAGAGGAGAGGAGAGGAGACAAGGAGAGGAGATGAGAGGAGACAAGGAGAGGGGAGGAGGAGAGGAAAGGAGAGGAGAGAAGACAAGGAGAGGAGACAAGGAGAGGAGAGAAGAGAACACAAGGAGAGGAGAGGAGCGGAGAGAAGAGGGGAGGAGAGGAGAGGAGAGGAGAGGAGAGGAGAGGAGAGGAGAGGAGCGGGATCATAACAGTACCTCTCCTCTCCTCTAACAAGGGGAGATTTGAGCAGATTTCCCCTCCTCGTCTGGGGGAACTCATCCTTTCATCCTCCTCTCTTCTCCCGTTTATCTCTCCACTCTTCCAAAGAGCATCTCCAATCCCTCCACCCCACCCCCAAAGGCAGCCAAGAGAGAGGGGGATCCCTGCTTGTCAAGGCCTCAGTAAGCCTCCCATACTGCACACACACACACAAACACACACACACACACACACACACACACACACACACACACACACACACACACCTTCTTTCACATCTCTTCATCTTGTGCTAAAATTACTCCAGGTGTGTAAACAAGAATGAAACTGAAGGTCACACCAGCCGAAAATCTGGTTCGCTGAGGTGTACACACACACACACACACACACACACACACACACACACACACAGTCAATATGGCTTAGCTGGAGCCTGGTAATATCCTTTTTGTGTTTGTCATCTCCATTAATGTGCTTTGTGAGAGAGTGTATGCAATCAATTTAGGCCTATTTCCAGCATGTCTGACAACCGCAGCTACCTGGTCACCACAGCAACACTGCAAAGAAAAATTGCTTTTGTTCCGACAGTAAACCAGAAAAGCTTTATTTTCCTTTTTTAAGTCACAAACATTTCCTCCCTGTAGCGTTTGGTTTTGATGGCAATGAGTCAAAATGTTTAGTACTTCAACATATGTAGATGAAGTTTGGAGCACTATTCTGCAATATTGGTGGTTCTCCTTGAATGGATCCAGGAACACATAAACGCTCTACATCAACTTATATGTTTAGTTAGATACTAATTTGTTGACCTCTGACCTTTGACCCTGAACCCTCTATATGTTGTCATGGATCTCTATCCTATAGTAACATGACCTTTGACCCTTTGACCCTTTGACATCCTCACAACGACACCGAAACAACCACAGAAAATGAGTTTGGACACAAATTTCACTAAAATGTTTAATTCATATACATTTGCGTGTGTATCACATTGATTAAACTCTGCCAGTGAACATAACATAAGACAGAGGAACACACCAAACCAAATCTTCATATTTGCAAATGTTTGGTGATGTATTGCTTGTGGTTGGTTAATTATTGTTTATGTTTTCATATGTTTGTATTTGACTTTTGGAGCTAAAGAGATAAACTGAGCTGATGTTCTCTCTGCAGTGTGGGGGTGCACTGTGTGATGGGATGGGAGGGGGGGGGGGGGGCACAGTGGGTCTTAAACACCATGGTTGAGATGAAGAGCTGTACACCGGGGGACAGCTTTGTCCCCCTCCTCCCCCCAGAGCGGCAGCGGAGTCATTTGCTCCGTCTTATGATGTCGTCACGGTGTGTTAGCGGTGAGTAGCAAGTCCCCCCCCAAAAAAAAACCCCCATCCCACCATTCTTCTTCTCTGCTGCCTCATAACACGCTGACCCCCCCACCCGTCCTCCATGAGCCCCTCTCTCCTCCTCCTCATCCCTCAGTGGTCAGTGCAGGAGGAAGAGCTGCTGACGCAGGCCAACAGAGGTAACAAGCTTACCTGAGGATAATCTGCTGCTGAGAGAGAGAGGGGGGGGACAGAGAGAGAGAGAGAGAGAGAGAGAGAGAGAGAGAGAGAGAGAGAGAGAGAGGATGGACAGAAACTTAGAGAAGTTTTTAGTCTGCGTCTTGCTGTGGCAAGCAGTTCCTATTCTCCAAGTCTTCAATGGTCAAGATCCCACATTGACCTCAGAGGAGAGGAGAGGGTGAAGAGAGGAGGGAAGGCATGAGAGGAGATTAAAGAAGAGGAAAAGAGAGGCAGAATGAACACAAAGAGGAGAGGACACAGGGAGAGAGGAACAAGGAGACAGAAGGAAAGGGGGAAAGGAAATGAGAGGAGAGAAGAGAACAGAAGATAAGATGGGAAGGAGAGGAGAGGAAGCAAGAAGGGGAGGACACAGGAGAGAGGAGGCGGTGAAAAGAGGAGAGAAGGTAGAGAGAGGAGGTAAAAAAACTAGGAGATAATGAAGGAGAGGAACAAGGAGAGGATGGGAGGAACAAGGAGGACAGGAAAGGAACAAGGAGGAGAGGAGGAAGATCAAACGTATGATGATTACCATGATACACTGTTAAAGTTCCTACGTACGTTCACTTTGCGATTATACTGCGATTGAGGCAATAAATCAATCAGTTTTTCACACATCATGTTAACACTTTGACCAAACTGAAATCAATGTTTGTTTACATAAATTATGAGAAGATAAACTGATTTATTCAGGCCTATAATCATGTATACTCATGTATGCTCTAACATAAGCAACTGGAAGAAAACTCATGTCCATAAACCTTTGACATGTTTTTAGCTCTGTAGTACAACTAACTTACAACTTTTTTGCATAGATTTCAAAGCATTCTCCCTGACTACTGAGTGTATGTTACGCACACACTGTTATTGTTTTATATTGGAGTTTTTACCCAAATACCCAGTTCTGATATAACATGTACGTTTTTTCTGAATCTTACATTTGATTTACTTTGCATGTAATTCTGAGCCCTAAATAATGAATATGGACATTTGCATTAGGAGCTTTATCCAGTGAAAAGCAGGAAGCTGTGAGTGTGTGTGTGTGTGTGTGTGTGTGTGCGTGTGTGTGTGTGTGTGTGCGTTTGTGTTTGTGTTTGTGTTTGTGTGGACTCTCTCTCTCTTTTAATCAAGCCCGACTTTAATGAACTGTCTTTGAGCATCACTTTCATTAGCACATTTACTCAATCAATACACACTGTGTATTCAAGCAATTCAATGAAAACTATAATGTGATGCTTGGATTGGAGAGCAGTGCTGTGTGTGTGTGTTTGTGTGTGTGTGTGTGTGCGCATGTGTGTGTGTGTGTGCGTGCGCGTGTGTGTGTGTGTGTAAGCTTGAAGACGCCCCAGTATGACTCCACGATTAACTTTGTCATTCCTGTTCAGCCCAAACCGTCAATAGCGATATCCGTCACTCAGTCGCCCGCTCATCCTTCCATCCCATCATGCAGCAGTGGGACCGCAGATGCACTGATTAGCCCTCTGACCGTTTAATTAATTAGGCTCGGCACTTAATTATGACAAACTGCATTATGGCCGCGGCGTGCTGGGGCTCAGGCAGGTTATGTTCGGTAACAATTTGATTTGAGTGAAAATGGGGAGCACTGATGGAGAGGAGGGGGGGCGTTATCGAGCGGAAAGAGACATATGATGAGATTAACAATAATCAGAGCAGCGGGAATAGTCCATGACTGAAGGGGGGCGGGGAGGGGGGGATCAAATTAGGTTTTTCTCTTCTCATTAGGATCTGAAAAGCAAAGTGATACTGAGGGAGAGAGTGTGTGTGTGTGTGTTTGTGTGTGTGTGTGTGTGCGCACGCGTGTGTGTGTGTGTGTGTGTGCGTGTGTGTGCGCACGTGTGTGTGTGTGCGTGTGGGAGGGATGGGGATTTAATCCTGCTTGGTGTCTCGTCTCATTTGACTCCATCTGAGAGAATCATTTAATCTGCATTCTTCCTCGCTCTGTGTCGGGATAACACTGACGGACAACAACAGAGCTGTTTTCCATGTGGCGTCACAGGTCGGGTGACATATGTTCATATCTACTGATCTCAAGGTCGGACGACAATAAACACAATAAACTTGAGCTTTTATTTGTCACATCAATAAGTAAGGAACGTAAAGTGATTTGCTTCAGAGTTTTTCATTCCGTATAATGTCTGAACCTGAAACTGATTGTGGACCAACAGATTATTGTCCAGGTCGAGGGAAAGAGTTGGACTAACACGACAAAATTCAGTTGGAACTGACCAAAAAAGAACACTAAATATCAGGCAAGTCAACAGGAAAAAATCTGATATTCTTTTTACTGTAAGTATAATCAGTAAACAAAATTAACATTTATCTGAAATCACCTGAAAAGAGAAAAAGAAACCAGTGTGCTGCTCTGTGTCGTGGCGTCTTTAAAGCGTGAAGCAGCTAGAGGTGCCTTGGTTGCCAGCACTGAGCATTATGACAAAAAATAATATTGATTCTGTTACGTTACGAAATGCTGTTCTTGAATGAACAGATTTTTTCATGTAATTGTCTATTATTTATTAAATGGGCATCTTTCTAGCTATTTATGCGGTTGAATCTTGCACCCGGACTGATTTTGTTGTCACAGCTGCTGTGATTCGGATTCCCAGCCCTGACTGGTAGCTTCACATTTAACACTATAACACTCGTCTTTAGACAAACTTTGACGCAGCAAATTAGCTTTTTATAGCATGAATACTATGATTTATTGTAATACTGTGATTTGCTCTTCTATCCCTTTCGTCCACAAACGTGGTGTTGTAAATCTGTAAAGGGATGAACTCTCATTCTGTTCCGCCGTGGACGCGTCTGAGCTGTGTTGCCTGCAGCCACGCCACAATATGATAATGCCTGCGTGAATAGAGAGGCAGTGGGTCTGGAAAAATTATGAATTATGATAAATAAGGCCATAGCATAGGCATGAAGGAGGAGAAATCACCAGCGTAATGCACCATGATACGTCTGTGTGTGTGTGTGTGTGTGTGTGTGTGTGGGTGTGTGTGTGTGTGTGTGTGTGCGCGCGCGTGTGTGTGTGTGTGTTTGTGTGTGTGTGTGTATGTGTATGTATGTGTGTGTGTGTGTGTGTGTGTGTGTGTGTGTGTGTGTGTGTGTGTGTGGTTTACAGCTTTGGGTAGTGAACCAGTTCTGCCTGCTTCACACTGTAAAAAAAAATCTCCTTCTTGTCATTTTTGCCCATTATCAAGTCCTTAGTCTTATTTTCTTAAAGAGTATGGACATATATCCGCGTCATTTAAGGCTTATTTTAGTTTATTTTATAATCAAGTGTCATTGACCCATTGGCTGATCAAACCCGGCTCACTTCCTGCTCCACGTGACGACAACAGATCAAGAACGACTTCTTTTCTTCTTCATATTTTAATGACTTATTGTTATACAGTAGACATTAATGTTGCTAATCTGGATGAATGAAGTGTTGAGCACAGAGGATCATAGAGACAAACATGGTGGCCACCAGATGTCCATGTGTTTGGTGGCTTCTCCCAGGCTATGACTGAGATCGGTTGTTGCCTTGTACGTCGTCATCTGAAAACGCCTCAATCAGCGTTGCAATAACAATTGGCTTGAATTTCGCTCACTCGCATCCGGTGTGGAATGAATGTTGTTACAAAGGTTCTTAAAGAGGACAAATCCACCAAAGTTCTTTGATGAGATGGATATTTTTACAGTGCAGAGGGGAAAGTGAGGACGACAGGAAACAGATTGAAAAAGAGAGGAGTGGGGGACAGAGAAGGATGGAGGAATGAAGAGAGGGAGGATGAAAAGGCAGACTTCAGACACATTTATTAACCCCCACAGCCCCATCCCTGACACACACACACACACACACACACACACACACACACACACACACTGATCCTTCAGATTCAGCGTAGCAGACCTGCTAACAGACAGATGACATGAGCTTGGTGCGGTCACAAAGAAGGATGGAAGGAAGGAAAGAAGGAAGGAAGGTAGGAAGGAAAAATATGAAATTAAAAAGGTGTAAGGGAGGGAAATGACGGAAGGAAGGAAAATTTGAAGAAAGTTAAGGGCAATAGATCAAAAGGATGGAAAGAAGAATTAAATATAGAAGGAAGGGAGGAGGAAGAAAAGGAATAAGAAAAGAAAACTGGAAAAGTGGTGATTGTGTTTGTGTTTGAATCTTGTAACTGCAGGAGTACTTCTACCTCAGTACAGTACTTAGTGTCCTGACTGAGTGTGTAAAAGTATTAAGTTACTGCCACCTGCTGAACCACAGAGCCATTAAACTCTGTGTCTGTCGCCATGGCAATAACCAAGCGATCGATCAATCCTATTGGACACGCTGATGCCCTGACTAACGTTTCATGTCTCCACCGACCCACTCACACACGCACAAACACACACACACACACTGAAAGTTTAGCAAGAAATTCACTCAGGATATGTTTTCATAGAAGTTTAAGCTTAAGTAGTTTTTAATTTTTTGATCGGTGTAAAATTGTTTTTATAAAGAAAAACAAGCAAAAAACCGAAACAAGTAAAAAAAAAAAAAAAAAAGATGATGATTGAGGGGACTTCCAGGTTTTCTGAATCAGATACCATAGCCCAGACTGTCCACTGTGCAGCGCTGCAGCTCTCATCAATAGTTGAACCTACCATCAATAATCAACCATTAATAAACGATTAATCATTAGGAACCCCTTTAGGCAGCAGTGTAAGGGTTACTGCAGCTGGGATATTTACTGCATATATTTATTTATTAGTTTCCCATATGATTTATATTTTTGAAGAAAGAAAATATAAAAAAATTGAACAATCTGTCCTACAAATGTCAATAGTATATTATACTTAATATCTCCTCTGATGTCATTTCCTGCTCTTCGTCAGCAGCCGAGGCTCGTTTTTACCTCCTCATGCAGTCTGTGCTTTATATTTATGTTTCTGCTCTCTTCACTTTGTATTTTGCACTTGCATTTATGCACGTAAACACACACTCACAGACATGCTGGTATGTCTAGTGTGAGTGTAATTTGTGCGGCTTCCTGCGGTGAGCGCCCCCCAGCCAATAACCCGACCCCCCACTCTGTGTGGTTTTGCGTCCTTCCCTCAGGAGCAGAGTTCAGACACATAATCCAGCCTGCTAATTGGCCCCTGATGCCATTGTAGTGACTCAGGTACACGGAAACACACACACTAGAAGGAGGTGAATACTCACACACGAGCTGACACTTTGAATATTACAGGAAGAGAGTAAAAGCTGCATTTCGAGTACAAACATTGAAATGTATAAGATCACTCAGTGTTCTACACTGTACGACGATATATATTCTATAATAATAATAATTGAATAAAGCATTAAAACTCCACCTGGCTGGATTGTTACAGATGAGGGAAATTGTGTCTATCATTTTGTATAAATTTCCCCAAAATTCAGCCCGACGTGTTTTGAATCTCGACTACATTATTAAAGTAAAGAGGAAGATGAGATTAGTTAGTTAAAATAATTCATTAAAAGGGTTCAACACCTGATCTGTCTTGCACATAGCTACTGTACATTAAACTCCTTAGCCTGGACCGAAACGTACCACCTTTCTCTGTACACATTATTCATTATTATTGTTCTATGGAGCTAGTTAACTACATTGGAGCCGTTTCAGGGTGCTTGATACTAACAAACTTACAAATGCATATGATTTAAACATTTATGCTTCTGTAACCTAACCTAAAGCTATGAGATGATCATGCAAAAAGGGGGCAAGGAACGATCATATCTTAGATGTCGAATGTTGCATCAGAAAGGTAGTAATGCCTTTAGGAGACCTTCTTCTGGGTAAAGACAGTAACTGCCCCCCTTCATATCCCTTCCAATTTCTCAACAACAGCAACAACAACAGCCACCCAGGGAACCTGGAAGTCCCCTTAATATCCAGCTTTACTCCCTCTCTCTTCTCCCCCTCCCCGTCTCATTCGCTCTCCTTCTCTCTCTCTCTCCCCCCCTCCCTCTCTCTCTCGCCCTCTTCATTTCTCCGTCTCTCGCTCTCTCTCTCTAACTAAATCAGGTGACTACGTGTTTGATCTTGGTCAAATGCAGATGAACACATGACAGTGTGAGGTGTGAGGGTGTCGGCTCTCATATTTAGGGCGACGGTGATCCACGGGCTCCTCATCCTGTCGCAAGCACACACACACACGCACACACACACACACACACACACACAGACACACACACACAGACACACACACACACACAGACACACACACACACATACACACACACGCATGCACCCCCCCACCCCCCCGGCTGGTCAGGGTGCTGAGGACGGCACTTTCTGGGACGTCCCGTGAGCGCATGGATAAACTCAGCTCTATATATATGCAAATCCCATTCATTCTCCCTCCAGAGCGTAATTGACAATCTATGAGGGTTATTGATCGACACCAGGATGTCTCTATTCACCGTGGTGTGTGTTTGTTTGTGTCTGTGCGCATTTGTGTGTGTGTGTGTATACGTGTGTGCGGACAGACTTTGGAGTAATTGATGAAGGCAGAAATTTGTGATAATGACCTGTGTGTGTGTGTGTGTGTGTGTGTGTGTGTGTGTGTGTGTGTGTGTGTGTGTGTGTGTGTGTGTGTTAGAGCACAACTCATCAATATTTAAGTGTAAAAAAAACAGCTGCAAACACTGTGGTTACCCGGATATCAAGTCTGTTATCAAGTGCAGCAGGATTATGTAGGTTGAATGGACCCTTAAGGATTCATGTTGTTGTTTCTTCTAAAGCACAAAGATAGAAGCCCTTCACAATAAAAGCTCAACATATCTGTGTTATGCTATAATGAGGCTAACACATCCATGCTCCTGTTCTATTATTTGTCCTTACAACGCCCCGCATGTGTATCTGCACCTGGAAGTTACTAAAACATAGAGATTCATGACAACATACGAAGGTTCAGGGTCAAAGGTGAGAGGTCAACGTATTAGCGTGTAACTAAACTTCTAGCTTGATTCACAGGAGCTCTTGGATCCATAAGGGTTCACTCAAAGACCTACAGATCTGAAGAAAAACACAAACATCTACACAATGACACTTACAGAGACACAAAGTTCAGACATCCCCAAAATCCATCCAGTCTGGTATCTTCAATTAATGTGAAATCTTTCCAAAAAAATCAATTTAAACAAAGCATTGCAAACTTCATGAAAACCATGACATCATATAAATTTGTTGTAGTATCACATAAAGTAAAACTTTACTTGGACCTCGGTATTTGTTTGTTAATTATAGTTTTTTTATGCAGAGTTTCTTGTGATCTCCACTGCGTATAATTTATCCTCTTTGTCTCAGCCTGCGTGCGTAGTGAACAATGCCCGTGTGTGACCTGTGCATATGTTGCAGAATATGCTGCATGTGTGTTTGCACATCTGTGCATTCACTGCTCATCTTGCAAACTTGCCTCCTCAGCACAAGCAGCTTCCTCATGCAGAAATAGAAAAGTAGATATACAAAACTCCGTGTGTGTGTGTGTGTGTGTGATCTCATGAAGAGGAGCAGGCGATGGGTGTTTACCGGCTGACCGGTGTCTGGCTGATAGATTGAGATTGGGACGCTTTCGGCACACTCAGGATTTATGGGCGCTTTGACGGCGCTTTCCTCCTAAATTACAGCCGGGCCGGGAACAATGAGCTGGCCTGGGAATCCGGTCCGATGCTCTGAAGCTCCCCTGGGGTTAACAGTCCCTGACTCAACCCTCCACACTGCATTTACACCCCCAACCATCAGCTCATCCTCTGCTCCCATTCAGAGCGGGAGGAGGAGGAGAAAACTATCCATTTCTCCCTCTTTCATAGATCTAATTTCTCCTCCTCTGCTCTTAAACCTAAACATAGAAAGCAGAGCGCTCAGACCTGCTCAGCACTAAAGCTCTTCGTTTCACACCAGAATGTATTTTCATCTACCGCTGCATCTAAACACACAATCCTGTCAGGGAATGTTCAGGATATCTACAGCATGAAAATCTACCACCAATATGTTTCTATTCATACTCATCATGTTTGCAGTAGGGCCACCTATAGGTCAACATAGTGAGTAAGTAGTGTTCACGTCCAGCCTGATGTGGGATCGGGAGTCGGGTCATTTTGCAAGAGAGAACTTTGAGATTTGACTATAAAACGTTTTCAGCCAGGACCAAGATTTGTTTTTGTTGGGTCCAAACTACAAATGACCTCAGAAACTAAACAGAAAAAAACAAAACCTAGATGATTAAGGGGACTTCCACAAAGGGGGGATGTTTACTCTCCTTATCCAGAGTAAGTCCCTTCCTGAAACCCGGGTGGTGGAGGAAGCTACGGACTGAGCTTTTCCGGTAAATTAACAACAAATTTATACAAAATGCTTCAACTTGTAAAAAACAGCGTCAGCCATGGAGCACAGACGGGCTTTTTTATTGCAAATCAAAGTGTGGGTAAAGAGCTTGTTTGGTTGGAATGAAGGAGTCCAGCAATCAGAAATTATGAGCTGAAAGGTAAAATGTTGCAGCTACAGTTCACTTCTTTCTTGGCAAACATTTCAAATCCTTATTGAATGTAATTAAAAGGCATCAGATCTGTGTTTGGATTTCCTGCTTTAAACACTCAGACAGACTGAATCGAAATGTTTTAAAAAGAGACAATAGTTTTCCTTCTTCTGTCACTATGACAAACAGCATCACACACATTCTCAGCTTTATTATCATAATTTCTCCTGATTTTCCTTCTGCTGCTGCTTTTCCTCTCTGGAGCGGCGCTGACGCTCGGCCTCCTGCAGAGGCTGGAGATGGGCCACCGCCATCGATTTCACACCCACGCCTCAGATAAAAGGCAAAAATCAGCCTGTCCTGGGAGAGCGTGTCTGTGTGTGAGAGAGTGTGTGTGTGTGTGTTTGTGAGAGTGTGTGTGTGTGTGTGTGTGTGTGTGTGTGTGTGTGTGTGTGTGTGTGTGTGTGTGTGTGTGTGTGTGAGATTGTGAGATTGTGAGAGTGTGTGTGTGAGAGAAAGAAAGGAAAAACCTGTGAACACAAACTGTTTTGCGTAAAGGAGTAAAGATACTGTATTGAGCACATTTACATGAATGCACTCTTATGTAAATGGTTTGCATATGGAGTACGAACACGCAGTAGTTCACTGCTCAAAGGTTAAACTGTTATGGCCAATTATATGATTTCATTTGCTTAAGTGCTATTAGCATATATATCTACTTATACTGTGTGTGACACGGATACAAGACGAGGCTGAATGCATTTCTGCTTAAGTTATTTGATAACCAATCAAGATCAATTTATCTGACAAGAGGAATAAAGTCAGAGGGAGAGAGAGAGAGAGAGGTAGGGAGAGAGAGAGAGAGAGAGAGAGAGAGAGAGAGGGGGGGGACACAAGCTCTGTGCTCCATGTCTATATAAGGAGAAACAAAATTCAGGAAATCCTCATTAGGGTTCATCCTCTGGGTACCAAGAACAAAGGATTTTTTGGAAAACAAGCAAGAAGATCAAGGGCAGGGAGGCGGTCACCAGAAACATTAAAATGTTTATTGAAAATGCAACTGATTTGTTTGACTTTGATTGAGACAGAGAGAGGGAGACGTGTGTGTGTGTGTGTGTGTGTGTGTGTGTGTGTGTGTGTGTGTGTTTATGATGATCTCCTCACGTCTCCTCTCTCTGGGACAATCAGGAGATTAAGTGTTGAGGAGCGGCTGCAGTCACAAACCATTACTCACTCTCTGCATCACAATTAGTGCAAATGGCGCATTACAGGGAAATTATCATCAATATGATATTAAGAGACGCCGGCTAAACCAATCAGGGAGAAAAATGCTTATCCCTCCGTATCCGTCGGTAACCAGAGATGACCCTTCGGCGGGTGGCCTGTGGTGGGGGGGGGGGTGAAAGGACTTGGCCTCTGATATTATGTTTACACTCATACAGCAGCGCGGCCAAGACACCAGACCTGACCAACATGTTTACATGAGCCTGGTTCACAAGTCATCCATTTTATAAACACGCACACATGTGGGAAACTGGAGCAGACTCAACTCACTCGCTCATCATGCAACCGCCCCTGAAATGCTGCATCTCCCTGACTGCCATGGAAACACTTCATGATGTCCATCTCTTCTGAAGAGCAGGGGGGGGCAACTATGACACTGACCTTTCAAGTATCCAGCAAGCAATGAGAGACTTTTGTGTGAAAGATGTGACAAAACGATCCTCCTCCGTTCAGCAGCTTGGGCCAGTAGATTCTGAAGTACTTGGTGATAAACATTATCAGTTGGCGGCGCTATTCTCACCAAAATAAAGGACTTATTCCTCCGTACTCAAGAGATATTCAGACAAACCGATGACGCAACAGCTGGACTCAAGTACTGTTCTTCATGTATTCCTTGGAAATTCTGAATTAATTGAACATTCAGCTCACAGAAGTCTTTACAAGGCATTTAATAATGTTGGCATCTGTTTATCGGAATGACAGAATTATAACAATAACAATAATGTTTAAATTGATGTTATGGACGATCACCTCAAATGATCAAACGCAGTCTCATTGACGCTTCTTTCCTTCACCAACGTTCTGTGTACAGGATTATGCAATGACTTCATTATGGCGTACATGACATACTTAAATACTTCTCTCAACCGTGTGAACAGAGCCCCGGTTTCATTTTCACTGGCCGTCTGCTGAGAGTTCCAGAAGTTGATTTGGTTTGGTTTTGTTATTTTCTACATGTGATTAAGCTGTGAAAAAAAACAAAAAACGTCCCATCCTCCTCGACACACAATATGGAAATCAGCAGGAGACAAAGTGTGGTCCATTTTGTTAATGGTTAGGGCCAGAAGGGATCGGCCATCTCCACCAATAAGCCCCGCCGTATATCTCACTTCATTTGGCCGGCGTCGCGTCAGCAAAATAAAGCCGGGAAATAATAATGTGGGGCTATCTACATATGGAGGAGTAATGAAGGAGAGAGGGATGAGCGGGCGAGGGGAAGTCGGGAAAATAAGCGTAGGAAAAGAGAATTACAGCCGATAGGAAGTGTCGGATTTGTGCTGCGCTCTGAGGTGAACGGAGGTGATTTGCCAGAACAGCAAAACAAGCATTTATGCCACTTTTTACCGTCTTATCTGCACACAAACAATAAAATCTCTCTATTGGTTTCTGCCGGCGGTGGAAGAAATATTTACAACTTTTACTTAAACAAATGCGGTGGAGCAACATGAGAAATCACTCACACTCATTAAAAGTTCTGCATTAAGCGACGGAATTGTTTGGGTTCACACAGGGGGGCAACAGTCCGGTGCCTGGTTTTATTTTTGCCCTGACTGACATCTTGATTCCCAGTGTGGCATTGCTGTACATTTCATCATATAAATAAACCTGAACGTTCCGGGACACTAGTTTTGTGGCCTGTAAGCCTGACGAGCGCACAGAGACGTTCCCCCCGGGTTTGTGTTCCTCCGGCCTTTTCATTACTGCTCTCTCTGCACACTGACAAAAGCAACGGATCAGGGGTTAATTTTGACCCGGTAATCCCCGATTGCTGCGCTGTTTCATCAGAAAGTGCGAGTTAATGTCCAGGAGCTGAAGGGGGGAGGACCTGGACGGGAGGACAAGCAGGCAAAGACGCCCCGGGCTGTTGTCAATGAGCGGCTGTTAATGAGAGCCGCATAACCCATTCCCATTGATCTGTTAGTGATAAACACACAGCGACTCACCGCCTTGATTAACACAAACAACAACCCGTGTGCTTGTGATTGAGAAGACAAATCGATGTGGGGAAACGTTATTACCTGTGTCAAGGCGGTTACGCTTTCATTCCCAACTGTTAGTGAGCCGACGATTTCAGATATCAAACGGATCCTGATGAAAATTGGTGGAATGCTGGGTCAGTGACGCAAGAGACAAGTAACTCGTTTTTTATGCTGATCCAGGATTATTTTTTTATAGATTTCCTAATCATCTCAATGTAAGGTTCATTATTTGTAGGTTTTAGGTTGGTGGTGGTGGTGCTGGAACAAAACAAGTCCTCTCCTTAGGAACAGCATACTTCCAGCTTGGACGTGTGTTCTTATGGACTCACTTTGTTGGGTCTGCAGGTGGGACGCCCTTTAGGACGAAGCATCGACAAGGAGAGAGAGAGAACATGGGGAGGGATTGGTCTGCATTGGGGAAGAACAACCATTCAGACTGGTTGTCCTGGGTTAATACTTGGCTACCACTAGGCGATAGCAGTGAGTAAGGACGGTACAGTCAGAACCTCACTACATCTCGATCTTGATCAGCAGGATCTGGATCAGTAGGATCTGGATCAGTAGGATCTGGATCTGGTGGTCATGAAGTCATCTTCAGATAGGAGCTCTATGTATCCAGACAGAGCCGAGTGCCTAGCAGGCCTACAAATATGCAACTAGCACCATCATCTAGCTGAGATGGAGCTGATTCAGTAAAGGACAAACAGTTTGAATGGATCTTCAGCAGCTACAGAGCTCCATCCAGAACAGTATTGATTATTGATTACATTCAGATCTCCTCAATGAATCAAGACAGGGATCGTTCCAGTTACTATGGGAAGTTTTCAAGGTCAAGAGGTCAGATTATAGAAGTCAGATGTAGACAGAGATGCAGGTTTGGGTTGTTATGGTGACAGATGTTTGGCCTCTCTGCCGGTTTGAGCTTTGTTGCTTTTTTGGATTTATAGTGAAGCAGAAAGTTTACTGAAGTATAAATACTCAAGTGTAGATCGTCCCTCAAAATAGTTACTTTCTGTAATGAAGTATTTTCCTTCGATAACTTTGATGCAGATCTCGATGCACGTTAAAAACTTCTGAACATTTTCTACCATAAAAATAAAAAATAAGAAATGTAGACAACTGTGAGCTGTGACTGGCTTCTAGTTTGTTATGACTGTGTGTGTGTGTGTGTGTGTGTGTGTGTGTGTGTGTGTGTGTGTGTGTGTAGGTGCGGCCGGCCCGGCTCATTTCACAGCTGTATAGGGATTAGGTGGTGGAGTGCGGTGGGCTAAGCTGTCCCTTTTATCTCATTCAAACATGTTGCTAATTCAGCAGAGAGCGGCTGCCGCGGGAGCCGCTGCCACTAAGCGCTGTATCATTCTCCCTGCCGTGAATAAACTGCTAGTCCTAATCCCCAATCAGCCGCCGTGACACGGATTATCACCCGCGACAAGCACAGCGACCCGGCAGAGAGAGCGGCAGAGCGGAAAGGAAAGGAGAGGAGAGGAGAGGAGAGGAGAGGAGAGGAGAGGACAAGAGAGGAGAGGAGAGGAGAGGAGAGGAGAGGAGAGGAGAGGAGAGGAGAGGAGAGGAGAGGAGAGAGATGGACCATGCAGACTGAATTATTCATTCAGGTTGAAGCTCTCAGTGACAATTAATTTTACTGACGTCACCTTTAGAGAGACTGGAACCTCAAGAAACCATTTTAAAGCCTCATGTGATGACTCTTTATCGCAAACCAATTGTGCTGGACTACCTGATGTGATGAGGCATTTAACTTTAACTTTAACCCATATTGTGCTGGATAGCATGGCTGTTCCCTCCTGTCAAATCAATCAAATTCATTACATTAGTATTCAGGCTGGGAAAGTTTGCTAGCCGACCTCAATTGGTTTGTTTTCTTGGTTTCCTGCAAATCCGTCCAGTTGTAAATTCTGACTACTTAACCTTCACCCTAAAAATGTATTAATGTGTCAAATGAAGTCTGGTTCTCTTGGAGGCCATGTGATTGGCTCCATGTGAGCCAATTGCAGCTCAGCACAGATGAACGTAAACAGTCCTCATTGGTCCTCTGTCCACAGAAACATACACACATTTAAGAATGAGTAGAAAGGATATTTAGTAGGACAATGGAATCCAACACAATCCTGACAAATCACTTCATTAACACATGCTAACAAACATTTAGAAAGAAACTCACTGGGACGAATATCCAGATCATTCAATACAGAAACTATTATTGTGATAACTGTGACTTAAATGACTTATGGTACTTGGGCCAATATTATCGAGTGAAACCGTGGTGACGGCCCACAGGAACTCAATATGGGCTTGTCTCTGATGTCGTTTCTATAACAAGTAAACACAAAAGCACCTAAAAACTCCTAACTTCAATTTAAGCAAAACACAGCTTAGTGGAAACCATAGAACAAAAGGCCAACCATCTGTGGACTCTCATTAACCGCACTTGACTTCCTGTGCAAGTCAATGAGACAAGTCAAGTGTGACGCACTACGGGGGGTTCGGACTACAGACCTGAGCACCCTGAGCCCTTTGCATCGCCATGGTTTCAGTTTGTGTTTCTGAAGTCCCTCTTGTCTTTCTTGCATGCTCGTGTGTGTGTTGATGTGCAGGAGTTGTAGATTGAATGTTACCCATGAGGCCACAGGGCACACACATGGGACACCGAGGCTCAAACGAGGCCCGAGAGAGAAGAGGCCATTTTTACATCTGCTAACCCAACAGCAACACTCCATCTCTCTCTCTCTCTCTCTCTCTCTCTCTCTCTCTCTCTCTCTCTCTCTCTCTCTCTCTCCCCCCTCTCGCTCTCTGTTTACTCCTGAGCTAATTGAGAGCTAATTGCTGTAACATGGTGTAAAGCTCGAGCCAAAGCCGTCACCAGGGAAATATCGCTAACAGCCAGCTCCTCCCGCAGGGGATTGTGGGTAGCAGAGATGTCACAACTACTTAGGCTCAAAGCAGGAGGCTATGAAAACAAACTTTCCAATAAACGACCACACATATAAAACACACATTACATAATCATTTATGCAGCACTTTATTTACATCGACTGCAACTTAAAGTGCTCTCAGTGAGTATGATCGAAATTAAAATGATAAAAACAAGATGAAAGAAAACAAAAATGGTCAAAATTGAAGTCATTTGTAAAGAAAGCAAAGATGGAAACCATGAAAAATAACAAAATAAAAAAAGGAAAAGATTCTAAAAAATGAAATACAGATAAATTGCTGACATCAAAAAATTTAAACTAAGCAACAGCATAAAACACTTAATAGTTCATAAGTTTAAATTATATTCATAAATATTGGTTAACCAATAAGAACAAATAGTTTATTTAAAAGTCAAACGTCCAGGATATACAAACCTGCTTTGTGTACAAACCTGTGAAAATCCATTAAACTCATTGGTTACTGATTGGCCACAGCAACCACAGAGTAAATAAGTGCTTAAAGCTTTACGGCGTCACGTCGATGAGTGGCGGCGTCTTAATAAAGCGTGGCGGCGCTGAGACGAGCCGGCCGGATGTTCCTCCGCACACAAACCATGAAAAAGAGATGAGCTATCGACAGAGTCGTGAAACCAATGTTTCAAAACATGCCACGTCATCACCGCCACCACAGAAGATATCAAATATACATCCAGCTGCTATAGAGATGATAGAATTACAACTCAGAGAGACCAAGAGATTTAAACCATTAAACCTTATGGAAACTCTGATTAGGCTTTTTATGCACACTGAGTCGATTTGAGTCAATGATTTTCTCCAAAAATTTGATTATTTCAACCTTATATATATATTATAGACGGCTATTTAATGTCTTGAAATAAGTCTGTAGAAGATCATTGTATAGCAATCACGAATCTTTATTTCATTGCTTGTACCTGACATGTAATGACATTAATGTTGAATCTAATCTAATCTAATCTAATCTAATCTAATCTAATCTAATCTAATCTAAAAAGAGTAAAAGAACATTATAGTTTGTCTAAATCAAGGTTAATAGGAATCATTATTGAATAATTCACAACCAAGATGCAGATTCTTAATTCTCCTTGTCTAGGAAAATGAGATCCCCAGGACAAAATAAAACGTATATTTTTGCAGTGCAGGTCAGTTTTTGTCAGTATCTGATTTCATCTTTCTGTTTAAATGTCTCTGAAACTGAACCCATCATTGTTAGCATCATCTTCTCTTTCAGTCTGAGGCAGTCGCTTGTTTTTCACCGATGAATCCAGCAGAGTCACTGGGGGGCGTTAATGAGATCAGTCAGCACAGAGTCGCTCTAACTTTAGAAGGAAAGACTTGATTTCCGCAGCTCAAAACATCAAAATGGAACTCTTAGCCTTAGAAAATCACGAGTTTTAGAATTAATGGCCTTGTTCAAAGACAGAACCAGCTCTAGGTCGAAAGTAAGGAACATAATTAGCACAAAATGAGAAAATGATTACGTCTGAATTTAATTAAAAAATAAAAGTCCAATTTTTCTTGATTATGTTGCACCGAACAGCCTTATCATTGTTCTTATTCCAAGTTAGCAGCACAAATGTGTAGCTATAAGTCGATCTGGATTCTAAAGATTCAATTAATAGTTAATAGAAATGCAAACAAACTAAATAAACTAAATGTTTTCATCAGATGTTTTTGCAGTGTAGAAGATAATCTTCATGGTTAAAACGATTATTTATAAACACAGTCTGTATCTTTGGCTCCGCCCACTCCACTACCTCATGATTGATCCATAAAACCAACCAGTTACAACTGTCAAAGCAGATAAATCAACCAATCACATGCATGGATGTGTTTAATCACACGTTAGTCTAATGCAGATCTCCTGCTGTTTGGGGAGCTGCGTTTACTGCTGACACACACACACACACACACACACACACACAGACACAGCAGGGTAATCTTCCGCCCCATCAGTGCGTTAACTTTCTAATTTACTGTGTTCTTGAAGTGGAGGAGACAGCGAATGAAAGGAGGAGGAGCTGCCTCACAGCAGGTGGCTGGGGGACCCCCGCAGGCCCGACAGCCAATCAGACGCTCTCCTGCCGGTCACTACGCTCTGATCTACACATTAACAACCTTATGTGGATGTTACCGTTTTGATGAGATGATTGTGTGTGTGTGTGTGTGTGTGTGTGTGTGTGTGTGTGTGTGTGTGTGTGTGTGTGTCTGTGTGTGTCTGTGTGTGTGTGAGCATTTGTATCCAATATTGCAGTGGGGCCAGTATCAGTCCAAGTCCAATTTTGCAAAGATAAATTGATATCGATATTTAAGTTGATGTGTGGTTTACTTTCATTTGTCTATGTTTGACCTTAAGGGGGCTAATTCAACACATTCTAAAAAGTAGAAAGTTCAGTAAATGTTTGCAGTATTTGTGGTTTTAGGTGCGGCTGCATCAGGGAGACATCATTCCTGTTTACGACTCATTGATCACTGCTAACAACATTGCTTCTGGTCCATCTTTTGATGTGACCAAACCTTCACAGCTGTCAGCCAGGATCCCAAAACAGAATGCAAAGGAATGAACTGTAACTATGTGTGTGCATGCGTGTGTGCGTTTGTGTGTGCGTGCTGCCAGAGCAGAGATACACCAGATGAGAGAGGCTGAGCACCAAAGCAACCGTGAAACCCAGTCAGATCCTTTCCATCCATCCCAAACAGAATCGTCATCTCCCTCTCTTCCTCTTCGCCCCTAACAAGCCCACACTCATCCTCCCTGCTGCCCAAACCTTCCCTCTGAAACGCTCCACACTTCCTCTCTGTACTACCAGACAAGGGGAGTCATTCACTACATGTACCTGCATGTTAAACTCAAGTACTGGTCCTTAAGTGTTTTTGTTTTGGTGTTTTTTTCATTTTCTCTACACTTAAATATTATAACTATCACTTTTATTTAAAGCTCTTTACAGTGACCTCACATTCACCCAATCATAGACTGACACAGGTTCATACCCTGCAAGGAGACAACCTGTAATTCAGGGGCAGTTGGGGGTTTAGTGTTTTGCTCAACGACACTTCAACTGGCTCTCTAGGAGGAGCCTGGATTCGAACCGGGAACCTTACATTTTCGAGGACGACCTCTACCACCCTGAGCAAAGCGGGGGGAGGGGGAGCTTGATGCTCTGCTTAAGGGTTCACAGGGCTCCTCCAACAGGGGGCGCCGGGCTCCATGCCTATGGGGATGGACTTCATCTGGGTAAGGACAGTAAATCCCCCCCCCCCCCTCTGTCTTCACCCCCTATTTTTTCATTGCTCAGGTTTAAGTGAACCTTTGCTTTAATATGCTGCCAGTTTACTTGGAAGTATTTTACTCAGTATTTTGCCACTGTGTTGTTACTGCAGTAAAAAACGGACTTCCTCCCAAGTCGCCCTCATTTTCATACAGCAGCAGAAAGTGAGTTAAACAGGTAAGTCACGGAGAGAAAAAGAGGTATGGAGATGGAGAGACAAAAGGAAAGATGGAGGGAGGGAGGGAAAAACTTGGTGGTCAGCAACACCACAGGCATCATAAATCAGATTTCCCACAATCCCCTGCGGAAGGGCCCTTCGCTCGGCCTTGTGCGGACACGCTCAGCGGGGCGCGGCGCATCGATTGGCGTCGCCATGCCGATGCTGACTGTGCCGGGTTCGGAGGGCGAGCGGGGCGAAGGGGTGAGGTGTGTGTGTGTGTGAGGTGTGTATGTGTGTTAGTGTGAGTATAGGTGTGTGCTTGTGCGTGTGTCTGTGTGTGTGTGTGTTGAGGTGTTGTTCATAAAGATGTCTACCTCAGCATCAAAGTAAAACAGCAAACCAAACCCTGAAATGTGTGTGTGTGTGTGTGTTTTAGGTGTGTATATGTTTGTTTGTTTGCGTGTGTGTGTGTGTGTGTGTGCAGAGAATGTGCAGACTCTGGGGTAATTTCCTCCCCCATCAGCACACCCTCACTCACCCTCACTCCCCTTCTTACTCGCTCATCACAATCTCCTGCCCACTTACTGCAGGGCAGAAAGAGAGAGAGAACAGACCAGGACCAGGACCAGGACCAGGACCAGGACCAGGACCAGGACCAGGACCAGGACCAGGACCAGGACCAGGACCAGGACCAGGACCAGGACCAGGACCAGGGCTTCAATCCCCTCCAGCTCGCACAGCCTGAGGAAACAACTCAGCCACTGGCCCCCACAGACGCCACATAGGTACAAACCCACACTGAGCAACATCTCTGCTGGATCTCTGAGAGGGTTTGTAATCAGACAGGCCATAGGTTGACTGATAAATTATGAGCCTGATGAGTTATTCCTTTCATCATCATCATCATCATCATCATCGTCGTCATCATCATCATCATCATCATCATTATATCCATGTGTTTTGGTGATGTCCCCCCCCGTTTGGTGGACATTGGGGGCAAGAGTCTGAATTCAGAAGAAAATAAAAAAAGAGGTAAATAAAACAGAACAGAATTGGATTTCTGTTAGAATCGCAAAACTGACGGAAAAAAAATTCTACCTTGAATCATGTTTTGTAAAAAAACAACAACATTGAAATGATTTTATGTTTTCTCACCTGTTCAAAGAACATTTTAAAACCTTGTGAAAAAAAACATGCGGTAGTCAATAAATTATGATCTCTCTTTCTCTCTCTCTCTCTCTCTCTCTCTCTCTCTCTCTCACACACACACACACACGCTCTCTCTCTCACACACACATTCTCTCTATCTCTCTCCCTCTCTCTCTCTCTCTCTCTCTCTCTCTCTCTCTCTCTCTCTCTCGCTCTCTCTTTCCCTCACACACTCTTTCATAAATTTCATTAACAGAGGAATCCCATTAGCTCTCTCTGGCCCTTCCTCTCAGGGTTAACCACTTTGCTTAGCCATGTAAATTCAGAGCTTAGTCAGGCCGATTCTCCACACAACCACCAGCCGGATGCTCGGCGTCCTCGCCACATTAAACGCCCGCCTTTGGATGTGTTGGTGTGTGTGAACTGTGGATGTGTGCGCTGCGTGTAGGGATGTGGGGTCTCCATAAACCTTTCCCAGCAGATAATCTGGATAGTGTGTCACGCCTGCATCTCCATATCATATACATAGTGTACATACTCAGGGTCTTGGGGGGTGGGACTTATCTCTGGCGGGCAGGTCTCAGCACCGGGCCACGTTCGGCTCTCATCCACCCCCCAGCAGCTACTTTGAAACAGCTACAAGCTACTCTCTTAATGAAGTACTGAGCTACACTACAAACTGCTGGGAAAAAGTTGGTAACTACATGAGTGCAGTTTGACTCTGAAAACGAGTAAAGACTCAACAAAAACATGATGAACAGTTTAGTTGTGAATCACTGGATTTGCTTTAAATGACGTCCAGCCTCACTGCGTCACTGCACTCTCACTGCATAGCAACTGTAACCCTAAGGAACCTTTTCCTGCTTTGATCCGCTGCATTTGGCTGACAGATCTCTGGCTCCAGGGGGTGGAGGGTCGACAAGGTCAATAACAGTTAGGTCAAAGGTCAAGTGGCGTAAACCCTTAAACTCCATTAAGGAACACGTGGGTGAGGTTTACAGAGGAGCCTGAGTCGCCATTCAACAAAAATGTTAAAATCGTATTGGTATAAAGCTGAACTGATGTGTGACTGTAATCATATTGATAGGCCTGAGTGACAGAGTGAGCGTGTTGATATGACGGATCTGTGTTGCCGCGGCGACCCGGTCAGCTGTGCCTCTGACCCTGCTCGCTCTCAGGTGCTTCTCACTCTATTTTTGGATCAGGCTGCTCAATGGTTTCCTGATTGATTGTGAACCTGATCAATAGCTGGCAGTGGCTGGAGTCCTGTCCCAATACCGGATCTATAGCGTCTCCATCCCCGCCTTCCTGGTCTGAGACTCTCCTTCCTCTGTCTGTCTGCTCGGTCCAGCCTCTTCCTGTCCCGGTCAATGTCCCGTCTGTCTCCTGGATCATCGTCCCCCTGAACCCCCAACAACCAACAAAGCTTCAAACCAAACTCTACTGAAGCTACCAAACGTGTCCTCAACCTGAAGACACCAAAGCACCTTCATGTCCCCCGACACCAGGGGACAGAAACGTCCTCAGTGGATGTGCAGTATGTAATAAAGATCATAATAAATACAAGTACAAAACAGTAAACCATTGAAACCAATGAATGATAAACATGACATATGATCAGGAAAAATAAGGTATGATGAAAAAATAAAATGTACAATTTCGAAAGAATAAATTAGGTGAAATTATTTCAAAACTACAATGAAAAAAAAATTAAATTAAATATCTCTCCCTTTCCCTTTCCCTTTCCCTTTCCCTTTCCCTCTCCCTCTCCCTCTCCCTCTCCCTCTCCCTCTCACCCTCGCCCTCACTCCCTCTTTCTCTTTCTCTTTCTCTCTCTCTCTCTCTCTCTCTCTCCCCCCCTATCTCTCTCTCTCTCTCTCTCTCTCTCTCGCTGTCTCTCTCTCTCCCTGTCCCTGGGTCAGGATTCGTGTGTCTCCTTCAGATCAGATGTTGGGGCTGCGTTTGTTGTGGGCCTGTGAAGTCTGTGAAGACTCCTTCACAGTTTTGAGACGATATGCTCGCAAAGGAGAATGAATTATCTCTCACGTTATAAACACACGCACACGTACACAGATTGTAGCCCCCTGGTTGGCTGGCTCGGGGGTCGGGGGGGTGGGAGGGGTGAGCATCCACCCCACTGTGAAAGCACTTTGGACGTCTCGGGGATGAGAGACAAGCGTCAAATCCTTGCGGCATTGGGTCTCTCCTCTGTGGGATCATGGCTGGATGAGAGCCGGCTACAGAGGGCCAAAGCCGGGGGATTCAGGCCAGCTGCTGGCCGGGGGAGTCGGGCTGTCACTCAGCCTGCGTGAGGACGAAGACGAGGAGGATGAAGCTCCTCAAACAGCTTCCACAGGATCAAGTGGAGCACTCTGTGAGGCTTAGAGGAGCTGTGGAGACACAGATTTGAAAGACAGGAAGGGAACGACACCACGTGACGGAGCCCGAAGACCACGATGAGCCTCAGGCTGAGCTGCAGGCTTCTGTTTGAGGATGAAGAGCAAAGAATCATTTTGTGTGCAGACAGTGTGAGGATCAGAGACGTAAACACTGGACTGATCAAACCAGGGATCCACGGATCTATACGTTTGGCAGGATGTGGTACTTATATCTCTGTACCCTGATGAATATCGACCCGCTGCTGTGTGTGTGTGTGTGTGTGTGTGTGTGTGTGTGTGTGTGTGTGTGTGTGTTTTCCTTTAATATTTGACTTCTTCACACACAGAAACACAATGTAAATATCTAAATCTCAGCAAGTTGTTCCCGTTTGTTTCCGTTGCAAGTTTTTACACAAACTACAGACAATTTTTTAAAAGTTTACAAATGAGTTGGTAGCGTTTACATGAAATGATGTGAGTGAGTAAGTTTAGTGATGAAGATGAGCAGTAAACATGGAGCAGCTCTCCTCTATCTCAGGGCTCAAATGTGTCAGATGTTTGGTCTCTAATAGAGAAATGAGCCTGTGCAGGTTTGTGCTGACATCATGTTCTACTAAGAGCATTCAGACAATCATGAGTTACCATAGTAACTATAGGCTGTGGGCCCAATATGTCCTTACATCTCCTCCTCTGGTCTGGATGTTGATGTAAAGCTGCAGCCTGCAGTGTGAGCTCATATGACTGCCGTGACATTTATTGTTGTTATCGCATCACTACTTCCTGAAACCCAAAGGACAACGTGACCTGGAAATCCCAGAAACTTGACCTTTGCTCCTCCTGAGGAGACCTGAGAGGACAAACGTGTCCACAGAGAGCACGGCTGATGTGTGTGTGTGTGTGTGTGTGTGAGAGAGAGAGCATCAGAGCGGAGCTGCACTTAAATTTTTTAGCAGGACTCAGAGGGGACACAGCAGCTGCACACACACAAACACACACACACACACACGCACACATATGTTTACTTAACTTAGAAAATAACCATACAAATAATTAATATTTAACATTCAGGATACATTTGGAAGATTATGGAAACATTTACGTTATTCACAAAAAAGGTAAAAAAATATTAAATGGTAATTGGCAAATTTTCTTGCTGTTTGTAATCTGAATTAACATAATTTCTTATAGATTATAGAAGCAATAATTAAATAGTGCATACATATTTTGGACGTATTTTATGTTCTTTTTTAATTATATGGTGACATTTATTTCATTTTTGTCCGAATAGACATTTTGATAATTCTGTTCATTTATTAATTTTTTCTCAGATGTGTGTATTTTGTCCGGAACAAAAAGGGGGAAAGGTTTGAAGTGAATAAATCACATATGGAGCAAAACAATATACAGAAAAAAACTAAAAGGGAGGAAAAGAAATGTTTTATTCATTTATTCATCCTCCAGCCAACTGAAAGGATGCTTACACTCACACACACACACACACACACACACACACACACACACACACACACACACACACACTCTTCCCTGGGTAGCTGTTAGCAGTGTTTCACATGTGTGGAAAAGCTCCCAGCAGAACAGAGACCACTGGGAAAAGGTCGCAGGTCGTCCACTCACAGCTGATTTCACCCGCGTGAAAAATTTATAACAGCCACGCCCAGAGTGTGTGTAAGTGTGTGGGTGTGTGTGTGTGTGTGTGTGTGTGTGTGTGTGTGTGTGTGAGTGTGAGGATGAGCACTTAAGTGAATACATGTAGTGACTTGTGTACATGTGTTACTGTAATGTACAATAGCTGAGTACATGTGTGATATTTACTGAGCTGCATGTTTATGAACAAATCTATCCATCCATCAGTACATCCATCTGTCCGCCCAGCTGTTTGTCTGTCTCCTTCCTCCCATCCATCTCTCCATCTGAAACATCATTAAACTTATTGAAGGACACTTTGTTGTTACTGAGCATCAAACTGAAATATTTGTGAATATGCAACGTGTAAACGAGTGAACACATGAAACTATGTTTACATGCGTGTTTACATGCGTGTTTACATGCATGCTACACAGTTCACACGCCAAGCCGTCACATGACATCAGGATTAGAAGAAGCAAACAGGACGTCACTCCCTGTTAATCTCCCCGAAACTCACTTCAGCTCCACCACAGCTGACAGCTCGGACCCATTTGGTCTGAGAGACGGACGCCATTATCAACATACACACAGACACACTCACATGCACACACACACACGGCCTGGCAGCCACCTGAGAGAGCTGATCCACACGACTGCTGCCGTCAGCAACTTCCTCAGAGCTTTTTAGCCACTTTCCTCCTCTAATTCAGCTGCTCGTCACGGCAGGAATGCACAAGGCTCACACACACACACGTGCTCGTGTACACACACACACACACACACACACACACACACACACACACACACACACACACACACACACACACACACACACACACACACATTTTGGGTTTGACGTCCCAAAGGTGTGCAGCAGGCACCAACACTGTGCAAGTGAGGGAGAAGGAGTTCTCCTCAAAGCCGTCATTTAAGTATAAAAAGAAACAGCACCAGAGTGGAAACATACTTCCAAAACATTTAAAATCATCAAAGTCTCATTGTGAAGATCTTAAAATTTTCACTTTCAATCTCAGTTTGAGGAACTTCACCTATTTGAGGCAACTTGATTGTTTGGGTGAAGTGAGCTGTACTCAAACCATCCACCAGGGGCGCTGTGACGCAGGGAGCTTCGTGTGTGCAGTAAACACAGTAGAGAAAGTATAAATAAAGTACTTTGTTACTTTACCTTTACCCCCCCCCCCCCCCCCACACACACACACACACACACACACACACACACACACACACTGACAGGCAGGTCCCTGATGATGGACAGGAAGCTCATCAGCAGGGACGTGTTCAGCCGATTGAAATCTACTTATATCAATTATTCACCTACACTTTCTCTCTCTCTCTCTCTCTCTCTCTCTCTCTCTCTCTCTCGTCCGCTCTCTCTCTCTCTTTCTTTCTCCCTTCCACCCTCTCTCTCTCTCTCTTTCCTTCTTTCTCTCTCTCCCTCTCTCTTTCTCTCTCTCTTCTCTCTCTCTCTCTCTCTCTCTCACTCTCTCTCTCTCTCTCCCTCTCCCTCTCCGTCTATCTCTCCTCCTCCCTCCTACTTTCTCCTGAAGACCCCCTCACTCTGTTGTGATTATGAAGTTGGACCTTGTAACATATATACCCATATATGTATATATACATAAATCCATCCATCTTTCCATTTGTTCTTCCATCCATCCATCCACCTGCGTACCCCTCTGTTCTTCTCTTCATTTGTCCGTCCTCTTCATCCATGTGTGAATGACCTCAGGATTATTTTCCTCTCTTCCTCTCACACTTCACTCTTACAGATTTACCTCCTCCCCTCCTCCGCTCATCCCTTCATCCCGCTGGGATAATGAAAGGATTCCAGAGGGGCAGCGGCGCTCTGGAAAGCGTCTTGTTTTCCAAAAATGCCCTCCTCTCCATCTCAGCTCCTTATTAACCCTTTCAAACCCGGCCCACTCCGCCCCAAATCCGGGCTCAGAGGGAGACCGGCCTGGCGAGCGCTGGGGTCATGCAGGGTCAGCTGCAAGGCATGATGGGACTTATCGTGGAGCACATATGGGACTTTAGAGGATTTGATCGGACGCGGGATGGATCAGCTGGTGACATCATTAACCACGCCGAGCTTCCAGCCGCTCGGATTTGTAGGATTTCTGCTCTGGGTGTGAAATGCTTCCTGTGGCTGGTGGACCGCCTGATTGGTCGGAAATCAAGTGCTCTGATAGGATGTCAAAGGACTTTTACTTCATGTAAGTAATGAAGTAATGAATGAAATAGAACTTCAGAGGGCGAGTACTTGAACTCTTTCTTTCTTTCTTTCTTTCTTTCTTTCTTTCTTTCTTTCTTTCTTCTCATCCTTCTATAACCAAACCTACATACATTTTCTCTTTCAACACTTTCAGTACTTTTAGCTTTTGAATACACACAAGTACTTTTCACTCCAGGTACTTTTACTTTCAATCCCTCTTTCTCCTCTTTGACAGAAGGTGACTCCTGGATTTGTTTCCTGTTTGCTGCCTGGTAACAAAACTATGGCGCAGGCGAAAGCAACACACACATACTGTACACATACACACACACACACGCACACACACATACACACATACAATAACACACACACACACTTTACACAAACATACACACACTTACACTCTTACTCACACAGACACACACTCACACACACACACACACACACATACACTAACTCACTCACTCACTCACACACACACACACACACAAACACACACACACTGACATACTCTCACACACAAACACACACACTTACTCTCACACACACACACACACACCCTCAAACACACAAACTCTCTCACACTCACACTCACACACTCGTGCACACACACTCAGGTTTGTCTCTGTCAGCAGCTCTGCTCTGACGTTGGGACTTTGTTGACTTGTTGTTTTTTCTCCCTTCGTTAGACTCGCCGTTAATTACTAATCTCACGGTCCAGCGCAGGACACTTGTGCTAACGTTAACTCTCTCTCACTAATGAGGGGAAACCAGACAAACTGAGCAAATTTACAGCACGCACACACTCACACATACACACACACGATGGAGAAACAGCAGACAGACGATTCTGGGGACCAATAAAAAAAATTCGTAAACTTGCAAGTTAACAAAAGTGGGGAAGGAAAGAAGGAAGGATTGTTTCCATTTGTCTTTTCCTCCTGCTGTCCCTTCTGAGAGAGAGAAGAGGAGAAGGAAGGAAAGAATTAGGAAATGAAATAAGGAAGGATTGAAGCAAAGTAGGAAGTAGAGAGGAAAGGAAAGAGAGGAAGATACAATAAAGTGAGGAGGAAAGAAGGGAGGAAACTATAAAGGAAGGAGGGAAGACAGATGGAGGACAAGAGAGGACAGAGAGGAGGCAGACGGACAGACGGACAAATGGAGGGACGAAAGGGAAGGGTGGAAGCATGGACAAAAGCAAAGAGAGAATACTTTTAGTTCCAAGAAGGAAAGTGTGTGTGTGTTTTTGTGTATGTGTGTAATGACATGTATTGTATGCATGAGTATCAGCTCGCTGAAATGCTAAATCAGCAAAATGTCCTCACGCCAGATGCAGCTCGGCCAGAATCAAAAAGGGCACCGTAACATACACACATACACACACGCACACACGCATGCACACACGCACACACACACACACACACACGCTCATACCAAATCCCCCAGAGAGGCCACAATTAATGACACGACTGATGACCGAATCAGTGCTGGAGGAGCCGATGGTGTCCTCAGGGAGTGTGTGTGTGTGGGTGTGCATGTGGGTGTGCATGTGGGTGTGTGTGTATTGAGGGAGCAGCTCTGGGTCTTCAGGTCTTCAGGTCTTCAGGTGATCAGTTTGTCTTTGGGACAAAACTGTCTGCAAGTGTAACTGCAATCCTATGAGTAAAAGTAAAGTACACCGTTTGAGTAAAATAATACTTCAGTGAGATGTGAAAAGATCAGCAGAAAGAGGAAAGGAAAGGAAAGGAGGAAGGAAGTAACCAAAGAAGATTAAAGAAAGAAAGAAAGAAAGAAAGAAAGAAAGAAAGAAAGAAAGAAAGAAAGAAAGAAAGGACAGAGCAGGGAAGTAGAGATGTAGAAACGAAGTTAGGAAGGGAGTAAAGCGACGAGGAAAGAAGAGGAGGAAGAACAGAGGCGAAAGACAGGAAGGAAGGAAGGAAGGAAGGAAGGAAGGAAGGAAGGAAGGACGGAAGGAAGGAAGAGAGGAAAGACAGACAAGAAACGAAAGAAGGATAAACAAAGGTGATGAAAGAAGAAAAGAAAAGTGGTGGAGGAAAGCAATGTGTGTGTGAGTGTGTGTGTGTGTGCCTCTCATCTCTCTCAGCCTGTTTACTTGAGAGGACCAGGTGATGGCTGTGTATCGACGGTGGAATGGGTGTAGTGTGTTTTGCTGAGGTGTGTGTGTGTGTGTGTGTGTGTGTGTGTGTGTGTGTGTGTGTGTGTGTGTGTGTGTGTGTGTGTGTGTGTGTGTGAGTGTGAGTGTGAGTGTGAGTGTGAGTGTGTGTGTGTCAGGGGCAGACGCAGCACTTTAAAGCTCGGACTTCAGCACAAAGCGAGCTGTGCTAGTGAACCATCAGCGCTTTAGTGTGTGTATGTCCGGGTTCACCACCCAACCCCCATCTGATCCCTTCACACTCAGGAGCTCCCAACCTCATATGAGCATAAACTTGAGTACCTGAGTACATCTGAGTACACCTGTGAGTACTTCAGTAGTACAAAGTAATACTTTCGTTCAGTGCCCTGTGTGTGTTCCTACAGGCTGCTGAAGCTGAAACTATCCTCGCTCCTCTTCCTCACTTCTCTATCCTGCTCTTCTTCCTCCTCTGAGCTGCTTTTTACTTCCTCAAAGAGATCTGCGTCCTTTTATCAAAGCACATCACACATTCCACCGTCTTCAGCAATTTACTCCTTTGATTACACCTGTTTATGTGCTGCTGATGGTGTTTGTTCAACTGCTGTGCACGTGTGTGTTTGTGTGTGCATGGGCATGTGTGTGTGTGTGGGTTCTCTTAAACCAATCCGCTGACAGAAGGTTTGTCTGCTTCACAGACATGGAGCACCTAGGGCCGAACCTGAAGCTGTTTTTCTCGACTCCTGTTTCCTTTAAAGTTCACACACTGACATAACCACTCCCATTAACACACGTGTGTGTGTGTGTGTGTGTGTTTTTCCTCCAGGCTGAGCTGACTATACACATCACACAAACACATCATCTGTCATCCTGCATCGCTGCGAGCACACACACACACATACACACACACACACACACACACACACACACACACACACACACACACACACACACACACACACACACACACACACACACGAGTACAGAAGAGCTCAGTATTTTTACTCAAGTACTTTCCAAAATCACAGCACTGTTGGTGTAGTGGTATCATATAAGATTCCCATTCTTGTGACCCTGGTTCGATTCCTGGACAGTGCACTCCTTTTCAGCAATTTCCCTTGGGATAATGAAGTTTTATCTTATCTTATCTTATCTGAATTCATCTTATCCTCCTAGTCCCTTCTTTTCTTCCCTCTTTTCTTCCTCCCTTCACTTCCGTCCTGACTCCGTTCCTGCGCGATGCGGACCTGTGACCTCGCCGTCTGCCTTGATTGCTCTTTATGAGGCCTAATCAAAGCTCCTGCATCCTCACGCCTCTGGTGAATATTGATGAGGCGCCGGATGCTGACGTGCAGTTTTCCCTGAGAGCTCGGTTATGACCCTCGCATGTTAACGCTCAGCTTTGCTTCAGGCGGGACGAGCGGGACGTCTGATGGTGTCTTTCAGGTCCGACATCACAAAGCTGAAGATCAGGATATGATAATGTAACAGCATAATGAGCGACATCATGCCAGATTCAGCAGGAGCGACGGAGTCGAGCGAAGGCCATGATGAGGGATCCAAATTTTCCTTTATATGCTTCTTAAGATTTAAACTCTTTGGTCTGTCTGACTTGCATCTTTGTTGGCTTGAACTGTCCCTCATCACAGTACCTGGATTTAGCCCCGCCTCCAATCTTTCAAACTGTAGCTCAGCCAGGTTTAAATCTTCCTCCTGCTGCAAATGAAACCAAAACAGTAGCCTTGTTTAAAGCCAAGCATAATACTTTACCACCATCACATGAGGAGGAGGAGGTGGAGGAGGAGGAGGAGGAGGATGAGGAGGAGGGAGAGGAGGAAGCACATGGACGCTGAAGGAGATTAGAAGAGAGAGAAAAGTAAAGGTGGAGTGACAGGCGAGAAGCAAGAGCTGAATAATTCAGAATCTGGCAACATTTCATCTCTCCTTCTCTTCTCTCCTTCACTCCTCTCCGTCTCTCCTTCTCTCCTTACCCCCTTCACTCATTCACTCCCTCACCCCTTGTCTCCTCGTCTCACAAGTACACAACTGTAAATATGTGAACAAGCGACATGATGCTGCATTCAGGCGCAATGGGAAACTGGAAAATAACGTATTCACGATTTTACCAGTTGTGACCTTTGAACCTATTGGGATGGCGTCCATGCAACCTGCTGCCTTTCTGTTTAGACGATACTCAAAATGATTAAGTATGTTTCAAAGTATTTGAATTTAGATCTTAATCACATCCGTGTTTATACATCCATGTTTTCATTGTTTTTCACTTGAATGCACTCGTATCAACGTCTTTAGCAATTTGTATTAACCACCTTCTGACGAGTGCCTGAACGCAGCATCAGAGCTCTGTGTTGATGTCTGACTGACCGTTTGTCACCCAATGTTTAGCAGCTCTCTTTTCTCTTTTCCTTCCTCTACCTCGTCTTTCCTCCCATCAGGTCCAATCCCAGCTGACGCATATCCTCCTCGGAGCTGAAACACACACACACGCTCACACCCTCTGTCATAGGTGTTTGCTCTCCGTGGGGTCGCAGCACAATAGGAGTCCTGGGAAACGAGCTCCTAATTGGCGAGAGGAAACATGGTGACACACGGGCGACGCGGCCTCGTCTCAGGTCAAAGCAACGGCGAGGGGAACAGAGAGGAAGAGGAAGGTGAAGCTATAGGAGGAGGAGGCTCATTAATGAATGCACACGTTTATGTGTTGCCAAAGGTGCTGCACTCGTTACCTGCCAGAGGTGAGAGGAGCGGCAGAGATGTGTTCAGGGGAAACTGGAAAACTGAAACCCTGAAAGTTCAGCTTTCAAACCTTTGGGATAAGAATTCCAACATTGAACCAAAGTGACGGCAAGTCTGCTCTGTCCTCTCGCAACATGTTTGCTATGTTGACATGTTATTACGTGTGTGTGTGTGTGTGTGTGTGTGTGTGTGTGTGTGTGTCTCAGTGAGGCTCAGGTGGATGTTTCTGCACTGGTCTGATATTGCATGTCATAAGACCAGACTGATCAAATATTCATGAAGCATGCAGCTGTGTGTGTGTGTGTGTGTCTGTGTGTGTGTGTGCACACTCTAGAGGAAGAAGGGTGCAGTGGGTGGATGGGAGGTGATGGGGTGTAAGCGCGCTCAGTGGGAGGTCAGCAGAGAGCGGAAAGGTGCTGAGTTACCAAGGAGATCGTTCTCACTCCAGCAAAGTGGGGTGACACCACGCACACACACTTGAAACACACACACACACACACACACACACACACACACACACACACTGTGTACCTTAAGACATAGTCGTAGTCCTGAGGTTTTTGCCAAACTAATTTTAATTTGGGGAGGTTTGGTGTTCACTGAATGAAGCCCTGAGCTTTTTACTACACATTCATTTATAATAGTCACACATGGAAACAAACTTTTAAACAAACCTCCTAAACGAACCTCCATATCAGTACTGAACTAAACTTCTGGCTTAATAAAGAGGAGCTTTTAGAGGCTCTAACACATTTTCCTCAGCTGTTGATAGCAGAAACGAGTGAAGGAGCTACAGGCCGTCGTCCTGATATGTCCTCTCAGATCAATGGAAACTTGACTGAAGACAGATGGATTCTCTCCGTATTCCTGAGGAATCTTTGACCTTCTGCTTGATGAAAAGTCAGACTGCCCCTGAAGTCATTAGGAGGTATCCACCGGGGAGCAGGAATGTCTGGTCTTAACGTCACGTCAATCCATCCAGTCGTCTTTGAGACGTCTGACATTGGGCCAAAGCGTCGGGCGGACACACAGACCGACGTTTTCGTCCCCTGAGCGGCGCTGCCGTCGTTGCTAAAATCATCAGGAAACGATCCAGCTGCTGGTGTGTGCCTGAGCGAAAATGAAGGAGGGAACTGATCTCCATCTGTCATCGGCAACCAAGTACGGAGAGAAATGAGAGCATAATGAGGCTCAGCAGCTGATTATGTAATTACCCTCCGATAGTAAGTACACATGTCTCTGTCTCCAAACGTCATCTGCACATATGGACCATCTGAGGGAAACACACATCAAAATGACAAATAACACAAACGTTCACAACAGAAGAATCTCTGGGTAATCAACCCCAAAATAGTAGATGATCTTGTAGCGTGAATGCAGCTGAAGAGGCCTTCATTTTGTCCGGTGAGCACCTGAAGGCAGCATCGGTACAGTTCAGTCTCAGTTTTTCATACATTCAAAAGTTTGTCGGTGAAAATCCCAGCTGCACGTTGCTGCTTTAGGTCTTGTCCACATGTCCTCACCTCTCTGTCCGGCTCCCAGCGGGGACGTCCTCCCTTCCTGGGTCGCCGCCATTTCCGTTAATTTCCACTCTGGGTTTTCCCCAGCTGTCACTCACTCACTCGGCCTCGCTTACGTAACCACGGATGGCCGGCGAAGTGACGGGACGTGGAAGATGAATCTGTCTCATCAGGAGCAGAGTGTGATCCCCGTCGTCCCTGCGGCGGCGCTCCTGCTCCAGGGAGGATTCCCGGACGCCCCCCTTGCTGACAGGTTTGATGAATCTCCACTTCCCTCTTGTCTCTGACCGCCATTCCTGGGGTCGTACTCAAACGCACCGCTGCCTCGTTGTTCAGACAGTTACAGACCATTTGGCTAATAAGACACCAGACATTCACAGCCGTCTCACCCTGACAGATGCTGCTCGTCCTCCTGGTCTGAGGCCAAAGTCACCTCAACACAAACGTAAACAGATGGAAACATCCAGAACATTTCCTCCCCTGCAGACCTGCTCTCAAGTCTGATCATATGGAACTACACAACATTTAGACATTAATGTTTTACCACCAGCAGTGACCTTTGAACCGACACAGACCCACAGACACTCAGACCCACAGACCCCCATGTTTTTGACGTGAAATCAGCTTTCGGCCTTAAGTCTTCATCAAGTCCATGCATATTTGATGGCGGTAAGCAGGGCAGGTGAGCGAGTGTGAACAATGACTTATTCATGCACGCCTATCTGAGTGGGGGGGGTGCGGAGCGCTTGTCAGACTCATGGCGTGTGAATGTCACCATGCTCGGCTGCTGAGAGGGTTTCAGGGTCAAAGGTCATAGGACAACATAGGTCAACTATAGGACAGAGATACATAACAACATACAGAGGGTTCAGGGTCAAAGATCACAGAACAACATATTAGTATGTAGGAGAACCACGATCATCTACACACAGCTTACAGAGAAACATCTCTTTATTCCCTGAAGCTTTCTGTCTCTGACATTGAAGCTCTGGCAGAAACGTCGAGAATTAAATGTAAAAACGTGAAGCTTCTCTGCAAACAAAGCCGATTTACGTGAAAAGCAAAACTGCAAAATCGTCTTCAGACTCTGGAGGATTAAAAGACATAGAACAACAAAGAGGGACAAACAACAACAGCCAAAGATGGAGAATGTGATCAGAGAGAAGAAGAGGAGGAAGAGGAGGAAGAGGAGCTGCCCCCAAACTGCCAGCGTCTCTCACCACAACATACATCACAAAATGTCAGACATCTGCTTCCTCTCTTCACTTTCTAACTCTTCTTCTTCTTCTCCTCCTCCTCTTCCTCCTTCCCTCTTCTCCTCTGTCTGCCATGACAGTCTCTCTGCTGAGTCTGCAATCCTCCGCAGCCGAGCTCTTCTTCTTCTTTATTCTGTTTGTTTCTCCTCGCCGTTTCTTCGCTCCGCTCGCTATCAAACGGACTAAATGAGGACACGCTGGCTTCACAACGCGCCGCGCTTTGAGTCACAACAACCCGGCTGAGACAGGAAGTCGAACCGCCGCCGCTGGTGTGTTACTGCTGCGGCCTCACACACACACACACACACACACACACACACTGGGTGATAAAGCTCTCCCACGTGCATCAGTCGGGGCGCTCTCCATCATTTTCTGTGATTCAGGCCTGAGACACGAGTCTGAGCCCAGATGTCCCTGAGACGTACCAAACACTGGATTCAGAACCCGATCGCCATGATTTGTATTTGTGTTCATCAGACTGACCCGAGTCTAAACGGCACCAATGAAAACATGACATGTATTCATTATCGGAAAAAACAAAATTAATATTTGCCTTATGTCTCAGCTATAAGTATGTATGTGTGTATGTATGTGTGTACCATGTGACCGACACTCTTCATCTGATTGGATGATGAGGTTTCCCGCCATTCTGCCAAATCAAAAAGCTACAATATTAACACGATAAACAAATGATCACGCGTGTTAGATTTTAATGTCAAATATCATCAGAGAGAGAATAAAAAATCATTCTGTCTGTGAGAAAGTGACAGAGCGTGTATGTGTGTGCATGTGTGTGCGTGTGTGTAAGTGTGTGCATGTGTGTGCAGGAAGTACACTATGTGGTGTGGCTGCAGTCCAGGCTGAGTGGAATAATTGATTGCCAATTGACCCTCCACTGTCACTAAGGACAGCACTCCACTCCAGTACGTGTGTGTGTGTGTCCTCTGCTCACACACTGACACCACAAAGCAGCCACCATTATCAGAAGTTAGAATAAAGCCTCAGTGACCTCAGACACAGAAACTGAGTTCAGTTTGGGTAATGAGAACCAAGCAGGGCTGAGGAGAAACGCTGAATCACTCAC
>NW_027466874.1:317500-422500 GCF_046128005.1 Genypterus blacodes
GTTGACACGTTATGATCCTCGAATAAATATAGAAATCATATGTACAGATATACATCAGCACTGTGCAGAAGTGCGGCCTCGCGCTCCGTTTGCTCCAAGATCAATTATTCATATCAGTAGATCAAGAAATAAATGGAATTATTGGTCGCCTAAATTAATAAATTGATTTATCGGTAAATGCGTCGCAAGAATTAAGATTTTGACTTCGTGATTTCATCTCAAGCAGCAATAATTTCACAGTTCATCGTCGTTTTCTGATCGATTTTCTGTGTCATTTTTGCGTGAAAATCCCAGCTGCTTCTGCACAATATTGCACATATATCAGGCAGCAGAACCTTCATGATGCATTAAAGAGTAAAGCTCAAAGATGTCAACAAGACAGAATCCATCACCCAGAGTCAGTAAGACGCAAATCAGAATCAGAATCATCATATTAAGAATAAAAAAAGATGAACTCGAGTCTCTCTCTCTCTCTCTTATCTTCCGGTTGGTGCATAGAGTTTAGCAGCGAGTGCAGCCCGACATCCGGCACATTACGTCACAGAAACACACATCAGAGGTCCGACAGGTTCGACCATCACAACTCAGCTATAGTGCAGTATAGGCTCGGCTTTGACATACACATGAGGAGGAAGAAGAGGAGGAAGAAGACGGGGGAGGAGGGGGGTAGAGAAGGATGAGGAAGGGGAAGAGAAAAGACAAGCAGAAGGAAGAGGAGAAAAAGAAGCAGGAGGAAGAAAGGAGGAAGAGGAGGAGAAAGAGGAGCAGGAGGAAGAGGAAAGGGGGAAGGAGAAGAGGACCAGGAGGAAGAGGAGGAGGAAGAGGAGGATGATACCATAGACAATTTGCATGCTGTAACATACAAACATTGTTTTAAGACATTTTTCGAATAATCCAAGCAACCAAAGCGTGTTTTTAAAAAGAGGAAGAGGCGGAAATATAAGACAGGAAACGGAAGTCTACACGTATGTACAGCAGGAAATCAACACAGACTCCAATCTGGCTCAGTTTGTCTCTTTTTTGTTCGTTTTTCTTTTCTTTAAAACAATAGAAAAATTGATTGAAAATAGCAGTAAAGACGCATCCGTCCGTGTTCTTCATCTTCTTCTTCTACTGTCCGACAGACGGCAGATTGTTCACAGTCATTAGTTCGTTTGTAGGGGAGAATCGGTGCGTTTGCATACACGCAGGCCTCAGTGATGAAGGAGGAGGAGGAGGAGGAGGAGAAGCGCTAACCGTGGCCATGCTTTCCGGGGTGTGAAGGGGGCGGAGGGAGGTTGTGGGGTCGGTACCATACATGTCCTGCATGCAGGGTCGCAGACGGAGGGATGGACACTTGCAGTCTTCAGTATTGCTTCACTTTCAGTCCGATCTGAGTTAAAAACCGCATTAAGACAAAATCCTCTTCCTGTTTAAGACGTCACACACGTAAGACTTCTGGAGCAGAGCGGGTTTCCGGTTTCCGGTCTTTGAAATGATCCCAAAGTGCCCGCACACGTACACGTACACAAACACACACGCACACATACGTGTCACAAGTTCAGCAATAATGAAGCCTCGTGCCCCGTGCTTGTTTGTGTGATTGAGTCATTCTGCGCTCGAGTCCGCAAAATCTTCATTTGTCTCAAACATCTACAGAGTTTAGAACCAAACTCACATTTTCAGGATTTTTCTCATTCCGTTATTCCTGTCAGTATAATAAATTGATTCAATAACAGACCTGATCAATGATCGATAAGCGGACCTGCGGGTTTGTTGCTGTTGTTGCGTTATAAAAAAGTGTAAAGTTTAGAATTTCTATGAAAAGTCGTAAAATTCTAAGATGACAGATTTTGATTGAGGCCTGTCTTTTTATTTACTGCACATTGGGTTCGATTCCCAAACAGTCTGAAATGGTTAAAAAATAAAACTAAACCAAATAAAAATGCAGAAAAACACAACTATAAGAAAAGGCTTAATTTGTCTCAATTTGTATATTTTTTAATTTAATTGTTATTTTTTCCATTTATTTGCCTCCTTCTGTCCTGAATAATTGTTTATGTTGGGAATGATCTCATTTATTTGCTTTAATCTGTACAGATTCAAACTCGCGCCTGAAAATCCCTGAAATTATTATTTTGGGAATAATCTCACACGTCGCCGTTGTAAATACATAAATGAATTAAGAGTTGAGGGCTCAGAAGCGCAGAATGAGTCCGACTGGGTGTGTGTGTGTGTGTGTGTGTGTGTGTGTGTGTGTGTGTGTGTGTGTGTGTGTAAACAGAACCTAATCGAACAGTGCTCGTGTGTTCGGGTCGCTGCAGCTCAGAGTTTCTGCTCTCACATGAAGAACTCGGCCTGTTTTACGAGGCTCCCCGCGCTCGGGTCTCTCGGGTCTCTCGGGTCTCTCGGGTCTCTGGGGTCTCTTGGATCTCTCGGGTCTCTCGTGTTGGCGGGTCCGGCGCCGCTGTAGGTCCTGCTGGCGAGCTTCTCGTACTTCTCCTTGTAAAGGTCCCGCTCCTTGGCCAGGCGCACCACGTCCTGCTTCAGCTGCTCCACCTGGCTCTGCAGGGTGCACTTCTCCGTCTCCAGCATGTGCCGCTGCTGGACGCGCTTGAAACGGCAGGATTGCGCGTAGCCGCGGTTCTTCAGCGTGCGGCGCTTCTGCTTCAGGCGGATCACCTCCTCCTTGCTGAAGCCCCGCAGCTGCCGGTTCAGCTCCCGCACCGTCATGCTGACCAGCTGCTCGTCCGAGAAGCGGTCCTCCAGGCGGGCGTGGTGTCCGTGGTGGTGGTGGTGATGATGGTGGTGGCCCTGCAGGGACCAGAAGAAGGAGGGGAAGAAGGACGATGAGAAGAAGAAGAGTTTCATATAATATACGGGCTTTAAAAATAACTGAACCCACAAAGCAGAAGCTTATAAATCTGTTAGAGCAGATGCCGCCACCAAGTCCGAATCCTGCTGACAGGTCACATTACATCAGAACAATTATGTCTTCCACACTAATTCTGTTTGTGTGCCTGCATGATATTAGTTTACATCTCATCGGTCTGTGAGAAATCAGGCCGAATGTGAAGAAACTCTCACAAAATCCCAAAGAAAGTGAAAAATAAATCAATTCCTGGATTTAAATCTTTACCTACATGGATCAGAACGTCGGGTACTGAACAAACAACCCGTGACCTCCATGATGGGTGGAAGTAAACAAATACAGAGAAAATACTAAATAATAGCTGGAGAGGCCAAATAAAGGATGAATATGATGGTGCGGTGTGCGGTTTAAGGGTTTAGGCTCCGCGGGTGCAGCTGGAGTTCAGGTCTGAGGATGTGAAGCTTCTGACCGGGACTCAAACTCTCCTCTAACCGGTCTGCAGCGGTCTGATGTGCGAAGAACTGAGAGCAGCAACATGACTTACAAACAAAATAATACTTAATAATAACAGTAAAGTAATTGATCTGCTGCTGTTTATTTTACTTCGGTATCAGGACTAATACTTATGCAGGTATTGAGAGCTAAAGTCTTTCTAATTTCTCACTGTGGCGTTTACACTTGATGTGTATGTGAGACGACACAGATGATGAAGATGATAAAGATGATAAAAATCAGTTTCCAATCTTACCAATCAATCAATACTTTTTAAATTGTATTTATAAAATGAGATCCTCAAAACTCGAACACACACCAACTATATGGAGCAGTTACACTTTAAGAAAGTAGAGTTTATTATCTGAACGCTCCTGCAGAGGCTTAACAGGAAAATTCTTACGAAATTCTTACGAAAAAACACTTGAACTACAAGAAGTGTATTTGCTCCTAAACGTACACAAGCTTGTGTGTGTCTGTGTGTGTGTGGGTGACAAGCTGTTTAGTCAATGACAGCGCGGTGTTGTGGTCTAGTCCCTGATGTGCCTGCGGGTTCGGGCCCCATCTAAGATAAGATGCAGAGAGCACTTGCCTGGTTCGAGATGTGGTGCGCCGCAGAGTTCGCGGACAGATCCTCCCCTACGTACTGCTGCCCTCGGAAGCCGTCGTAAGGCTGGTGGTGATGGTGGTGGTGGTGCGCGTTGCCGATGAGGGCCTCCACCGCGTCCTCCGGGGTCAGGTTGAGAGCCTCGGGGTTGATGTGGTGCTGGTAGCTGGGGATCCAGTACAGGTCCTCCAGCTGGGGCTTCCCCGGGGTGCTGTGATTGTTGTTCCCGCTGCTGTTGCTGCTGCTGACCCCGTTGGCGAGGCTCTGGTTGGGCTGCGCACCCGGGCTCGGGGCGCAGAAGCTCGGCGACGAAGGCACGGACGAGCAGGGTGTGCTGATCGGGGTGGAGGAGAGCGAGCCGGACGGGAGGCGGTGGCAGTACCTGTCGGCCTCCGGAGGTTCCTTCTTCACCTCGAACTTCATCAGGTCGAAGTCGTTGACGTACTCGATGGCCAGGGGGCTGTTTGGCAGCTCTGCGCTCATGGCGAGGTCGGTGGCCATGTCAGTCCATGCGACGACTCCCGCCCTCACAGCCAAACCGACGGCGGTCAGAGGAATCACAGCCTGACGGTGTATTTATAGACACGCACACGCCTGGTGCGTGGAGCTGCGGCGTGGCGCGGCCGGCTGAGTGGCTGAGTGGGTGGAGGAACTTATTAGGGGCTGCTAGTCCCTAAAACAACTTCTATATATAGCTGCGTGAATATACGTGTGCGTGTAAATGAACTTGTACACCTGCCAGCTCGCCTCCTCTCGCTCCTCTCGCTCCTCTTGTTGACAACTTATCCCGGGTCAGAGGCTGAAACTCGAGCCCGGTGAAATCTGGAGACACCAACCTGTCTTCTTGTCCTCGCTTCACCTCTGCAGCCGCTCGCCTCTGTGTGATTTACCCTCCTCCTACTCCTCCTACGCCTCCTCCTCCTCCTCCTCTTCCTCCTCCTCTTCTCTCCTCTGCTTCGGCGTTAATATTCTCCACGCACGCGATGTTTACACCTCCAGCAGGTCCCGCAGTTCCCGCGCAGAGCAGCGGGGCCGCAGTCACCGCAGCGCCGCTCGGCTGCCTGAGTAAAAGTTGGTGCGTAAATGTGCGCGCACACCGGCAGGCGTGCCAAACGTGCCGGCGGTCCAGGAGTCCGAGCGGAGAAAGTTCATGTGACTGACTCAGAGGTTGCAGATATTTGTAATCTGCAGAGTTTGTGGTCCCAGTCCACTCACGGATCCGGTCCCCCTTCACCGGGCTGTCTTGTTTACGTTGTGAGGTGATAAATTCCAGAAGGTTCTCGGTCTCTGAGCGCCGAGAGTTGTGCTCAGTTTAGGTTTTTTTTTCTCTCAGAGCTTTGCGGTGCAGCCACGCAGCGTCACTGAGGCGCTGAGCGGCGGTCTGCACTTATAAAGACCCCCGACCCTCCCACACTGAGGGGTGACGGGCCAATGGGAGGAGACGGCAGGGCTGGATCTGCATCCTCCTATAGCAGGGAGCCGAGCGGAGCCGAGCCGAGCCGAAGCGGCGGCGCGCAGGGAGAACAGGTGCAGCAGCTCCCCCCCTCTAGCGACCGAGCAGGTGTAACTGCACGAGGGAGACAAGCGCCGTTTGCTCACAGCGGCCCGTGACGTCAACGGCCCGCTCTGCGTCAGGAAAATACCAAACCTCCTTGAAGCCGAAGTTACAGGAAGTTTAAGAGCGAAGATTTGAATGTAAGCTGATTGCCTCCTTCTGCCTCCTTTACTAACTTCCTTATTTGGTTTCATTTTGAACCCTTTTTTTCTGGAAGAAGCGAAACTATAGAAAAAAAAAAGAAGGAAAGAAGAAAGGAAGGAAAGAAAGCAGGAGAAGAAAATGCAAGAAGAGTAGAACGGAGGGATCATCTCGTTTCCTTTGCTCCCTCTTTCCTATCCTTGCCCCCTCGTCTCTGTCTGCCAACATTCTTTCCTTCCTTTTACCATCGCTCTTATTCTTGTGTCCCCTTCCTCCTTCCTTGCCTCTACCTCCTCTACTCCTTCCTTCCTTCCTTCCTTCCTTCCTTCCTGCCTCCCTCCCTCCCTCCCTCCCTTCCTTCCTTCCTCCTTTCCTCCTTCCCTCTATATAAATGTCCCTGTGTGGAAACAAGGAGCAGAAAGAGTTGGTGAGACTGAAATAAATAAAAATAAAAAAGTGAAGAAAAAGGAGAGGAGGAAGGATGGAAGAATGAAAAACAGAAAGGATGAAAAGAAAAGATATTCTTCCCTTGTTTCTCTCTTTTCTCTTTGTCTCCTTTGCTTCTCTGGTCTGCAGTGAACAGTGTGAATGTGAATGATGTGATATTGAGGAGTGAGGAAGTCGTCCGTGCTTTGCTACATTGGGTCCAGGTGGTTTTGGGTTCATGATTCAGTTATTTTCTGTCACTTTGTCACAGTTCCTCTGCAGCCTCAGCTCAATCTTCACATGCTGTATTGATCATAATTCTGTAATCTGATCAGCATGAAGCTAAAATAAGAACAGAGAAGATTAGATTAGAACCAATCTTGGAATTATCCTCCTGTGTCATGAGTAAGTGAGACGTGCAGACAAGTCGCGTCTGAACCAAACATGTCACCACACATCAACATGGGCCCCAAACGTTGGCTCCTTCAGACAGGGCTCAAGGTTTTGATGGCACAAATGTGATTATTACTGACGGGTGCTTTTCCTCTGTGGTGCGTTCAGGGGAGTCTGTACATCTTGCGTATGTTGTTGTAGTAGTGTGTTTCTTTTCCACCTACAAAGTTCTGGTTCCATTCCGTATCCATGGAAACAAGGCGCATTCAAGTCAACGGTTTGCATTTCTCACCAGTTTGTCATGGTGCCATTGTAAGGCGGTTTCCAGGATCCTCCTCTTCCTCTTCCTTTTCCTCCTCTTCCGTCTTCTTAAACCAACTTCTTCCTCCAACTTTTTGGGCTCTGAACTGATGCACATTTGTTGTTCCTTTGAGCCAGGTAATTGGACTCTGAATTCTTTCATATTTGGGACTCAGAGTTCAGAGAGGAACATCTGAGCTGTGATTGGCTGCGAGCCTGCAGCTTCCTCATCCTCCTTGAGCACAAGTCGCCTCTGGCTCATCTCGGCCGGCATTGAAGCTGCTCCACCCACAGGCCAAGGCTCCACGCCGATCGGACAGGAAGTCGATATCGCTGGCGAGCATCGGTGGAGAAGGAAGGAGACCGGGAACCCTTCATCAGAGGAGAAGGAGGGAAGGAGCGAGGAATAGAGGAAAGAAGTGAGCAGAATGAAGGAATGGAGTGACAGAACAGTGGAGAGGACAACGGAAAGGAAGGACAGGGCGGATAAAAAAAGGTAAGAAGGAAGAAAAGAAGGAAAGAGGAAGGTGGTCAGTAGCTCAGTGGGTAGAGCTTCCGCCTGGGAACTGGAGGGTCGCCGGTTCGAGTCCCTGCCAAGGTGCCCCTGAGCAAGGCACTGAACCCTCAATTGCTCCCCCCTCTGCGTAGGGTGGTAATGTAATGTAAGTCGCTTTGGATAAAAGCGTCTGCCAAATGCTCGTAATGTAATGGAAGGACTAAATGGTCCTTCTTTCCTTCTGTTGGTTCCTTGGTTCCTTCCTTCCCTCTCTGTGAGTACCGCAGACTAGTACCAGAGTAAAAGTACTCGGTCATGGTGATTTACAGTCAGAAAAAATGCGTGTGGCGAAGAAAACCAGGTGGCGGCAGATTTGGTGAACAGGAAACCCTTGCACAGCGCTGAGCTTAACTTCCTGTCCGAGGCGCGGGTGAAATACGCGCCCTGCTTGCCTCAAATCTGCTGGCGAGGAAGAAAAGGCGTAAGCGAGATGAAGAGGACAGAAATCATATCAAAGTATTTAAAGTGTAGATGTCATGGGGGGGGGTGGCAGGAAGTGGCCCCCCGCTGGGCGAGCTCAGCACTCTGCATTGAGGTGTTTAAGAGGCTCTCCTGGGCTCCATTCAGGCCCGTGCACCCAAATTCTTCTGCTCAGGGTTTTCATTGTGTGGCGTCGCTGCTGCCGCTGCACTTCCTGCGCCAAGGCCGCACGGACATCAGCACGCCGCGGCTCCACGCCATTCAGCAGGACAAACGCCACAGCCAAAGACGTCCAGAGGCTGAGAGGAGGTGAGGGTTTAACGCCGCTCAGGAGCTCAAAGGCTCTAAGTCCACGTACGCAACGCAGCACGGAGAGAGATTTGATCCACGGAGAGGAGAAGCTGAGGGCACACACACACACACACACATAAACACATGCATGCAAACACACACACACACACACACACACATAAACACATGCATGCAAACACACACACACACAAGAGACACACACACACACAAACACAAGCATGCACACACACCCACACACACACACATAACACATGCATGCAGACACACACACACACACAAACACACGCACGCACAAACACACGCATGCACACACACATATACACACATATGCACACACACACACACATACGCACACACACATGCGCGCACACACACATGCGCCCACACACAAATGCGTGAACACACACATACACTCGCACACACCCGTCTTCTACACAACACAACACTGTGTTTATCATCATCATCTTTCCATTCCTTCTTCCTTTCTTTCTCTCTTCTTGTTCCCTTCATGCATTTCCCGCCTTTCTTTTTTCCTTTTACTGTCCCTGTATCCTTCATGTAGTATGATGCATAACAAAGTACTACCTGGAGCAGAGTACTGTCCTTCTGTCCTCCTGTCTGTCCTGTGGTACTTCAGTGTTACTGAGCTAAATGATCTTCACTGCTTCCAATTAGTAACAACCCAATGTTTTATTGATGAGAGAAAGTGTGTGTGTGTAATTAGTTTGTGTTTATACCTCTTATTTAGGAGGAGATGGGGCACACACACGTACGCACATACACACACACAAGCATGCACGCACACACACACACACACACACACACACACAGGAGAAGAAGAATCACAGTTGACCTTTCTCTTTTGTCTCTGATTTCTTTCGCTCCGTCTTCTCTGCGTCTCGTGCGCTTTTACTAAAAATTGAAATATTGATCTTAATTAGAGTTTGCCGAGCTCAGCAGCTGGCGTTGAGGTTTTAGACAGGAGGCAGCAGACATCTGTCTAAGGCACTTACGTCTTCAGCGCAGAGGAGGAGGAGGAGGAAGCGGTGAGGAGGAGGAGAGAAGAGTGATGGCTCCCTGTCTCCTGGCTTTTCTCACAAACATGTCGAGCTCTCCATCTCACTGCTGCTGTCAATACACACACACACACACACACACACAAAGCTCCAAAGCTGTGTTCAACACCCGACAAAGCTGCTGTGTGAGGATTCTTTTCAATATTCCATAATTGTTAAGTAATTCTTGGAAAATTGTTTTTTTGACAGAATTGTTTTCTTGGATTTCTTATAGATTACATTTTAATCAGCACTGTGCTGTTTTTGGAGACCCCCAGTGTGTGTTATTGATAACTGCATCGCCGTTTTTTTTTTTTTTTTTGTCCAAAAAACAATTTTTTCCAGAGCTCCATGCTCGACAGCTCTGTATTCTCTCACTCTCTCTCTCTCTCTCACACACACACACACACACACACACAGTCAAGGTTTTCGGGTCAGATTGCTTTAAAACGTCAACAAAAAACTAGAGAAACACCGATGGATGTAGTTCACAATGAAACACACTAGGGGGCCTCAAAATCAGTAAAATTTAATTGGAAATAAAATCAAAATCTAATTATTTATAATATCTTTAGCGATATGCCGGCATGTTTCCAAAATGTCATTATCGTCCTGAACTTGTGTCACTCTGTAGATATTTGACCTTCACTTAACAGGTCTGCAGGTCGTCTGCTCTTTCCAAGCAAAAACATCAGCAAGGTCACACAGAGGAGAGAACATTGAGTGTGTGAACGTATAGAACGTGAGCATTACGGAAAGGGACTCGGCCACGCAAACACTAAGAGCACCATCTGTGACGCTGCTAGCTGAGGTAAACGTTAGAGACGACTAGCTCGCCTAGCGCCGCATTCACCACACAAATTACATTTACAATCGTATAATCTCACACTAGTACATCTGCTTGTCCCAACTTCCATCTAATCATGGTGTTTACATGAAGTTTCAATAAAAGGAAAACATTTATTAACAGAAGGTTTGACATGTGTTTGGACATACGGAACTCACATTGACGGAACTCAACAGGATTTTTCGTGAAGGAAAATGTTTGTTTGGAGTGACAGGAAGCAGAAAAAGTTGAGAAATCCAAAACCACTTTGAGCTCATTAGTCAGACTGAGCTCCAAATGTGTGTCATAACACCTCAGTCGCCAAGCACCGGAGAAGATAATTACTGCGCGCACACACACGCACACGCAGCACGCACACACACACACACACACACACACACACACACACACACACACACACACACACACACACACACACACACACACCCTCAGCGATGATGATGTCATTGTGCGCTAGTGTGTCTCGAGGATGGCAGCCCAGCGTGCTGGTCCTGTCACCACCTTGCCCAGGAAAGCTCTCGTCTCCGGGGACTCAAAAGACCAAAACAGAAACACGCTGGTCACCTATAAACACTCACACAGCGCTGACGTCTGGACGGCCACAAAGAACCCATGACATAACGCAGTAAAGGGCTGAGGCTTTATTTGTCTTATTAAAATGTACAAAACACATCGTGAAGGAAAAAGATGTAAACATTAAAACAGCTTGACAGACGCCTTCAGGCGGCGAGGAGCCCCTCACCTCCGGCGCCTGGTGAAGTTATAGCCGCGGCTTGATCTGCAGCTTCTTCTCTGTGGACCAACACAGACAAGAAACACAATCAGGCACAGAACACAAAGTTCCACCTTTCTGCCTTAACCTGAAGACAACTTGTTTCAGGAGAACTCAAGAGAGAAAGCAGGAAAGATGAATGAAATGATTTGTCCCATTAGACCATCACCTCTTGAGACATGAAACATTTTGAAACTAAGGTTTGAGCTAGAAGGTTTTTGGTCTCTGGATTTACTACTCTTGGAGCAATTTTGTCAAAGCTAAACTTTGATTCAGGATCTGGTGATGAGTCACATCGTCGAGTTTGAAGGACATTTTGTTAGAAAGCAAATGAATAAAGAGGATCAGAATTGATCAGTTGGGTCTTAAACAGTATTTACATGAATGTGTAACTCTCGACTCTGACTCGTGTTTGTGTGTGTGATCAACAGGTCGGGTAAAACTGCAACGTTAACTCGACTGGGCGACTAAAATTTGACATTTCTGCCTTGCATGCAAAATTTCGGCCTTTTTTTGGAATAATTGTTGAGCGTTCTTGATTTTCAACTCAATTTCAAAAAAATATAGAAAAAAAAAACGCAAAAAAACAGAGAAACAAAAAATACAACTGCTCGGATAAAATCCAGAGGAAAAAAAGATTAAAAATGAAAAAACTGATTCCCTTTAGCAGTTTGTTTTAAATAAAACATTCAGTTTAAAACCACTGGTTGGTCTACAAAACTCCATTTAAGGGACAAACATGAGTAGAAAGAAGGAATGCTGTGAGGTAACACGATGATGTGACAGAGTGTGTGTGTGTGTGTCCAGCAGGCAGGAGCAGGTGGGCAGTCACGCCTGGTGGGAGGAGGAGGAGGAGGAGGAAGGCAGCCTCTCATAATCCTCTATCAGTCAAGTCTGTCAACAGAGAGCTCAGCTGTGCCTCCACCGGCTCAAAATCTAAATATTATTACCACTGAGCACCATGACACCACGCTACGCATCATCATCATCATCATCATCATCATCATCATCATAGCCTGCTGAATGCATACATACATACACAGATAAGACCATATGTACTAAGAATACATGTGTTTGAGGTGTGAAAGAGTGAAATGGTGCCCAAGGAGCCACACAGAAGTTTATTGGCTAAAAAATGACAAAAAAGACGATTGAGTTAGAGCTAGAACGAGTTCCTCCAGTTTAACAGCAGGTGAGGGAACTCAGAGAGAGCTTGGGCCTGATCGCTAGATCACCTTTAACCTGCAGCCTGTCTGGTGTGTCTGCCTCCTCTGGGGAGCTGGAGAGGGAGATGAAGGACGGCAGCTCCAGAGGACCCCTGGTAGGAGTCTGTGGTAGTGCCTGAGAGCCATGAGCCTCTGGCATGGAGATGGAGAGGCGGGGCCTAGAACAAAGAGGAGACCCGAGAGTGAAAGTCTGATGCTACCTGCTGTACGTCACTGCACAGCGTGACCTGGAGCTCTGACCTCTTGATTGCATCCTTGCCGCGAGCTCTCTTGGCCGCGGGGGGGTGGCCGGGTGGAGCGTTCCGTTTGGGTTGTTGGCGGTGCTGCAGCTTACATCGGGTGCCACGGGGACACGAGCCGCTCTTGGAGAAGTCTGGACACAGCAGAGTGTGTTTCTTCTTGCACTGCGAGTCAGAGACGCAAATGTCATAAATGTGTATAAAGTGACACAATGCAACATAAACATTTCCCTCTTCCATTACATTTATACACATGCGTCTAATGTACGCAGGGAAAACAGTGCAAAAGTTAGGAGAGGAGGAAGAGTCGTTAGGAATTCTTATTTGTACGATGAAGGGGAATAACAGCTCACACTTTCAGTTTCACTTCCATCTGATGACTCAATCAATCAAGCAGTAAGAGGCGCACCGTCTTCCTATTGACCATTTAGAGCAGGGGTGGGGAACCTCCGCGGGACAATTATGGCTCTTTCGATGACGGCATACCGCAAGTTTCAAGCATACTCCTCGTCAACAAAGGTTTTGGGTTCAATCGCGGCGCAAATTTCGAAGCGCGTTTAATAATTTTGTATGGGTCCTGAAGGCTGATGCTAAAATCAAAATGGCCCGCAATAGGGAAAAGGTTTCCCACCGCTGATTTAGAATCATCAGAGTTGACAGTCTAGAGAAACATGCTGACTGTCCAAAAGACGTTCCAAAACCCGTCACGTCGCCAGTCTGAGATTTAGACATGTAGTTGGACAGAGACACTACATAGTTACTAGTCACTTCCAAGTGGCAGACGAGCATATGTGATGAGGATGTGTTCAGTGGAGGAACGCTAAACGTAGGACTCGTAAGCCGCGTTTTCAGAAACTCTAACGTGCTGTGTCCTTCTTCTTTTACCCGCTAAAAATGGTAAAGACTTCAACCAACTTGCTTTCCTTCCAGGATTTCCTTTAATGTGCAGGTTGAGCAAGTGGGTCAGTGCGAGCGTCACTCTGCGAGCATTGTGCACAAGCGAGCGGGCGAGTGAGCTCTCACATGCATGTTTGCAAGCGAGTGTGTATGACAGTGTAATACGGGTGTAAATTGGTAGCTTCATTCTCCACGAGATCCGATCCCTCCCACCTGTCAGAAAAGCTAATTATATTCACTCTGGGGTGCAGGCAGTGACGAGTGTGTGTGTGTGTGTGCGTGTGTCAGAGAGAGAGAGAGAGAGAGAGTGTGTGTGGAGGGGTGAGGAGAGTGGGACAGGGAAGAAGACTGGTCCAGAAATAGTGTGTGTGTGCGTGTGTGTGTCTGTGTGTGTGTGGACAGGGATCTTGAGATGGATTTTCCAGGAACAGTGTGAGCTCTTGGTCGACCTGGACTGGACCCCAGCCACTCGGCCCTCACGCTCGCGTTCCTGCAGCCTTGATGTCCCAGCATTCATTGCGGCCCCTGGCCCTGGTACACGCTTGGATTCCGCTGCGGATTGCTGTCTAACATTACGCTTATGTATATCTTGTGTATGAGATTGAGAAACGTTTTGATTTCCCTCTCAGTCCGCTACTGCCTGGTTCCACGGTGCAGCCGCGTCCAAAATAGAGACAGCTGGGATGCCACATGACATCATTACGCTCGCATTATCCTTTTTATTCAGAAAATACATTTCCACCAGTTTTATGTTGGCCAAGCAAGTGCACTAAGTTGGTTTGTCCTCTTTAGAAAATTGTACTGGATATTCGCCAGTTCCATCAATAAGGTTGACTGATGTTTCAGTTGTTGTGTAAGTTTGGTTACGGTCTACTCATTCATGAGATACAGCACTTTGTCCAGAATGAGCCAGGTCGCCTCAACTGTGGCAGCCAATCATTCAAGCAGTAGTGAAAATAAAAAAACAAAGGGTAAAATTTGTGTCTGGCTTGTCCAGACATTCTACATGCAGAAGGAGGAAAACTTATCGAAATCAAAATAATCAAACCTTTGGAAAAGCTAGTGAGGCAAATATGGGCGGGGCTAATGTGCACAGATGCGGATAGACCCGAAGAATCCAGGCACCGAAGAACCTCAACCCTCTGACTTATGGTTACAGTGCCACCATCAGGCCGACAGGTACATAAACTGTACTGGGTTCATCCCTTGATCACGACCAACCTGGCAACCAAGCATGAAAACTGCTACTTAAGGTTTTGAATAATGGTGCTGATAAACACACGGTGCAAACCAACAAAGCCGCAAAAACACAACATGCTTTGGTGGAGGTAAACACGTACATACATGTAGAAAAAAGTGACTTGAGTGAGACGGAGCGGGAGGAGTTAACAACGCCAGAGCACTTAAATGGTGAAGGAAAGGGAAAGTAAAGAAATCGACTGTAAAAGCTCCATCCACTCCCCACTGCCCCATACATCCTCATTTTCATAAAGAGAGGAAGAGAGGGGGGGGGGGGGGGGGGGGGGGAGGAGGGAGCGAGAGAGAGAGAGAGAGGTGGAAAATGGGTGGAGGAAAAAGTGCCAAAGTGGACAGAACATCTTTATCCCACACCAAGTTAACAATTTTCCACTTGATTTAAGGAAAGCTGGGACGTCTCTGGGGCCTATTAGAGCTCTGCTGGGCCCAAACCAGGAGGAGTCAGCACATTCACCAGCAGGAGGAGCGGGGCGGGGGGGGGGCGTTCAGCTGACGCCCCACAGCAGAGCACAGCCAGACCATCAGGCTACGCACATCAAAAGCATGCTAGATGGATTATTGATCGATTGGTTTGGCATGACGTCCAGGTCAAATCATAAACACACGTCAAATACTACATACTGTCTTCAGGTGATTCATGTTGTAGGTTTAATGTGGTAATTCATGTTGTCATGTTGGACACATTCCACCATGGTTACCAGCACTGTCTGTTGAAGAGGGTTGATTGATAAATTTTGAGCCTGGTATATCAAAAAAAGCTTTAACCGAGCGGCCGTGTTGACCCTGTAACAGAGACATTACAGCTGCTCACTCACAATCCAAACTATTCATAATTAGTGGGATAAATAATAATATAATAAACGTGGGAAACGACTTTGACAACAATCTGCCTGGTTGTTGGCACTTATCTTAGCATCGGGTCAAAGGTCGTGTTTGCTTTCGCCACATTGCCGAATAATCAATTAGGTGCGACTTTAATGGATTTCCGTTATTAACTTTAATTAATAATAATAGTAGTCCATAACAAACAATTAATCGTGACGATTCCTCCTGTTCATTCATTCCTGCTGCATTGGTGGACAAACAATGCTCTCAGTGTGTGTGTATGTGTCTGTGCGGGACGTCTTCAGGGTACATGAGCGGGTACAGGGTGGAACTGAAACGAAAAAAAGGTCAAACTCCAGAAGACGAGACGGAGACAGAAGAAGACATGATGTAATGAATGAGTGAAAACAGACGCTGGTGAACGCCATGCAGTAAAGACAGCAGAGAGACAATTAAAATGAGACAAAGACAGGATGGGGAGAAGTCTGAGGGGAGGAGGAGGATGAAGATGGAGCGGACTTAACCCCTGAGCTGCTGGTGTGTCTGCCCGTAGTGCCATCCTCAGCATTTTTCCCATCTATAATTACTGCCTGCTATCCATCACAGAGCCGCCAGAGCCGCGCGGCGCAGTGCTCCATAAACACACACACACGTACCAGCACAAACACACACACAGACACACACACACACACACACACACAGGGGGAAAATCACAGACCTAAGCACTTCAGCTAATAGAATAAATATTAATATCCCTTTTGTTTTCTATATCCTCATTTCCCCGTGCACCATTTAAATGAGGTCTGACAGTGTGAAAAAGCATCTGTTTCACACTCGCTCCTAAATGAGGAGGAGGGGGAGACAGGAAAGGGGGGAGAGAGAGAGGGGGGGGAGAGACAGAGAAGGGGGGAGAGAGATAGTGAGACAGGGGGAGTGACAAAGAGAGACAGTGGGAGAGAGAGAGGGGGAAGAGAGAGAGACAGCAAGTGGGGGGGGGGGGGGGGCAGAGAGAGAGAGAGTGGGAGAGAGAGACAGAGAGAGAGAGAGAGAGAGGGGATCTGTTAATGGTGGATGTGTTGGACAGCGTGTGTGGACTGGAGACACAGTTTGGGAACCTTTGTTTAAGACATCCTTTGGAGGACAAGACGGGACAGAGTGTGTGTTGCTTTGCTTGAAGTGTACATGAGGGACGTGTGCGTGTGTGTGTCTTAAATGTCCAGTCACTCTCTGTCACCCATCAGGTCCTCAAAGTGTCACTCAGACACTGCAGCTATGTCATTACAGACCATCAGCCCCTGCAGCTGTCCCTCAGTGAGAGTGTGTGTGTATGCGTGTGTGTGTGTGTGTGTGTGTGTGTTCTAGTTACCAAAATACTTGTTTATCTAAGCCTCAGTTACATTCCAGTCGTAGTATTTTGTTGTAGAATCAACGCTGGGCCTTACTTCAGAGGGTGGGTTCTTACCTGAATGCAGTAATACTACGTTTACATTTGACACATACCAGAACTCTTTGTGTGTCTTTGTAATTTCATAATGATTTATACAATAAACAGGAATAAAGGCTAACGCTTTCACTTCTCTCACACCAGTGCTATCAGCAGCCTGTAGTAACTGTGAGTACTGTGACTTTATTCTTCCTTTCATTCCAATAAGTGTCCAGACGAAGAGAGGAAGCTCATAAATCAAAAACATAAAGCATCTCTGACACTCTTTGGAAGCTGATGGAGTGTGTGTGTGAATGTGTGTGTGCGTGTGTGTTTGTGTGTGGTAGGTACCTTCTCTCCCTCAGGGCAGTAGCCTTTGACAAAGTCCTGACAGACTGCGGCCTTGCGGGACACGTAGACGTGACTGTAAGGACAGTCGCTGTTGTTACAGATTCCCTTTAGGAAGTAGGAGCACACCGGCATCTGTAGGAGGGAGGAAGGGGAGGAGAGAGGGGAAGAAGGATGAGAGAGAAGCAGAAATGGAAAGATGTCACTTTTTTATTTCAGTTATGATGGCAAAAAACACCTTACATTCTTTAAGTCAGTACAAGACCGGCTGATGAAGAAAGAAAGGGAGGAGGGAAAGAAGGAGGTAAAGAATAGACAGAAAGGGAAGACAAGAAACCAAGAAAGGAAAGAGAGAGGCAGAGAGAAGGACAAAGGAAAGATGGAAGGGAAGGAAAGAAATAAAGAAAAGGAAGAAGGAAAAAGGGAAGCAATGAAAAAAAAACAAGAAGTAGAGAAAAAGAAACAAATGTCCAAGAAAAGGAAAGAAGAACACATGACACACTTCTATACAATGATGTAAACAAATTCAGATCAGAGCTTGATTGTGTTTCAGTAAACTATGAATGATCGTTGGCTTCCCGCTCTGCACGGAGGAGGGAAGAGGAAGCTGTGACGGCAGCAGCAGCAGCCGTGATGAAAGCAGGAGATTATAGGAGTTTGTAAACAGACAAGCGGCCCTAAACACTGCGGCACCGCTGGGCACACATGCACACGCATACACAAACACGCACAGACACACACAGTCAGACGAGTCGGTGTGCCAAGTCATCTGTCACACGGCGAGCAGCTAAATGACCTTAATTGCAGTTGACAGCAGCAGAGTGAGAGTGAATGTGCGTCCTGACAGCATGTGTGCGGTTGTGCAGGGATCTACGGGAGTGCGGGCGAGCCTGGTGGATACCGAGCTAAATATACTGACCAGCGGCTTCACAGGCACACTGCAAAAAAAGCGCAGAGCAGAAAGAAGCTCGACTTCTGTGTCACCAGACTGGCCTCCAGTTACTCAAGTCCACTTTGTTAAATGTTAGTGATTCATTAAATAATTATGACCATTTACAGGTTTGAAACACCTCACTAAGTTACACAGGAAGTGTGTGTTGAATGTCGTCTTAAGAAATGGCAGGGAAAATATAAATACTAATATGGAAAAAAAAAAAGAAATAAAAATCTTAAAAACTGTACGTGAGGAAAAATGGGATTCTTCTTAACTTTTGTACTTAAAATTTAAAAAGAAAATTGAATACATTATGTCTCTACTTATTGTACTTAGGTTTTTAAATGATTAATCAATGAAAACTGCAACAGCAATTAAACTATTAAGTTGAGAATGACTAAATTAATAATATAATCTTATTATATACCTCCTGAATCTTGGCTAATTGTTTTGCGGAGAAATTCAAGAAAACTTCTTAAACTTCTTAAGACTGCAAAGGGTAAAATTAATAATAAGGGTAAATATTAATAAGATTTTCTTGTTTGCATTTTGTGAAGTTGATGTTTTACAGTGCAAAGACGGGGGGAAGGGGGGTCTGTTTTTTGCGTGTGTGTCTGGTGTGTCTGTGTGTGTGTGTGTGTGTGTGTGTGTGGGGGGGGGGGGCATCAGTTCTACCTAATTAACTGCTACAGAAATATTTATCCAGGCTGCAGCTTGTCCAGCTCCATGATGTGTTTATGTGCTGCATGTGTGCACGGACGCCTCCTTTGGGCCAGCGGTGGAGGGGCTTGCCAGGGGAGGGGGGGGGGTCTCTGGTTTCGAGTTATTTGTGGGAGGAGGAGGAGGAGGAGGGGTGGGGTGGGGCTGGACTATCCACACTACTGTCCCTGGATCAGGTTCAGATAGCTGGGAGCACGACCCCCTCACAGACCTGTTTAAGGGTCCATGTGAAACGGGAGCAGTAGTATCCTGTGGAGGGGGGGTGTGGGGGTGGGAGGGGTGCTCTGGGGCAGGTGGGGCAGTTGGAGAGGTGGCATTACAAACAGACAGCTGGGCTCTCAGCACTTAGGGGCAGCACTGTGACAACCCACACAGGTGCAGGGCATTGTGTGTGTGTGTGTGTGTATTTGTGTGTGTGTGTGTGTGTGTGAGGGGTGAGGCGGGACACCTGTTCTGAGGTTGTTTATCTCTGGGAAAAAATAAAAGTGAAAGAAAAAAACAGCTTTCCCTTTTGAGCATCTGCACTTTCCCCTAAACGGACAACACACACAAACACACGCATGGACACACAAACACATGCAAAGGTGCAAGCACACACACGGTACATTTACATGAACGTTAATACATATACTACACAAAGTGCTAATGTATAAAAATAGACGAAAGCTCTTAAATTCAATGCGCCAATTATACACACACACACATACATACAGTATACATATACACAGTACATATACAGTATATATATATATATATATATACTGTATATGTACTGTATAGACAGAGCAATAGAGAAATCGAGGGAGAGAGAGAGAAGAGAAAAAGAGGCTTAAGATATTAAATATGTTGCAGTGGTGAAACACGTTGTCTAAAATATCCAGATTAGGGATCAAAGTTACATCACTCGACAAAGTTGTACGTTGTGTCTTGCTGATCTGATTGAGGACATTTTGCTACAGTGCGTATAGATCATCCTATGGAACTCCGTGGTGCGTTGAGAGTCTGCAGGTCGTGTCTGATTGCATTAAAGTAAGCGAACACCTCTGACTAATCTGGTCCGATACATCACCACTCCAGAAAATATGGCCTGAAAAATGAGCACGGGGATAAATCAACACCTGTCCGACACAGGACACACGGGTCACCGCAGGGCTGCAGGACCGGATTGCACTGGATGGGATTGTACAGGTGTACCTGATAATGTGCTAATGTGGTCTGAGGAGGTTTGGTTCGCTGAGGTGTGATGAGGTGTCTGTCTGCATGTCTGAGGCCACGGTCGTGTTCCGCGTCACAGGATTTGGAAATGAAACTGGTTTGCTTTAACACACGCAGGCCATTTTTTTTTAGAATCGCTCATCCGGGTTTGATTCTCTGCACATGAACACCCGACAACATGGTGCGTCGACGATGAGGTGGAGAAGGTCCAGTGACGCATTAGGCCTGGAACACACTGGACCATTTTATAAGATCGTGTCATTGGCGGAAAATTAATTTACGTGTGAAATTTGCTCACACTGTGCAAGCACGACCTCCTCAGTCCATTGACAAAATCCAATGAAGATGTTTTAGAATACAGAACAATATGGTGTGTAACCATGACAACACAAAAGAAGAGGAAGTTGTAATTTGTTTGTATCAACCACGTCAATAGGTTTACTTCTGACAAAAATACATCCGGCCGCCCGACAGCTCAATCAGGAGGTTGATTCATTTTTACGGTCAGTCGAAATTCAGCCCGACTCCGAAAGTACAAATTTGTGAGTTAACTGTGGCTTAAATTAAGAGTCAATCTCCGTCCTTAGAAGGAAACGGGCATCAGCACTTTAACGGATCTTAACCATGTAGATGCCAGAGGGCCTTATATTACACATCTTTAGGCTAATTTAGATCAAAGTTCTCGTCAGAAACTTCTCTGGACTAGAAGTTTGCGTAAAGGTTACGGCTTCTTTAAGAAAAGTTCACTGAAATGTCTGTTATAGTCTTTCTTGGCTGTGGGTAAGTGACTTTGCCAGTACGTTAGCCTGGTTTTTCTGAAGAATTACAGAAAAGTTTTTGTTGCAACACTCGGCCTTTTATCCTGCACGAGTTAGACCCAAACATTTCAAATCTCTCAACTATGATTATTATTACTTACTTTTACATCACATTGGATCTCGTCTCCCGTTGTGCCACATCATCTAAAGAGACAAACTGTCTTTACACTTTGTCAGTTGCTTGCCACGTATCTAAATTGGATGGTGATAGCGATATGTTGGAGGTACACACTTTCTTTAACAGACATGTGTCCTGAAAGTGATTCCCGTCTTAACTGGTAATTGGATCACCAGGATGAAACACCCATGAACATGTAAACTCCGCGGAGAAAGACGACCCTGGTGAGGTTTGAGGGTAGAGGGGTGGGGGGGGGTGGGGGACTGTCACACCACCGTAAACACATCGCTGAACCCGTCATCAGGCACTCCTGCACGCCTTCCACTATCATGGAAACAGGAGCCGTGCCAAGAACGTGAAAACGATCCACTGCGACTGTACCCGATCTTGTGACACCTTATACCCTCACACTGTACCCACCCCTGGCCTTTGCAATGTCCTGAGAAAACCCATTAAACATGACGTTGTCCACTCTCTAGGTATGCCTGTGAGCGCGTGTGTGTATGTAGGACGTGGGCGTTACCTTCTCCTTAGCCACCTTATGGGAGAACGGACAGCTCCCGTCCGCCTGCTTGCAGGTGCCACGGAGAAACCTGCAAGAAACACAAGCCACTAAGAAAACAGATGCTAAAGCTGAAAGCACCAGACTGCAAGGACGCTGCAGAAACAAGAGATCGGCAGAGATTGAGGAACAGATTTATCTTGGGCAGGTGACAAACAGCAGCAGAAATCTTTATGACGGGGTTTCTACGTTAGTTTGCCAATGAAATCCAAACTGTTTCTGTAGCAACCTTTACAAATACTGAGTCAATGACAAAAAAAAACTTGAGCTTGGGCAGAAGGGTAACAAACTTGTGGACAGATGTCAACTAACACTGCGCACGTCTTCTGTCTTCAGCTTTTTAAACACTAATTCATATAATATAAGCAATCGGACATTGTGAGATCCTGGTCCAAACTTTCTGACAGTGGAATGAAAGTGGAGACATGTCACACACGTCACGCACTTGTGACAAAGATGTGATCTAAGCACGCCACTTTGGATCGACCATTGTTAACGTTTGTCTGCCCAAACATCGCACTCATCCGTAGTTTTACAATTTTTGTGTTTTGTTGAGGCTAGAAAATCTTACTTAACTATGTTTGTGTGAGTGAAAGTCTTGATTTGAATTGATACAGATGAAGAATATTTGGTATTATATTTGGTATTGCTCGTTACCTGGTGCAGACCGCCACCTTGTCCGGGTCATGGATGTAGGGACAGCTGCTGCCACGGTTACATTTGCCAAAGCGGTTGTAGTACATGCAGTACTGCCTGGGCAGCTTCTTCTGCCGGGCGTGTCTGATGATGGCCAGACTGCGCTGCACCGCGCGGCTGCGAGGACAAAAGTCGCACAATCAGGCTGCAGGACCTTTAACTGCTGTGACGTGTTCAATGTTCATATGGATCCAAAACAAACGACAAGTGGAAAAAAAGTCCCAATCCTCTTTGCTTGGAAATCATTTGAGCAATTCCTAAATCTTATCCAAGCAAATCTGTTCTTCTTTGTCTGTGGATGAACTTTCCTCCAAATGGAATTGACGTTTCTGTGAAATTCAGCTACCTGATGCAACATTATTGAGATCAATGAAAAGCAGAAATATGTGGAACTCGCAGGACAGAGAAGAAACAAAAGCTGGATTAGAAACGCCATTGATATGCATGTTATGCTCTTTAGAGGTACGAATTGAAAAACATAATGGAAACACTTACATTTGGTTTATAAGCTTATGACTGAACTTTGTTGACTTAGAAATCTGCCAATATTTCGTCTGTCTTAGTGTTTATAGTGCAGAGCAGCACTTATAAGATTCAATCAACAAAATATGGAGTAGATCCATTCAACTCGTGCTTGAGAACTTCTCACACGAGCGCGTTGCTCGTTTCGACGCTCTGATGAACCTACTTGGCCAAGTGCCGCGTGCTGGAGGTTCGCATCAGGGGAGAGAGCGGGGCCGACACCTGGAAAGGACCGTTGTACCTTCCTGATGACGGAGAAAAGACACGAGTAAAACACACAGGAACACAAACAATCACGTGTAACAGTTTGACTTCATTCTAAGTAAGAACTGGAGGCAGAATCTCTGGTTTCCTCCCTGTTTGGCCTTGTTCCACATACAGTACTGGTTTTATGAGCTGTAAAAAGGGTTCTCTGCTTACACCTGGAGCCCCACACAAGTCACAAGTACTTTAGAGGCAACTGGAAGGGGACAGTTACAGTCCTTAACCATAGGAAGTCCCTCCCTGTGAGCATGATAGCATCAAACTCCCCTTACCCCCAAAAGGAGCTTCACAGAGCAGTAAACAGAGCTGCAGGTCTGCTCTCCTCTAGACCAGGCTGCTAGAAACCAGCAGAACTTCACCAGTAAAGGTCACATAGGACACAAAGAGTGACGTGAAAGAACTAAACACCTTAAGGAAACTTCCTGTAACCACATCTGAGCTTAAGTAAGGACACTGATACATGTTTGGATAGTTTCACTTTAGTTTCTGCTTATAAATCTAGATGGACTGAATACTGCAGTCACATAATAAATTCTCAGTGAAGCTGGTTATTTTATATGTGAAACTGAGCTCAGAAATCAAGAAATTTGTGGTCACAGTAAAAGGTTGATTTGTCCCACCGGGCTTAAAAGTAATTACTGACAGAAACAGTAGTTAAATTTAAGCTGTGGGAGTTTGTGAGTGTGTGTGAATGCGTATCTGTGTGTGTGTGTGTGTGTGTGTGTGTGTGTGTGTGTGTGTGTGTGCGTGTATGTCAGCCTAATATTTGGCTGGTTATTTATACTAGTGGCGGTTTAACACACTGGTGCAAAATCCAAACGTGACGTGGAGCACCGTCTGAGAACATCATAAACACAATGTACCCCATGCTCCGGGTAACACTGTGTGAAAAGGTGTGCGAGTGTGTGTGTGTGTGTGTGTGTGTGTGTGGGGTTACATATGGTGGATGATCTTATTCAGGCCTCTAATTTTGGAACTTTTCTGGCTGTAAGGTTGGCATTCCTCATCACGGCTGCTCTCTGCTGTGATGTCAGTGGAGCCGGGTTACAGGCTGGTGGGGGGTGAGGGGGATGAGGGGGACGAGGGCCTGAAATGTGGCGAAGACACCTGAGGCTTTCTTTTTTATTTTATTTCAGAGGATGCTATAGTAGGTGTGAGCCTATTGGGATGCGGGTCACGAATTTTGCCAGAATGAAGCTCTTCAGTTGAGGTGCTGGAGAGGGAGTGCACAGTGGGGCTCGAGCGGGAGGGGGGGGGGGGCAGATCCGGGCTTTAATCTGCGTGGTCCAGGTCTCCGGACCCTCCCCCTCTCAGCTCTGACAGATGACAGCTTTATTATTTCAGATGGCAAATCCAGCCGGCTCCCCTCAGTCCATTACAGAGCCACAAACATGAATAAACACCACTGTGTCACTGCAGCGCACACACACCGACACAAACACAGACACACACACCAACACACAGACCAACACATACACCAACATACACACTGATGTGGACTGTGTGGGACTCCAAACCCGACTACTAAACCCTCTTATTGACAAATCGAAACACATGTTAGTCAGCACCAGCAGAGTTATTACGCATAAACACAGTAAGTTGTGTCATTGTGTCGGTGTTGTGCTTCTCTACAAGTCTGTTGGTCTTTGAATGGAACCTTTTGGATCCATGTTGTTATTTCTTCTACACTACAGCACAGAGATAGAGGTTCTGCCCTCCACAATAAAAGCTCAACATATCTTGTGGGTTCACTAATAGAACTGTGTTATGCTATAATGAGGCAAAAGGTCAGAGGTCAATATATTAGTATCTAACTAAACTTCTAGCTTCATGTAGAGGAGGAGGCTTTAACACATGTTCATTGATCCATAAGGGTCAATTCAAAGACCTACAGACCCCGAGAGAAGCACCCATATACACAATGACACAACTTACTGAGGAAGAACATTACAGTAGTAATGATGTTCCTGAGACTCGCTGGTGTGTAAAGAACTGAAACTTCACTTTCTGTGGCACAAATATAACACAAATGTTTAGATGTGTGTGAGCTACAACATCAGACTGTGTGAGATGAAGCTGCGCCCCCTGAATACTTCCAACACAGATCAAACACATCCAGCACGCACACACACATATTGCGTCACCTGTGCGGTTGATTGACATGCTGGCTGTCACGGTGCGGGACAGCTTGTTGGCTGACACGCGGTATAAGGAACCTCCAATCCAGCGCAAGCTCCGTCCCCTCCATCCCTGAGTAGACGGGGGCGCTTCATGGGGGGGCCTCATGCGGCTCTGCAGGAACGTCCTGATGGAGAGAAGGAGAAAGAGAAATAATGAGTGAAAAAGGAAAGACATAAAGACAAATGGAGGAAGGGTAAGAAAGAAGGAGGAAAGGAAGCAAGGAAAGAAGCTATCAAAGAAACGAAGAAGAAAACAAAGGGAAAGAGAGAGAGATAGTGAAATGAGTAAGAAAGGGAAGTAGGACACAAGTAGAAGACGTGGGAAAGAAGGGAAGAGAAAAGGGAACAAAGAAGCAATGTTGGGAGGAAAGAGGAGGTGAGAGGAATAAAGAAGGAGAGAAGGAGGGACAGACGAGGGGAAAAGTAGAAACAAAGGAGGGAAACAAGCAACAAAGGAAGGATGAAAGGAGACATGGAAGGAAAGTATAAAGAACAAGAAAAAAAGGAATATAGCATAAACTTAGGAAAAGAAGAAAAAAACCAGAGGAAAAGGATTTAGAAAAGGAAGAAAAGGGCAAGAATGAAAGTAACAAATGTACAAGAAAGAGAGAAGGAAGCGATGAAACAGTGTTGGGATCTGATCGCAATATTTTTTTTTTTTTTCCCCGTTTCCCTGTCTGTTTTCTTCCTACATGTGTTGTCGTTCCTGGCTGGGCGTGGTTAAGAAGAAGAAGAAGAAGAAGAAGAAGAAAAACACCCCACGTTCAATCCCAGCGTTGAGAAATTTACATTCAGATACATACATTTCTTACATTCATGCAATTTAATACACAACACACAAATCAAATCACACACAAATCTGAAATTTCCTGTTCCCGCCATCTCACTCCACACACCTGAGGCTCATCTACAATCCAGGATTGATCAGTTACAGTATGTAGTATTTAGTTCTTCGCCAGATAGCTTCGAGTTCTCCCTTAAGCATTACGGTACTTGTAAAAGCTTCACAGGATATGAGCTGCATCTGTTTTTGGTCAGCAGTTTTTCATTGTTCCTGTGTCTCTTCCTGGATTTTCTAGATCTACTCACTTCGTTTCCCTCAGCACTCAGAACTCCGTGTCTCCAACCACCACGCCAGCGTCTTTGTCTCTGGCTGCACTCCAGACTCTGTGTCTCCGACCGCTGTCCGACTCCGTTCTCCAGTCATAGCACCAGTGGATTTTTGTTCCTGTTTTTTTCCGTGCTTGTTGGAGTTATAATACATTTCTGTTGTTTGTTCTCATCTCAATTCTGGTGTTGAGTCCGCATCTGTGGGTTCGCGTTTACAACCAACTGATCGTCACAGAGCTATCTGGCCACCATGGACGCAGCAGACACAACCCTTGGAGCACCTTCGGTACTTAAAGCTGTCGCCAGACATGGGGCCCTGCTCAGCCAACGTGACCATCACCTGAAGACTCTTGCCGAGACCAGCCAGGTAATGAAGCATCAGCTGGTCGAGTTCAGCAACCAGGTCGCCGCCCTCACCACAGCAGTCTTTAAGCGAAATCCTGAGCCATTCTGGGGTGAGTTAGACAAGTGTAGGGTTTTTTTTACTCCAGTGTTCGCTCATTTTTCAGCAGCGACCTGCAACAGAGTGCTGGCTTGGGCTGAAGCGTTTCTCTCCACATACCCATTGGACTCATTGACTTTCTTCAGGTTCTCAACTAGGCTGAGGGAGATTGTGCCTTCAGTTCTCCCCTGATACAGATCCTGCTGTTCTTGACCTTATACTGCCATCTTCTCGGGTTGTGGCAGCCGTCAGGTGGGAGGTTGAAGAAGCAGTCCGCGAGGCACAGCGACTGCAACCTGACCCTGGTGGGGGCCCTGATAATTGCATTTGTCCTCAATTCTGTCCGTTCCCAGGTTTTGCAGTGGGCTCAAACCTCTAACTTTGCCTGTCACCCTGGGATTTCACGCACTCTATCCCTCATTAGAAGACATTTTTGTTGGCCATCTATGGCGGCTGACACCAGTGCCTATGTATCTGCATGCAACGTGTGCAAGAGGTAAGAGCACCCATCGCCCTCCTTTGGGGTTACTCCGTTCTCTTCCAGAGCCTAGTCGTCCCTGGTCTCATACAGGGGTTGATTTCGTCACAGGCCTACCTACGTCCAAAGGCAACTCAGTAATACTCACCACTGTGGACCGGTTTTCTAAGACTAGAGACTGCAAAAACAACAACAGAAATTTCTGTTGTTTGCTCTCATCTCAATTCTGGTATTATGTCCGCATCTGTGGGTCCGCGTTTACAACCAAATTATCGCAAGAACATGACAAACCGAGGATGAAGACGAATGGAATGAAAGATGGAGAAAGAGAAAGAGAAAAGAGAGAAAGAAAGAGAGAGAGAGAGAAAGAAAGAGAGAAAGAGAAAGAGAGAGAGAGAGAGAGAGAGAAAGTAAGAAAAAAAATGAAAGAAAAAACAACAACCGGGAGTCGTCAATTTTTCACGTTAATGCGAGAAATGTTCACTGGGTCTGAATGAAAACGAGTCTCCTCTCCTCCTCCTCTCTTCCTGTCCTCCGTCCAGCTCCTCCACTATATCTCCTCACTTTATGTTTCCCATCTTCAGGACCCCCCCCCGCCCCCCCCATGTCACAGCACTCTGTTAAATTGCTCCTCTAATGGAAAGGACGGCAGTGTGGAAATGGAGAGAATTGAAAAGAGGAGAGGAGGAAATCAATGAGATAATAGGCAGGGCAGGGGGCCAGAGCCAGGGCCCCCCAACACACACACACACACACACACACACACCACCGCCAGCCTGCAGCGCACACAACAGGCGTCTACACACACATACACTGTAAAAAGTGATGCCATGAAAAAGGCAGGAGGAAACGTCTTGCATTGATTTTGTTAGAAGAGTTGAAGTGACTTCAGAGCTCTTTAATCAGAGTCTGGAGGGACGCAGCACAGATGACTGACTGAGACACGTTACTGCACTAAACGGATTCGTTTAAGTTCAATCAGCATCACTTTCAGTCATGTCGTTTGGGGAGGATTTCCTGTTTTCGACAGGGAAACGGAGAAAAATGCAGACGCATCAGTGGTTCTCAAACACGAGTGTAGCAAGGAGGACCAGCAGTGGTACGTGGGGGTAAAAACGAGAACTGACCATCAGGACAACTGAAGTGAAAATAACCTGAAACCTTCAGTGAGATGCTGTTTAACTTAAAGTGATGCAGCTTAACAACATGCAATGATTTATGGGTAAATGCTTACAGAGGGTTCATTGTCAAAGGTCATAATTACTATAGGATAGAGATCCATGACAACATACAGAGGGTTCAGGGTCAAAGGTCAAAGTTACTATAGGATAGAGATCCACAACAACATACAGAGGGTTCAGGGTCAAAGGTCAAAGTTACTACAGGATAGAGATCCATGACAACATACAGAGGGTTCAGGGTCAAAGGTCAAAGTTACTATAGGATAGAGATCCATGCCAACATAGAGAGGTTTCACGGTCAAAGGTCAGAGGTCAACATATAAGCATCTTAGTAAAGCGTTTAGCTTCATGTAGAGGAGATTTTAGAGGCTTTGAAACAAAACCTTTTCTGATTGTAATTTTCTGAAAGATCTGGACATTATATGATTATTTAAAAATGCAGCAGATAAAGTCCAGCTTCTAAAAAAAATATAAAGTGTTTGATGCTGAGCAGCAGAATGAGCTCAGTGAAACAGCATCCGTGATGTTTGACTCATTGACAGTGTGAAAAAACTGCTATTATTATACCAACTATTATTATATCAATTGATTTGATTAATTAGTTTTTTTACAGCAGCAGATGTTTTTACAGTGTACGCACAAAGAACCGCGTTCCGGAATCACTCACTCCACTCTGTATGCGAGCGCCGCGGCTGTAACTGTGTGTCTACAGCCAGTGTGGGATGCTGGATGGGGGTGTGTGTGTGTGTGTGTGCGAGCGTGTGCGTGTGTGTGTGCAGGGGTTATGGCGATAAATTGCGCTGTCCTGTCACTTCTATTTGGGGCGGATTGGGGCTGGTGTGCGGGGCGCCGCTGGAGGTAATTTGCTGCCGTATTTCAGATGGGCTGGAAATGGGTTTAGAGCGAGAGTTCATGCCTCCCATTATAGAGAACAGAGAGGGTTACCCCAAACACACACCGCAAACAACCCCCACACACACATACACACACACACACACACACATACACACACACATACACACTCACATGCAGCAGTGCAGAGCCGCTGCCGAACTGCAAATAATAAAAAAACAACAAAAGCCGAAAGAAAGCATATATGAGCCATGAGTGGGAGTCATGCCCGCGGCGTTCCTGACCGCATGCCATAACTCAGCGGCACAGACACTCCGGCTCACACACAAGATGGGTGGCTGCCCTACACAGGGCAACAGCAGCCAGGGGAGCCGTAATGGAGGCTAATGTTGGAGTGCTGACTGCCACCCTGGGAGGCTTAAACAGGGACCAGGCGGCCCACACGGCCACAAAGGAGGTTAATGGGGATATGACATGAACAGTTAACACAGGCAGCAGTTAACCCCCGACACAGGGCCACAGCCGGGGGGGACGGGGGCGCAGGGGGAAACGGGGGTTGGAGCCCATGGCCAAACCTGTAGGAAGAAGCGCAGGCTGAGGATGTTTGGATTAAACGTCCAGGCTTGGTTCTGATTTAGAAGAACCAGTTTCACGTTTGTAAAGTCAGAAAGTGGCTCAACATTCCGACAAGGACGAAGATCGTTTAAATAGTTTAAAATATTTAATAAACCCAACTAAAATACTACAGAGACTAAATAAAAAAAGAGAGAGAGAGAGAGGGTCAGAAAGAGAGAGAGGGAGACAGAGACAGAAAGACAGAGGGAGAGAAAGATACAGAGAGAGACCCTAAGAGAGAGAAGAAGAGAGAGAGGGGGACAGAAAGAGAGAGGGAGAGAGAGAGAGGTGGGGTGGAGAATGCCTAGAGAGCTCATCAGTCAATCAAACCAGGCGAATCTTATCTCCACGATTACCCACTGGACCCTGCAGAACCAACAGAACCAACACTACAGGAAAACCACTGATTCATTCAGAAACAACCTCAAATCCACCGTACACATCCTGATCTTCTATCAGTCAGTAAGTCAGTAACTCCATCAGATCTTCACCCAGAACATCAGCCTCCATCATCTGCTCTCAGTGCAGCACTGCAGAGCAGACTCTTCACACCTTAAAGAGATGGTACTTAAAACTGCCTGTTGTCAGTCAGTGTGCACAGCAAAGGTTTTTGTGATGTAAGCAGCACGTATGCGAATGCTTCCACAGTCCTGAACTACGCACATCGAGCGTTGGTGTTTGGTCGGCGACGGTGCAAGGCTGGAAGCTTAATTGGACCTAAATGAAGTTCTCAGGCTTGTGCGAATATCTGAGCTAACGTGAGACCTTTAGACCACGAGGGAACAACAGCTCACAGATTATCTGTACGACAACACTGAGGTCATCTGCCCCGTAACAAGAGAGGAGGAAGTGAAGATCCAGAGGCAAACCACAGAGAGACACCCTCAGTAGGTCTCCTGTGCCTGCACTCCCCTTGACCTGTTCTCCGTGATAACCTTGACCTCCAGAGGGCGGCGCGTTATCAGAGAGCCTCCGGGGCCGTCCGCCACACAAATCCACTAGTGGCGGACAGGAAAGTTCTCTCGGGGGTTGGGGTGGGAGGAGGGGTCGTCTCAACATTCACAATAATCTAACGAATGCAAGCGAAACACTTACAGCCAATAACGCCATCTATCCACGGTGCTCCAACGACAAAAACTACACAAACACAAAGTCAGTTTCACAAAACAAATCTTTACATTTAGTGAGACTGCTGAAGTATCACTTTAAGTACAAACTGAGGTAAAACACAGAACACTTTACTGCAATTCTGAACCTTAAAAAAACTACAATTAGATGCCAAAAGGTAGAGATTTAGGACCAGGAGGGCTGGAAAGTACTACGGTGTAAATATGTGTGTGTGTGTGTGTGTAACAAAGTGAAAGCCAAAGACAAAGACTAGAGGTGAGAGGAGGAGAGCAGTAACTCCACAGAGAAAGGTAAAAAAATATGGAGTGATAAGGAAGAAATTGAGGAGTGGGCAAGGGCACACGCCGACTCCCTGGTGACTCCCAGCCGCGCTTGTGTGTGTGTGTGTGTGTGTGTGTGTGTGTGTGTTTGCGCGGACGCTTGTGCATGCGATGCACAGATGAAGGAGAGAGCAATTCAGCACTACCGCCGCTGTTGATGAATGATCCGACTTTTGTTTTAGTGACAGGGAGGAATTTGGAGGGTCGCGCGACTGCTCCGAATAATGCTGCCCTCGTCTATTTGTCTGCAACCCAAGCATTAGTAAGCTCATATCGGGAAACAGTTACCCTTGAAACAGAGCGCAGCAAAAACAGTCATCTGGCTAATTCCAAACCGTAAGGATTCCTGCCCCGGCTTTAAGGTACGGCACTTAGAGGGAACTTAAGCGCCCGTCGTTACGCATCAAGATGCAATCAAATCCTGATAATAATGAGCGAAGGACCTCTTTTAAGGGGAGACAATAACATTAAGAGGGGCGAGCGAGAACGCGTCTGTGCGTGAAAACTCAGCAAAACAGGGTCGCCGTGCGCTGGACGGGGGGAGATGAGGAATGTGATAAGTAATGAGTGAGCGAATGAATTGGTGTATGAAGGGAGATGAATGGGGGAGTGAGTGCTGGAGAGGAAGAGCGAGGAGTGAAGAAGAGAGAGAGAGGGAGAGAGAGAGACAGAGAGAGAGCGAGAGCTGCTCCAGTTTATTGCACTGTCTCTTACATCCTGTACTGATCGATAAAGGAGCACTAAAGGAGATGAGCCCCTGCACTGAATGTATATATACTGTGTGTGTGTGTGTGTGTGTGTGTGTGTGTGGATGTATACATTCAAAAAACTAAAAAGTGGTACTTATTTGGGGTTTGGGTGTCGAACATGGAAGAAAAGAAATAAGGCTGAATAATGAATGAGGTATGAAAGAAGGATGCTGTTATTCCTGTTAACACACTGTTAAGGTTCCTTTGTTGATTCTAGCCTACAGTTACGAACACGTGACTAACGTGTATAAGTCGCCGGCTGATGCTAACGTGTCAGTCTGCTGCTGCTGTTCACGCTTTTCCATGTTTTGACGAGCAGAAACCCGGAACTTGGAGGTATCCACTCAGAACATTCTTATGGTCCCTTCCGACCCGTGACGAGAAGAACCACGGAAACCTGCAAGAACCTGCAAACACTCAAAGTTGATACACTTTCAGAGTGATGAAGCCCAAACTTACAACTACAGGACAATGTTGGCACAAAACTAAGAGAGAAGATCTCTGTGTCACGTGTATCTCTGTTAGTCTGCAAGAGGAACAAACACATTGATGTTTCTGCTCATAGGGTTGTGTGTGGTGCGTGTCACATGTTCTAGATCTGTGGAGACAGATGAGAGAAAAGTCTGACCGGATTTAGAACAAAACCCTGAAGATGGACCAAGAAGGAGGAGAGCACAGAGGAGACGAAGGCAAAGGAAGCTAACAAGGAGAGAGAAGAAATTAAAGAAGTGACAGGGAGAGAAGAATAGGGAGGGAGTGAGAGAGATGGAGGGAGACAGAGATAGAGGGAGAGAGAGAGATGGAGTGAGTGAGAGATGGAGGGAGTGAGAGAGAGATGGAGGGAGGGAGTGAGAGAGAGAGAGATAAGGGAGAGATGGAGGGAGGGAGAGAGAGACAGAGGGAGGTCTGGGCTGTAATTTATCCTGGGGGGGTTCCTGCTTTACGGCTTTCTTAATTCAACTCCTGCTACTATTAATGGAGTTAATGTTGAGATTATATCTATTTTCTGGTGGCGGGGGCTGAAATACTGCAGCCCACTGACCCCCCCCAAATAAGTCCTCCCCCTCCTACCACTAAATCACCCGCGACGCTCATTACAGCTGACGCCTGGTAAGCGCACGGCATGCTGGGACGGCATCACTTCCTCGCTTACTTCCTCTGGGTCCTGGGAGCAGAGAGCGTGTAGGATGAGCGGGTTAACAAGGGTCAGGTGGAGAAACGGTGCACTGGGACTCATCTGCAGAGCTAAAATGAGTGAAATGGTGTCTGTCAGTATTTACTAAGTGGCTACAGAGTGACAGCGTGTTTGGGTCGACTGAAGCGGCTCGGATGTTAAACGTGAAGTTTTAAGTTACTGATGTTTTGACGGTCTGCTATTTTATTTTTCTCAAACCATACAATCAGCCAATGCCTCAAAAGAAACCAAAAGAGCAGCTCCTCCTCTGTTGTTTAACCCTCGAGGCCATAAACATGAACACGATGTCATTGCCTCGTTTATGTGCTGAGGTCGCGAAGGAAACCTGTGGAATCCATCCTTGTTACGCTGCCAGCTGGTGCCTTTAGGTTTGCAGATGGACGGACCAGGGCGAGGGCTTTAATCATGCGACAGAGCAGAGATAAGAGAGGAGGACATATGAGGACATTTGAGGACAAGGATCATTCAATGATCATTCAGTGATCACTGGGTCCGATAGGCTGGAGATGAAGAGCGGCTCTCAGTAGTTAAGAGGAGAGAATATGAGCTGGAGCTGCACTCAATAGGCTCCAGCTGATAACAGCGAAGGGCCCGGCAGCTTTAAAGCAGACAGATAAAGCAGGTGAGAGCAGAGGAGGAAACGGCGGTGGATCTCCTCTCCCTGGGGACGCGACCTGCACCCCGCCCCCCCAGCTCCCCTCACTCCTACACTCTCGGTGATATTTCACGAGGTGTCACGCGGCTCAAATTGAAAATCCCTTGATGAATCAATATTTACTGCGGCAGCTAAATGAATAGTAATAAGTCACCAGAGGCCGAGTCCGGCCACAGCCCCCCCACAGCCCCCCACCAAATCTAGATTACACAAATGAACAGCCCACCCCCGACCCAACAAAGCACACACACAAAGACTAGTTAACTAGTTAACCATTAGTGGACAAGTACTCATCAAGTGCTTTGTGTTAAAGGTTTGACTCTATGATCTGAGCTCTCCTGTCTGTCTGGAGTGAGCTACATCGCCAGTTTCCTCAAACACGAGTCACACATCTACATGAGTCGAGTATATGCAGCAGAATCCTACTAATAGTGTATACTGTTTATACTTATACATACTGTATACTTTGAAATGGTAGCTTTTCAGAAATGCGGAAATGCGGAAAAGTATTGTCTTGTGAATTTGTTCAATATTTTTGCACAAATTGTGAGTCCTGCGTTTGACGTCGACTCTGTGACCGTGTGAAAGTCCTTGTGTGAGTCTGAACACAAACCAACATATTGCACTGTAACAATTAAGGAAAATAAGCGAAATATCTCCATCAAATGAAGGAATTGCCAAAAATACTCCTTATGATAACAGCATATTAGCGTTTATGCTGGCTGCTTGTGTGTGTGTGTGGGTGTGTGTGTTTGTGTGCACCTGCTCAGCACCTGCTACAGCAGCTGGCGTTTATACGCAGCGACTTTGCTTTGTGGCATTAATTCTGTGTTTTGTCCTTGATCAGCCGTTTTGTGTTGTACCGTCTCACCTGTACGAGGCTTTGCATAAAATGTATAAATACAAATGTAATGTAAATATGTACCTCATCATGATCCAAACACACGGACACAGCAAAAGTCAAAGGCCTCTGTCATGACCAGATAAAAAACAATGTTAAATCAAACGCTTTGATGGAAAAAAGTCCATGTATAAAACTTTTAAAATGTTGGGGAAAAAAACAAAAAAAACATATATATATATATTTATACTGTATATATCAATATAAACTACGATAGATTAATTATTCTAGCTAAAAATGTAATTTCAGGATCTGTAAATAATTTTTTTTATTTGACTGGTTCTTGAAATTTTGCAAAATATGAAATATAAAAGATTGAGGCTTGAAATAAAAGTCCAATTCATTAAAAAATGTAATGAATTTTTTTTTCGGAGCTTCAATCTGAGTGAGCCGATCAGCTTCATAATAACCAAAACAAATAACCAAAGGTCGTTCCACAAGAGCGCTCCCAAAATGCAGGCATGAGGTAGAGTACAGGAAAAGGAGTTGCAGGGCGGTCCTGCTGTGATCCTGCTGACGTTCCAAGATGGACCCCTGTGAGGACAGAGGCTGGGACGTGTTTGTGCCTCTGGCTCCAGGAACATTCCAGCACCAGAAAGTCCGACTTTGACCTGGTATATTGTCCTGTATGTGCAGGGAGCGTCTTCATGGCGATGAAGCCACAAATAACACATTAACGCGACGTCCATCATCCAATAATGACCTCATCATAAACTTTAATTAACTCTCCACCCTCGCTACGCTGCCATGTTGAACCACACTAAAACACACACTCTCGCCTCCGAAGCTAAACATTTCACGTTTTAACTCAAACTAACTGGCTGAGCACAAATTATTTTGTCTGCACACAACTTGTTTGTTGTGAAATCGTGCTTTCTTTGCATTTAAACTTAAAGTGAGAACGTGAGAATGACAGAATGAGGAGCGTGGGGATGCTGTGAGGGAATGCGAGTTAGATAAATGAGGGTGGAGGGGAGGGAGAAGAGGAAGAAGAGGAGCTGGGGGCTGCAATGACATTAAGGAGTGTGTGTGTATGTGTGTGTGTGTGTGTCCTAGGTGAGAATCCATCCCTGCTGGTGTAAATTAATGTGGGGAGCTCACTGGTGTAAATGGTTTATTCTCTGGGTTATCTACTGTGTAAGAATGAGCACCATAAATTTGGAGCCTGGTGATACACATGACTGTGACATAAAGACGGGCCGCCGCTACGCCCTGAGGGATATTAGCATTAAACCCAGACCTGCAGCGAGCAGAGGTGTATTTGTCTTTGCTAACGTGATGGCAGCATGGTGGCCGTGTCATGCCACAAAACAAAAGCCCTCATACACAAAGAGGTGTGTGTGTTTGTGTTAACATAAACAACGCAAAGAATGATGCTGCGCAAAGTGGGGCTGCGTTTTTGCATTAACAGCCTTATTGCGTGACACAACGTGAAAGTTTGTGCTTGTCTTCAGGTCTGTAGGAGTTTGAGTGGACCCTTATGGATCCATGTTATTCTGTCTTCTACAGCACAAAGACCAAAGTTCTCTCTTCCACAATAAAAGCTTAAGGTATGGAGCTGTGTATCGATGTGATGACACACGTGTCTCATGGATCTATGTCAGTCATTCTATGGACCACAGAGATGTGACGTGAACACCAAAAGCCTGTTAGTTTGTCTCTCTGTTTGCTTACAGTACTTCATAATCAATGAGAATATTTAATTGATTTTATGACTTTATTTTGTCTGTATTGTATTTGTACGTTAGTCATTGTATTATTTTGAATACATTTCCTTTGTTTTGCTATTATTATTAATTTGATTAATGACAGATTATATTTATCCATCGTATAATATATATTTATCATATTGTATAGTATTATTTATAATATTGTATTATTCATTGATTTATAAAAGGGATTTTTCTTTATTTGATATTTGATTGACTAGCGGGCTGTATTGGCTGTGTGTTACCTGGCAGACTGGATCCTCTTGGTTCTCCAGGAGAGGGTGGGGCTGTAGGGGTTGGCGTGTCCACTGCCTACGCCTGGGCGGGTCACCAGCTTATAGCGTGTCCTGAACACCCGCGGGGAGGCGGGGCTACGGTGGTACGGAGCCGTCGGGCCTGAGGGCACAAAGACCAAAAATCAGCAGTGCTACAGGAAATACTGCAGGAAAAGTACTACTGTGTAAAAATACTGAAGTGTGAGCGAAACCAGTAAAAGCATTACAATGTAGCCGCCTTGTTTTGGGAAAGAAAGAGGGAAAGGTGATATGGAAGGAAACAAGGAATTAATGTAAAAAGAAAAGAATCATTTTTGACTTCTTCAATACATATTTATAGTATAAATGTAAACATACACAGAGTGGAGTAAAAACTGAAATCAAATCAGAACAGAGAAACATGACCGCAGATACAAACCAGAGACGAGCTTATTAAATGTCCAGTCATCAGTGCGCACAAACACGCATACAAACACACACACACACACACACACACACTCGCGCACACACACACACACACGTGTACACACACACAGACACACACACTCTGGCAGGTGTGCTCTTTAATAAGCTTCACATATAAAAATGAGGGAATAACAAAGGCAGAATTTTTATGAGCCTAATAAATCACCTCCTCTGTCTCCTTCCTCCCTGCCTTCATCCCTCCTGCCCGGCCTCCTCCTCCTCTCTTTCCCTCTCTCTCCCCCTTTAAGTCTCATTCGTTATGTCGTTTTACAGATCCATCAGAGGAGAGGCGGAAGAGCGCAGATCAGCGAGAGAAAAAAAAGGAGAAGAAGAAGAAGAAGAAGAAGAGGAGGACCGAGTGTTCTTATTTATTTATTTGGCCGCTGATCCATCACGTTGTTTTATGGCGGCGCGGCGCTGGGCTGACACGCCCGCACACTTCCTGTAAAGAATGGAATCCGCGCCGTGGATCAGGAAGTTACGCGTTTACAGATACGGGAAACATTGTTAGCCACTGAAGCACTTCGATTACGGACGCTTAATATCATGTTGTTTCCGCCGAGACGACGAGAACGTTTTCTGGCATCAATCTTAAATGAGTTGCACATGCAGTTAATTGAAAATCGGGAATATTCCACCAAGAACAAACATTACTTCCGCCTCGTGTCGAACACTCTTCACCACGATGGTCGGCGACAACACTCCGTCTTCCTAATGAGTAACGGAAAGAGCGAGGAGACGCGGATAACAAACGCGTTCATGCAGCCAATGAGGAGCTCGTCTGCTATCGGCCCTCACAAGACTTTAATTGCCAATTGTCATGATTGTTGCTATTTTAATTAGCACCCGCTAACAAACCGTGACCACCAGAGCCGCAATGACAAACAATAAAATGATTCGATTTTCACTTCTCTGCACTTCCACGTTGCCCCCCTCTCCCCCCCTCCCCCCTCCGGTCTTCCTCCCCCAGCAGTTCTTTCATTTGTCAGCAGCGTTGAAGCTCTGGATCAGCTGGAGAATTCATCTCCGACAAACATTTACCACCATACAAATCACTGCACACACAAACACACAGACACACAGACACACACACACACACACACGCAGGACATTTCTTACACTGGGGGTGCATTTATTTCATTTGTTGTCATTAGTAATTAATGAATGTATCGATTATTTTTAGTTGTTTCAGCCGTTACAGATTTAGTGCAGATGAGACCCGTTAACGTTTGTGACGCGACACAAACCCTCTTTCACAAAACGCAACTTTGAGACAGGAAGTAGCGTCGCAGGTCCAGATTCAAACGTCACGTAAACAATATGATGTCATCACCAAATGACGTCATCTTACTGTGAGTAACAGATGTAGAGTAGGTTAAATGATTATTACAGGCATCATGATTGGAGGAGGAGACTTCATGTGTTTCTTCAACCGTCTGATAAGTGATAATCATATTAACTCCATCCACACAAACATCCCACAGCATTATGGCAAATAGTCTGAAAGTCCTGAGTTACACCGTCTTGTGTGTTTTCTTGGGAGAAATTCATCTCGAAAGAATGAATGTGTGTGTGTGTGTGTGTGTGTGTGTGTGTGGGGGGGGGGGGGGGGGGGGGGGGGGTTATGAAAGAGAGTGCTGAGGAAAACGAGAAAAGAGAGACATGGGGGGTGGGGGGGGATTAGTTGCCTGGCTTGTCGTGAGGTTTTCTCCCACAATCCATCTGTATTGCAGTCAGAGCTATTTGGGCGTCCTGGCAGATGACAAATAGCGCTTGTCAAAAGGTCCCCCACACACCTTTTACCCCTCCCCCGAGCATCTCTAACCAGCACCTCCATCTCGCTGTAAAGACGCTGTCCAAGAATCACCACGCCACTGTGTCCCGCACTGTCACACAGCTGTTCTACACTGACTGCTGGTTAATGACATCTATAGCGAGCCGGTGCTGTGTGTGTGTATGTGTGTGTGTGTGTCAGCGGCGGGATGGATGGGCGGCATTGCTCTGATTGTAAACCACTGCAGGTTGTGTTGCTTGAGTGGCTCTGGGAGCAATGGGGTCTCAATCTTCCACCGTAGGACCATGACCAATGAGTGTGCGGACTAACACACACACATATACACCTGGGGTCTCAATCTTTCCTTAATAGACCTTTGACAGTGGCCTGCCATGCTGTGTGGGGGCGAGCGAGGCGGCGACTCGCCCAGCGAAGTCGCTGTTTGCACACGCGTGCACCAAACACGTCGCCCATCCATCTCCCACTGATCTGTGCTGTGAATCCGCAGATAATCGCCTCTGCTCGACCCGCAGCGCTCTCACCGCTCTACTCTCTCGCTTCCTCGCTCCCTTGCGTCCTCGCTCCCTTGTACTCTCACATCCTAACACCCTTGCTCCCTCCACTACTAACCTGCTGCATTTACTGCCTTGATAACAGTGGTTCAGCGCCATTTCGCTTCTCATTTGCTTGTACTTATGTTTACACCCCACACACGTGCCGTTGTCACACAGCCACGTTTCTTTAGGGTTCCTACTTAGTAGTAGAGTCAAATTCAAAGTGAAGTCGTAATCATTTAGTGTGAGAAACAATAAAAATGGAGAGAGGCAAGGCGGCAAGGTAGAAGGAGTCTAAGTGTTCCTCGGCTGAAAGGGGACAGTAAGAAAAGCACTGCAGCTCCTCATTTTGCTCCATGTGGTCTCGTTATTGCTTTGAGCTGTTGTGTGCATACGGACACATTTCATTGTACTTGTATAATGAAAATCAAACTAATTTTCTACTGAAGTATCAACCTAACGCAGGGGTCAAACAGCAGGGGGCGCTCCATCCGTTCTAGCAGTTCTCATCCTCTTTTACTCAAACTCTAGATTCCTCTGCAACTTGTGACAGATTATTCATGGAGAAGCGGCTTTATCAAATTAAGACGGCAGACGTATCGCCGCGTAAGTGGATCTACGCTTGTCGAACTCCAGGTCCGTCCCCGAGATGTCGCCGTCGTCTTCTGTTCGCACCGTGGACAAGTTGCGCTTGCAGAGAAGAGGAGCCGCGGTGGGTCTGAGCGCTGGATGGCCCTCTGACTGGGGATAGTGACAGGCTCTTTACCCGACATCCTCTTAGGGATCCCCTGGTGATCCCCTCGTCCTACCTGACGTATGATCCGGAGCGCGGCAGCCTGCCGTCCACCCCCACCCTGGGACAGCGCGGCACTTCATAAATCTTATTATTGACGGCGCCTGTTCCCCATTTCCATCCCCGGGGACTCATCCTCCGACTCCCGCTGCTCCGACGCTCGCACGGAGACAGCCAAGCCGCGCTAACTTCAGACTTAACAAGTCAGTTACCACAATTTAATAACCCAACGCAGTTATGATAAGGTGATCCCTGCACGTTTGACACCCACTGACAGTCAACCCGGAGGTGTCGACAGAAGTGATGCCCCACCCTGCAAACCTTCCTCTTCAAAATGCTGCTTCCTAGAACTCGTCAGGGTGCAATGAAAACGCGGTGTGAATTGTTTCCACTGAAGGGAACAAGGCCTGAGAGAGGGCGAGGCTGAGCGTGGGTTCATCATGTAATGGGACCTATAGTTCTAAATAACGACGCTTCACCCAACACAGCACTATGCCCATACTCTCTATTGGTGTGTTTCACTTTGCTTGAAACACGGATGGCTTGCATGCCCAATGTAACCCTGGATCATTCTGACTTAGAAACCTCGAGAAGGTTTGATCTTCTGGTGGCCACCAAGCTCTCCAAAGTCTGGAGAAATTGGCGTTCCAATCCAAGGCCAACAAGTGTCTGGTTCCTCTGTGACCTTCACTCTTTCCTAAAGCTGCCTTCAGTGTTCTGGGACTCGTGTGATGAAGGACAGATGGTTGAACATGAGCGCTCTGCTGTCCAGCTTCATGTGGTGTCAAAACCAGATTAACACTTGGCCGCAGCATAGACGCCGGACATGAAGTGTCTTATGTTAGAAGTGTTGGTACACCGTGGACCTGCTACAGGCTTTTAAAGGGGAATACTCAAGGGCTCCATTAGTGTGTGTGTGTGTGTGCGTGTGGGGGGGGGGGGGGGGGGATTAAGAGTCGGGTTGATGAGGGCTGATGGGTGTGAGAAGACGCACACCCACCCCTCCCTTGCCTGCCTGTGTGGTGATGATGTCACCACAGGGAAGTGTGTTCAGCGGGGGGTGGGGGGGTGTTTTGCAAGGAAGATGGACAGGAGCGAGCAGGGAATGGGGGGGGGGATTACTGGCTTGTGGCCTCGTCCATCATCGCTGTGGAGCCATCAGCTGTAACTTACACCAGCTGACCCCCGACCCTCGCGCTGACCACAGGAGGGAGGGTTGGGGGGATTCTTCCACAGATGCAAACACAAATCAAGCGTAGAACCACAAAGTTAGGCATCGCTGCGAGGCTGTTGATGGGATGTGACAGATTTAACTGTACGACCACGACTTACAGAGCAGCGTGCCACAACACCGCAAAAGAGGTTTTAAAAAGGAACACATAAAAATTCCAGGAAATTTGAAAGCAGCACGTTGTTGTTTTTGGCGCCCTCTAGCATTGTTACTGTTATTTCTTTACAACACTGTTGCAGAATCCCGACAGCAGTGTTTGAGCAGCTGTCAGGGAGGATAAAACACTCTGACGTCAGATTTTCGGTAATTCACGTTTGCTCAACACGACTGTGCCATAATCTTGACGTACAAACGCATTAAGCTGGTCTATGAAATTTAAGGCTGCGTAGAAAACTGGCTCCTCAAATCTACTGGAGGGAATCGATCTCACTCACATTCTGTCCACTCTGTCGCGTTTCTCTTATGCGGTAAAACAATTATACATTTTTGGCCACTCGAAAGGTCAAAACAAGCCACAGAAGAAAACACACTGGACCAATCTGCTTTCTGCATTACTATTACTTAGCTGATATAAAGAAACTATTTCATGTCAAAAAGTTACTTGCTGCTGCTCTAACCGTCAACAGCACTTGAAAGCCAGAATGTATTTTTCCTCCTGACTCTGCAGTATAACCTCACTATACATCAACAACAACAAGGTCTTCATCACCATTTTATCATCTCCATCATCTGCTATATATCTACAATCAGCATGGAACCTTATGATGCTCCTATATTTTCCTATACTTTGAAAGCACACACCAACTTTCTGAAGAGATAATATAGAAAGTATCCATACATTAAGGTCTTTCCTAATGTTGAATAATATTCAAGCAGACCTCACTGCATCCTTGATGAATAATTCAATGATAATGGTGCCTATGCGTGTTTTTCCAAAGTAGCCATAGGCTCCTGCAGCCATAAAGAACATCAATAACTTAAATAAGATATGACGAAAACACACATTTCCTGTGAATTAAACCTTGACCCTGAACCCTGAGCCCAGAGCTGACAAAATCTTTAGCGGCCATCGGGACGTCTTCAGGTCGTGATTTGTCACTAACATCTTGTAGGGCATCCCGCACAGGGCTGCCCGTGTCACAAACAGCGGCGTCTGGGGTCAAAGGGATGACTGCGGCTGTCAATCAGCACATCCCATTAGCAGCATCAAGAGGAAGAGCCTGGGGCTTTGGTCCACTTAAGGATTTCCATTATTTGTGGAGTTGTGAGTGTGTGTCTGTGTTTGTAAGGATAGTGGGTGTGTGGGAGTGTGAGAGGGAGACGTGTGTCATAAAGCCTTTTCCAAGTGTGACTGGGGCACCTGAAGGTTAAGTGAGTGCATCCCTAAAGGGCAACACCAGATTCCACAAGGGATCTGAACCTCTGGCCCAAATCATACATGTCAGGGCCCCCCCCACCCCGAGCAAGTGGAAGCAGCCCCAAGGGGCAAGGAAGAGGGGTGTGTGTGTGTGTCTGTGTGAGCCACTTAGTGAGGGGATGGTGGGAAAGAAAAAGGGATAAAATGGAAGTAGAGCAGGTGTGCAGGATCTGCTTCAATGCTACAAACAAATCCAAAAGGCGGCAGCGGTGATATTAAACAGCTACTTTGTTAGTTAGAGACAGACAGAGACAGACAGAGATAGAGAGAGACAAACAGAGGGAGGGAGAGAGACAGAGGGAGAGTCACAGAGAGGGAGCCTGTGAGGAGACACTTGTGCACTCTGCTGCGGGTGTAGTGGTGTCTTTAAAGTGTGCAGCAGCTGAACTTTACTATTCAGGACTTCATTCAAGTGACCTGATGTGCAGTGAATTAATAAATATGCGGCTTCCTGTACACGTACATGTGAGCAGGTGAGTATGTGTGGCGCTGTATCACTGAGAGCAAGTGAACATTCTTCATTAGTTTCTAAATGCCAGAAGCAGAACACAACAGTAGAGAAGACATTCGACTCTTGAACATCCCATTACTCTAAATCAAGGATCACTTGGTCCCAAGGAAAAGACTCCTCACAGGGTTGTGGAAATTGTGGAGACACAAGATTAGCATTTCCTCGTCCATTCTGTAACCATCAACATCACAGCGTTCATTGTATTCTTGAGCTGTGGAGGATGACTTCCGGAATGATAAGTAAATGTTGTTGGGTTTTGACGTGGACACATTATTGGAACGACTCTTTTCCAACACTGACGTGTAAAATCGTCAGTAACTTTACATGTCTGAAAGCTTCTTTAATTTCATCGTACTGACTGATGGGTTGGAGACACATGTGGGCCCCTGCGGCATGTAGGGCCCCACACGCGGGATGACCGGAGGTGGATCAGGGGTCTACATTTAAACCAAGCAAGGTTCTGGTTGCAGATGCCAGCGTGGCGAGCATCCGTCACCCTGGCGATCCTTTGGGGCCAGTGAGTGATGGAGGCCGGTCAGCCGGTTGGACACCGGTAGCCCTGAACTTCTGTTTCAGCCGCTGAGTGAGAGACGAGGAGGTGACTTACAACCCCGCCGGGAGACACACAAGCATCGTGAATGTGTCAGAGCGTTGAGAGAGAGCGGGGGGGTGGGAGTGACGAAGAGGGAGTGACACAGACTAGAGGATGAGGGTGTTCCTCTGGAGTGCTTAAACGTTCTTTACACTTTAAGTAGAGGAACATCTCTCAGAGGCTGAGGGTTATGCTTACTTACAGCTGCACTCCTTCAAGGTCAGGCAACCAAAACACAGGCAGCCGCCCAGCAGTTAGCTCCTCCTCCTCATCCACAAGAGAGCTACGGCTGAGAACTAACCGAGAGCTCGACAAATCACATCCCAATTAGGTCAATGGCCCAGGTATTGTATCAATCCTGTGGAAAAGCCTTGACAAGCAACTCTCCCTGAATTTATACATTTAGTTGAACAGTTCATAGAAGCCCCAGCCGTCTCATTATGTTGTTGTTATTTAAGTAAATATGCCAAGTGCTCTCCATCTGTTACTCATACACTCTGTAAACCTTTTTTAACGGTCACAGCAAACACAAACGTGTCCTCCACGTACTAAATATTCAGCCCAAATCTACAGTGAGAACAGGACTTACATATATAATTAGCACAGCATTAGGAGAGGAAAGTATCCTGCTTGTGTTACTGTAAAGGTTTGTGTGTCCAATAATATATAGAGTATAAGTTTACAGATGACTCTTGGCATTGACTCTGATATTTGACCTTTGCATCTCTAAGTAATGAAGAGGGCCTGTTGGACGAGCTGCAGGCCCGCGGGCCACGCTCGGCTCTGTGACGGGGGGGCGGCAATGGGGCTCTTGTGGTGGCACTACTTTTACTGAGGTGAAAAGTGAGGGTTCATAGGCTAAAGGTCAAGAGGGAGAAAGGGGGACAGCGCGATGAGGGACAGCCAAGCCTCTTGTCGGCTCGGGTGCTAATTTGGTGGTGGCAGAGGGCCAAGGGGGTCCGCTCTCTTCTTTCCCATCCCTCTGAGGACCAGCAGGTGCTCGAACCGAGCCAGGCCCCAAATAAACACTCCGCCCCTCCAGCTCCTTCTCAACATCAACGGCTCTCCAGTCACCGGCCTCCTGCACGCACTGCGCCCACTTCATCCACTCCACACAACACAAAGTGGACGGCCCCAAAGGACAACAAACTGAGGAAGTTTAAATGCATTTACTGTCAGAGCCACGTCAGCACGTCTAAAGCCAGTTAGACAACATTGTTGTTCTCTTTGCTGTTTTCAGTTTTCCTGATTCGTTAAGCTGAACGCTCGCTGAAAAAGGCAAAAAAGGCCATTAAACTCAAGACATACGTACAAAGGTCATAGGTTTAGCTGTGCTTTAATGGTTATTTCAATATTACTTTGAGTGACATGCTATATTTTGTTCTGCTTGCTCTCATGTAATAAAAAAGACAACATCTGAGGACATCTGAGGACATCTGAGGACATCTCCAAGCTGATCACACGGATTAGCTGATAAGGTATGGAATGGAAACGCATCACAGCGGTGTGGAAGCTTGGATAGACCTTTGGAGACGTGATGCCAATATCGACTCCAAGACATTTTAAGGAAACCGACCCGGTAGAAACGCATAAAGGGCATAAGCTTGTTCCAACAACTGAGATTACAGAGGGATAACTCTTGTCTTACTGCTCGCCATGTCTACGTTTGCTCTGTCTGTCCTTCTCTTGTGTACCATCCTCACCCACCCACGGTCCTCTCGTGCCGTGGTGGCATTCTGGGTGCAGCTGCCAGCTTCTAATTGGTCCCTTTGGGCCCCTGAAGCGCTGGCAGCAGCCTGCTAAAGTGCTGATCCCAACCTGGAGGAGCGGGCATCTGCTCCGAGCGGACGATGCTGCTGAACCGCTGGCTTAGCCCACTCATAACACACACACACACACACACACACACACACACACACACACACACACACACACACACACACCACAAACACACGGAGGGATACAAACTAATAAAGGTCTTTCAAAGTCACAGCAGACCTTAGCAGAACAGCCCAAAGCCCCAGTCCAGTAACATGAGCACCGTAATAACGTATAAAAAAAAAAAGAAAGAATCATCTGTCATCGTCAGATTATCATTGCATCATTATTAGAAACTTTAAGTTATGAAAGGATGATGTCACAGCAAGCCTCCCCGAATTCAAGTATCAAGTCTGATGATGTCATTTCAAAGACTTAAAACCAAACTTAAGCAAACGCTGCATCTTCCTCATGAGTTCTGTAAGTGACGAGCAAGTTTGTCTTGATGCTTTGCTTACAGCTGACCTCAGACTCTGTTACCATGGCTACAAGCATAGACACTAGGGATTGGTCGAAACATTGGCCAGTGGAAACATTTTGTGTTGGGTTTTCCATGACTTTTCTGAGTTGCATGGATGATGTAGATTGATCCACCGTTACAAATCCTAACTGTAACTTTGGACATTTCAGAGGTTTGTGACATCAGGTCTTTGTTTGAATTATAGCTTTGGTGCAATTCCATTGACAAAACTTGAAGCTGTTGCCGATGTTTTTAGACGCCCTCGTCACTGTGGTAATTCTACACGTGCGGCACCAAACTGGAAATTTATATACGCAAACTCATTACAGCCTGGAATGCCGTGAAAGACGAGTCGCGATGAGAAAGAGATAAAGTGGGAGGCCAAGAGAAGAAATGGTAACACGGTAATCCACTCAAAAATAGACCCATGGTCATGAACTTTGACCACACACACACACACACACACACACACACAAACACACACACACACACACACACACACACACACACACACACACACACACACACACACACACACACACACACACACACACACACACACACACACACACACACACCACACACAGGCTGAGCAGCAGTAAACAGGTAGTATGTTCAGTCGCCATAAAGCAAACCTCAAAGAGGGGCTGACATAAACTCATAAAAGGCCACATTTTTACTCGACGCTGTACGCACATTAGGTTGACGCACAACGCGGCGAGGCGAGCAGTGTTGCTGTTCCTGCCATAGTTAACGTCAGTCTGAAGGGTTAAATACGACGTTCACCGCCGGGTCTGGAACTCAATCGTCCACAGCGGCACTGGAACACTTCAACTACTTCTGTCTTTAAATTCCTTCAGCAGAGATGAAAAGGATTCTGGGTAACTTGCACAACAAATGCCTCAAATCCACACGGCAACAGCAAGGACGACTGGAGAAGACGGGGGAAACATCTTCACAATCCACAACCGCTCCAGGATTTGCTTTACCGCTTTCATTTCCTTAAAATTTGGTCCACGTCAGAGTTCATATGCTTAATGGCAGCTATTTGGCAATCAGTCCAGCATTACTGTCATCGGACAAGACGATCAATGATATCAGTGTGTGTCGCCGCAGAGACAGAGTGAGGTATTTAACAGCTAAGCCCCACAAGACAGGACACAAATTAACCCCACACACACACACACACACACACACACACACACACACACACACACACACACACACACACACACACACACACACACACACACATGAGAGAGAGAGAGAAAGAGAGAGAGAGAGATCCTGGACAGAAGACAAATTAACCACTTCCCACAGAGCAATTCACCAGGGAGCAGGGGACAGTAAACGGCCAATGATCAATATTGCTTTCTTCAGGGAGGCCCACACCGTATTAACCCCACAGGCATTGCATCACCCAGGACAGAGCGCATGCACGGAGACCAACGCAGGACAATGTTGACCAGACTGTCCTCCTCAATGCAGAACATTTGTTTTTCAGTTCTAACAAAATAACAGGGTATAAGTGCACTTGCGAAAGGAGGAAGTCCAGGATCTTTGTAGCACCAGGCTTTGTCCTGGATTACCAGTGTGGGCGGGGCTGTGACACATACACCTGTGTCTATTTACGTTTTGCACAAACATAAATCGTCTCAGGTTCTGGCGCTCCGCTGCGATGGAGGAAATCCTTGCTATTGCCCCATCTTGGACGGGCGTCTTAGGGTGCCCTGGTGTCTTCTCCTTCTCTTTCGCTGCGAAGCTGAAGTGACAGGAGACAAACTAGCTATTTCCCCCGCGGCAACTCAGCGGGGACGGTAGAAAATGAACTGCCGCGGATCAATACTGGACTCTCTCATCGCCACGGAGACGCAGCGGGTGGGCCGCCGGGACAGAGACGCTTTGATTCAACCAGTCACAATCGCACAATGAGTCAGAGTGTGTGTGTGTGTGTGTGTGTGTGTGTGTGTGTGTGTGTGTGTGTGTGTGTGTGTGTGTGTGTGTGTGTGTGTGTGTCACTGCATTCAGGCACAGAGGCAGATATTACACTTGGACAGCAAACCAGATTTTAATTAGAACATTTACACGCTGACTGGACTACGATTTCTTGTATGTGCAGCACTTATGGCAAAAAAGTGAGTAAGTCACATGATGGGGAAACAGATATGAAAGGACGCGACAGGACGGCGTCATTAAGAGCGTGTTGAGGTCGTATGATGTAAAACCTTTGCCAGGCTCATTAAGTGATTCAGGCTCTATTTTGACATTTGTTCATATCCTTGGCCAAACAAACATCTGAACAAACTCCTGGCTTCAACCAGCTGAGGACACACTGGTGGACCCTCAGCATATTCAGGACTGGCTGTGGTCTCTGCCTGGCCAAGGACAGCAAACCAAGTGAAGCCCTTTTATCCTCATCAGCCCATATTTCCAGAAGGCACTGAATGACTTGCTCATTCCAAGTGCAGTCATGGCTCCTTGTGGCTGCGAGACTACCCATAACCCCTTGCGTACTGTCTAAGGTTACCATGTTAAACATGTGTAGTACAGAGAACAAAGGACTGAACCAGGGTTCACTTGGAAGCGGACTGCTGCTGGTGTGAAAGGACGACTAAGTCTCCATTCAGTGGACCAGGAGGCCTCTGCTTGGCTTGGGGACTTAAAATTCATAAATTAAATAATAATCCACTGGAGTTTCAGCAGTATAGATCTTAAAGTGATGATATATGGAAGTCGTCTTTGGGGGCAATATTGCTTTAGCTGAGGAACTGATAATTCAAATGTAACTAGTGGGAGTGAAGCGCAAGCAGATCGCCAGAATAATTTCTGTTGGCAAAACTCTCATCTGCATTGCTGTAAAACTCTCCTGTCACCATCATCTTCATCACTAAGCAATCATAAAGGAAGGTACTGAGACAGCCTGAACGCTGCCAGCCCCTCCAACAACATTTGCTGCGCAAACTAATCTGCGGCGTGAACAAAGGGCGCCGGGTCAACGGCCTGTCAGGTTGCTGAGCCAGCAGTAAACATGTGTGCAGCTCCCTCTGCAGCTCACTGGCAGTAATGCAGCACAGTGGCCTCCGTGCTCACATGCTCCAGTGTGAGAGTCTGTGCCCATCTGTTCATCTAGTTACATCTTTTAGGAAGACCTGTCTGATGTTCTGCTGTATCATTCTGCACTATGACCAAAGAGAAACTCAATGTCTTTCTGACGCACAAGTCATTGAGCTGAGAGGACAATAAAACACTTTTTGTACTTTTGGGGTCACATTATTTTTGATACTATTCAATAGAAGCACTTTGTGTTAATATCAGTATGTGACACAGCAGGAGAAACTGTCAGGAAGGGATGTCACATTTTCACTCAGCATGCACAGCAGTGCTGCAGCGTACAAGTTGATAAATGTGGCTTTTTGCACATTAAAGTGGGATAAGAAAGAACAAGCTGGATCCATAAGGGTCCAATCAAAGACCTACAGACCTGGAAGCACAAACATGTAAAGGTTTCAAAATAAACCTATAACTGATAATGACCATCCAATGATATACAGTCCATGAAACCTCTCCTTTAAATGTCACAGTCCCTATATGTTCTCATATTGGGCCACAGTCCAAACTGGCCTCTGTAACATTTGGTATCAGTTTATTCTGTCAGAATGCAGCACTGCAGCGTTTAGCCTTCATTACTACACCAAAGATGACAAACAAATCCGCTTTCATTGTTTTGGTATGTGGTACCAGTTATTTATATCATACCAGCGCTTATAGCCTTGAGCACTATGCTGATCACGGCTAACCCCCTTCTGCCGTCCGTGCCAACCCTGCTGGAGCCCAGCATGGCCTCCGCCCGCTGCCAGCAGGGCCGCACCGGCACGGTGACCGCAGCCGGGGCACCTGTGCCATCGCTGACACGCCTTAAATCACTGGCAGCACCCTGACCGAGCGTGAGGGAGAAAGTGAGCCACTTAATGCTGCAATCAGAGCATGCAGGGGTGCTTAACAACATGGCAGGGCATGCACGTGGACACACACTGATAAACACACACACAGCAGAGGACTCAATTACTCTGCTTCTGTTCAGAGCAAATCTCACTAATTAAATAGGTTAAACATTAATTATTGAACCATAGGAGAGACCCTCGGCGAAGGGAGGGGGGCGGGGAAGGAGCGCAAACTGGTGGTGGTGATGGCGGGGCGCGGCGTTCTTCTTAGGCTATAAAACAATTCCCACCCGGCGCGGCTAATCAATACAACCCTGCTGGAATTAGCAGTTATCTTAAAGTCCTTTAACAAGAGCGTGCTGACTGACAAACACAAACAATCATCCATTATTAAATACCGCACACAACCGCAGAGGAGGGGAGGCGGGAGGGTGTGATGAAAATGTGGCTGCACGAGTGTGTGGAGCGATTGTAGGTGTGTGTATGTGTGTGTGGTGTGACGAAGGGGAGGCTGAATAGGGTGAGTTAAGTGAGATTGAAGGGAAGCGACTAACAGATGACTGAAATAGAGAACGGAGGAAAAATTAAAGCACAAAGGGGAGCGAGCGAGCGAGCGAGCGAGAGAGAGAGAGAGAGAGAGAGAGAGAGAGAGAGAGAGAGAGAGAGAGAGAGAGAGAGAGAGAGAGAGAGAGAGAGAGAGAGAGAGAGAGATCCATCATTCATTACGCCCGTCTGTCGCCGCTCTGCTTGAATGCTGATCCCACGTTTGTTACAGCACTGACACGATCAGACTGGACTCAGACTGGACTAAGGCGGATTTTCATGAAACTTGGTGGGACGCAATACAATGATATGGATCTTAAACATTTCTAGATTGTGAGATGCTGGCTTCCTGTGGATCTGGCACCACATATGTATGTACGTAGAATCATTGAAGTACCAAATAGGGAAGAAAACATACAACTACAAACCTAAATATGTAGCTATGGTGGTGCTGATTACATTAAGTACATAGTTGACTCGCAGTTACATTCTCTGATACAACAAAGAAGGCATTCAGAATCAGGAATATTCTGAATTCTTCTGCTCTAGATCAATCAATGAGACCAAATCCAAAATTTCCACTATCATGGATTGATGTTTGGACAACTTGAAAATACAGTATTATGATCTATAGATACTCAGTCTGTTTCACTCAGCCCCCAGCACTGAAGACAGATGGGAGCCTGGGAAGAACAGGGGACAGGGAGGTCAGGGACTTAAAGGAAAGTTGGGTGTTGAGCTCAGATGTTCGCATGCCAAGCGTGGCTCGAAGCACACAGTCAAATTGCTGGGGGCCCCGCAGAGAGTGGACAAAACTTAACCGTCCCCATGGGAGGGACAAAGAGGCACGGGGGAGGGGGGGAGGAGCAGGGGGACCCGGGGAGGCACTTAGATGGTTGGGGAAAGGAGTTGTAGGGAAACGGTGGGGGAGGTTGTAGGGGGTCACTGAATAACTCAGCACCAGAATAGATTCAGGCTTCGGGTGTCCATGCAGGCCGCTAGGACTGAAATGGAAAGTTGAAAAAAAAAAGGAAACGTCTAGAAGAAGAGGGGTCGGGCTTCCCCCTCCCTGGAGTCCTGAAGCCCTGAAGCCCTGAAGCCCTGGGGTCTTGAAGCCCTGAAGCCCTGGAGTCTTGAAGCCCTGAAGCCCTGGGGTCTTGAAGCCCTGAAGCCCTGGGGTCTTGAAGCCCTGAAGCCCTGGAGTCTTGAAGCCCTGAAGCTTGTCGCTGCTCCGGGATTTAGCAATACGTGAAACCGCAATGTAGTATTATTTTCCCCAAAAACCATTATTGTTATCTCCCGCCAAAGGTTTGAGAACTTCACTGTCTTACCGTGGCACACTGACTGACTGCTAGTGTAAAGATGGCAGTCTACGGAAGTGTTAGAGTTACTTTCTTCAACCTCTTCATACGCTAGAACATAACAAGACTTTTGGTGGTATTTTCTTTCACCTCAATCTACTCACGAAAATCAGTGTCACATCTAGTCCCGTTCATTTTGAAAGGGAGCTTCATAAGAGAAACCGGTTGGCTTGCTGGTTGTGCTCGGAACGGTTAGGACGGATTAGAAACCACGTCGTAACCGGGCTTCAAACGGTTGGAGCTGAGAGTAGATACAGTACGTGTGTGTGAGAGACGGAACCAGAGAGAGGAAGAGATGTGATGAGGGCTTCTGCTCATAAAAGTTGAGTACAGAGCTTAGAAGCGCTGGTCAGGTCACATGACCGTACAAAATTCACTTACACTACAGGAATATGGGTCTTGGCCCCGACTTGGCTCCTCCTGCCTACCGAGACTCGCAGCCAAGCCATCAATTAGGAGAATATGTTTAATCCCTGCGGATGGGGAGGAAGCATGGAAAGAGAGCGAGGGTGTGGGCGGGCAATTACAGAATGAGACTGAAAGAGAAAGAGAGAGAGAGAGAGAAGGATAATGTGGAGAGAATGCATGGGTGCATCACCATCGCTCTCAGGGTCTCTACAGGGTCTCCGTGTCCAATTCAGATTCGGATCTTGCCTACATCCGATCTTTACGTGCCTCCTGTGTTTATGTGGTTTAATTAAGCCCCAGATTAAAACCATTGGGCCTGGCAGCTCCAGGAAACTGAGCCTCCATCCTTAATAACAGCACACACGCACACGAGACTAAGGGAAAAGAACACCAACGCATTGGTGGAAGAAATTACAACGATCCACCAAATTGAAGAACCAACTGTATTCTGGGGCCTGAAGTCTGGATTTGAGGATCAATGATTTAGAGACCATCAGTCACTGTAAAGCTAATACACAGTCCTGTAAATACACTGTTTTATCAAACCCCTAAAACTCACAACCCCAGCAGGACCATGTGTCCCTGCGTGTGGGGGGAGGGAGGGGAAGGGGGCTCCATAATTAACATGCCAGGCGCTCTTGGGACTCCTTGCTCCTCTTCCCACATAAACGGCAAACACCCATGATTATTATGGAACCACGTCGATGTGTGTAGACATATGGAGCAGAGCAGGGGGAGTAGGGTTACTGTCACAGGGCAGGCTGAGGGGTGGGCACGCTCTTCCACTGACAAAAGGTGAAGATTTATGGGGTTGCTCATAATGGTTCCTGACTGGCCCCCTGGCTTTTACCATTACAGACCGGCTACAAAACGGATCAGAACCCAACAGCGACAAACGTATCGAAGGGGCATTGAGACATCTCGACGAGCAAGCAGAGGACAAAGTCAAACACAGCAAACAGTACATGAGGTCCTCTAGTGGTGAGGTTACCTCAGAATATGATCCCATTCATAGAAACACGTAAAGAGTAAAGAGTTAAGAGTTGGTGCTCCAAATTTTAATATACAGTATATTTATTTTACTTACATGGACTTCTGTAATATTTTACTGTTTTTACCTGTTTTTAATATCAAAAGCACTCCAACATTACTTAAAATGCAAATGAATAAGCCCTGACAGCAATGAGAATTAGATTTAAGTTCATTTTCAACATTTGAGTCTAAATTTATCAATGTAAAACAACGAAAACAGTAAAAATGTAAAGCAGGGAATCATCACCTACTACCAGTTAAGATATGTCCTGTGTTTTTCTGACTTTAATGGACTGGGCCACATAAAACGCAGCTCATTTGCATTTCCTCTTTAACTCTCATTAACTGATGTATAGGCTGAGCTCGTCATTACGTGACCTCATTTACTGTAATCTGCCCTCCTGCAGCACAAAACACAACAACTTTTAGGGAGCCGGCAGATGAGAGAGTCTGTTTAAACGGACGCACTGCCTTTGAAAAAACACATTTCAGGCACTTTTTTGTGTAAATCTCCATGAAACAAAAGGCAAATCAGGACCTGAGAATCCGTTTTCTTTTGAATGAAAACGTCACATTGTAGAGATTGGGTGGCCGTTCCCCGATAGCTACACATGGCCCAAGCCAAAGCATTTCCCAATACCACACACACACACACACACACGCACGCACGCACGCACGCACGCACGCACGCACGCACGCACGCACGCACGCACGCACGCACGCACGCACGCACGCACGCACGCACGCACGCACGCACGCACGCACGCACGCACACACACGCCGCCGCCGCCATGTGTTGTCTAATAATTAGCGGGGCCGTGGCTGCGTCCTGTTAGGTTTCTGATTTATTCAGACAGCCTGGCACATGGACCATTCCTCTGGATACCATGAAAACATTTACCTCCTTAACTGGGAAGGAGTCGCAGCAATCTGCGTATAAAGTTTCTGCACTCAATGGTATTGATTACACATTTCAACACATGTCCCTCAACGTCCTTGCACACACACGCGGTATAAGAACACCGCCTAATGACAGCAGGTCCCGGCACACTCTGAGCTCGTCTCAAAGTTCCCTCAACAAAACACCGAGCCCGGAGACACGAGTACAAGTCGCCAGGGACGCAGTGAACGTCTCCAATAAGTCATAGAACTAAAAATAAAAGATGTAAAAACCTGTTGGGCGGTTCCAAAACTTTCAACAAGCATCATCTAACAGATGTGTTAGTGTTGGTGTGTGTGTCCTCATACAGGTCTGTGTTCATGTTGATCTTAAACGAGTCCAACCTCACAGAAGTTTAATTACGGCCAGTTGACAGTTTAATGGGAGTCCTGGGAGGGAACGGAGGCCTCTTGCTACATGGGGGGTGGAGGGTGGAGTTACGGACGTGGTTTGATGGCGTGCATGCATGTTCCTGTGGCTCTTGAGAGGTTAATCAAAATGCCAAATGACACCAGAGAGTTGCGATGAGCCCGTCCTGTGCCAGACGCCATCTTACCAGAGGAGCGCGACCATTCACGCAGCCACAGAGCTGCGGGGTTTATATATAGGCACAGAGATGGAGATGTAGAGCTGCAACACACATGCCAGAGCAGCGCGCTGAGCCCGGGCCTCTAGGGGTTAAACCTGATTATTGATACCTCAGAAGAAAACACTGTAAATTAAAACTCTTACAGTGATTTACCATGGATATTTGTTTAAACCACAGGATACATAAAAGCTCTGGCAGTGATCCCTGGACTTTAGTAATTAAATTAATTATGTCCTGAGTCAGGACATTTTACAGCTCAACAATAAACTTTAACAATAAAGATGACAGTTAGAGTAAATATTACTGTAAATTAAACTGCTAATCATCCCACAGGATATAGATTACAAATAAAATGTATTAATATTAATTATACTCAAAAATAAAGATAGAACTAAAATATCAATTATCTTAACATAAAGTAAATCCTGATACCAATACGGTCCAGGCTGATGTATTGATCCAGCTCTAATAACAACACATCTTCTAATAATTTAACTTTCTGCCTCCTAAACCAGCGACAGAGCTTTACAAAACCATTACGGCCAGACGGCGACGCCGGACGGGGGGATTTGCTTGCGTGTGTGGCCGCACATGTCACGGCGGGCGAGTGTGTGCGAGACGAACGGTGACAGATTGAAAGAGAAAGAAAGAGACAGACGGACAGAAAGGGAAGACAGTGGTCCACCTGTTTGACACAGAGAGCCTGAGAAAGTGCAGAGGAATGAGCAGAATGCCCCCCCCCCCCCCCCCCCCCCCCCCCCCTCCGTGTGTGTGTGTGTGTGTGTGCGTGTGTGTCTGTGGTCTAACTGATAATATGGGAGCATCAGGGAATGGCATTTGGAGAACGGTATTTAGAAAAGCAGCTGATAGGAGAAACATGCAGACACACACAGACGCAGACACAAACTATTAAAATGATTTCGCCAATAAAAAGGTAAGAGATAGACGGCGAGGGAGAGAGAGATGAGCACACACACATACACAGGATATAGGGTAACACTTCCAATATGTACATAGCAACACTAACTGTGTACTCTGACGTCCAAACAAACAGTGACTTAATACTGATGCCCTCTATGAGCTGAGTGTCCGTGTGCGTGTGTGTGTGCGCGTGTGCGTTTGTATGTGTGCAGTGTAAGTGACAGAATGTGGGAGAGCGAGTGGGTGAGAGCGGAGGGGGGGGGCGAGCGAGACAAGTGGCTGTGGTGTAAATGAAAAGTGGGAGAAACTGGAGCAAGTGTGAACCAGCGAGCGCCGCAAATAAGCAAACAAAAATAAGCAAACATGCATCAGCCGTCCAAAAAAAGCAACAGCGGCCATCGGAGCGGCGGGGCGCTCACCCAAACCTAACCCTCTAACCCCTCTAACCCTAACTCTTCACTGATCTGTGGCATTACAAAGATTTGGACGTAAACACCAGGAGTCTGCGTTAGCGTCCAGACATATTGATGCTTTGTGACAGCCTGCACATCCACTGGACACAGTGTGGACCAGCGAGACACTGGACCCAGTATGGACGTGTGACAGCAGCTTCAGCATGAACCCTGGCTCATACCATCTAACTCTCCTGCTGGATCCATGCTAAATTGAATTATGCCGTTTTGTATTACTTTAATGGGATTACAATTACACAACTTCTAATGTGCATGTACTGATGCTGTGCTACATGAGCCCCCCTGCTGAGCGCACGCGCAGGCGCAGACGCTCTCACACACACACACACACACACACAAACACACACACACACACACACACACACACACACACACACACACACACACGTACAGACACACACACGTACACACACGTACACGCACACGCACACGCACACACAAGCACTCCCATTAAGAAGTCTGACTGAATGAATCTATTTCCATGCACATCGTCTCATTCTGATACTGGGAGGAAGCTCAGTTGGTTTGATATACGGCAATATAATCGCAGTATAATAATGAGTGTGTGTGTGTGTGTGTAAACGTACTGACTGACAGGAAGCTCACACACATGTGAAGAGAAAATTACACTCTAATAACGTGTGATTGACATTACTACTCTTGCACAGGTTGTTGATTTCAATATAAAAACAACTGTTCAGCCGTGTGTGTGTGTGTGTGTGTGTGTGTGTGTGTGTGTGTGTGTGTGTGTGTGTGTGTGTGTGTGTGTGTGTGTGTGTGTGTTTGCAGCACTGGAGAAGGTGTCAGTGGGGCCAGGATGCAGAGCAGCGCACATGATTTATGGGAGAAATAAATGGGCTCATCGTCGGCACGGTAACAGGATCCCCACAGGAGGGTGGGGGGGCGGCGGTATTTTTCATGGTGGTAATGTGCTCCATGGTGTCGGGTGTGCAGGGTTAGGGGGTAGGTGTGTGTGTGTGTGTGTGTGTGTGTGTGTGTGTGTGTGTGTGTGTGTGTGTGTGTGTGTGTGTGTGTGTGTGTGTGTGTGTGTGTGTGTGTGTGTGTGGTAAGCTGAGAGGGCAAAGGTGCTGATGGGCAACAAAATGACTGAAAACAACCTTAACAGAACTCTTTGGAATCTATAAATTCCTGGAAATATTTGAACAACAATAATGTAAGATTGATTGATTTATTTTCATCTACTGAGTTTACCATTTTTGATGGTGGCATTTCATTTACTATTCTAATTTACAATGATATCCATTCTGGTTTGTAATACACTTATGAAGGGACTAGTTCTTTGTCCATAAGGAACTTTAATGGCAGAGTGATAAGGATGGGGGAATGATTTAGGGAAAGGACGAGAGAGGAGAGGAGAGAGAGAGTATGTACAAGATGAAGCACTGTTACTACGGGATTAATAAAGTGACATATGAAGGAGAAGTAGTCCCGTGCCTTGCTTGACACACACACCCAAAGAAGACCCTCGAGGATACCAACAATATTGGCTGTTACAATCTCTATTTTGTTTATAAACAATGTTGTAAATTCCGAGTTGCAAACCGGTGAAGACATGTCACTGACCTCCCACTGACTCTTCTTGGGTAACAGTCATGTTCAGATCGAAAACCCTCCACACAGAGCGTCCTGACCCTCTGCTCAGGTCAGGGGTCAGGTCAAACTCAGACACGAGGAGGTCAGATAGGTGTGGAAACTTAAGTTCCAACTCAAGACGGCAGCTTTGAGTCGGCTTCATAACCTCTGGACATGAAGCAAGAACAGACGCTGAGTGAGACGCAAACACAAAGTCCACAGATGAGTCGTGACACGTGCATACAACTCCCATGTATATGGTGGTGTTGATGAATCCCAGCTGATCTTACAGTGAGTGTGTGTTAGGAGTCCACACCCTCACGTTAGGAGACAGGTCAGAGACGCGTTAACACTCTCATCCCAACGCGCACGTGTCTCCAAAACGCTCATCGAGTTCACGTGTACAAACGAACTTCCTCCAGTTTTTAATGAACCTTCGCTGCTGTACGACAAAGAAATGACAGAGAGGAGGAGAAGAAGACTGAGTGTGGAAGTGAGGATGTGCGAGCGAGATGGAGACCTGCAGCGCTCTGGAAGCTCGTCACACGGGGGCCCCAAGCCGCATGGCTCAGCACTCCACAGTCCCATCCTGACATTTATCTGCTTTATTAGATTATCTGGGCTACATGGCTGTCTTTAGGCGCACGCGCACACACACACGCACACACACACACGATTCATTACGGACCTAACTGCTTACTTAGGTTTATGCCCTCTTTAAATTAAACTGCAGATAACCGAGCACCTAGGAGAGCGCGGGAGGGAAGGGGGGGGCGGCTGGTCATTGAGGAGGAAATTAAGAAACATTGTTTGCAAGCGTATCATCATGCGTGTGAGTGAGAGTGTGAGCATGGTCATAAGGTTGCGTTTTAACGGGCTCATCTATAGGACTCTGCTTCCCATCATTAGTAATTCAATTTGCTCTTTATTAGCAGCTCTTATCTGAGGCGCAGACGGCCGCGAGCTGCTTCTCCCGCTACATCCTCCCGCCCCCAATCCGCGCCGCTCCACTCTTGCTGCACGCGCACGCACGCCGCCCTCGGTGCATTCACATGTCTCAGGACGGTCGGAGTTCATTATTTTCAGTCTAAGCATCAGACGTGGATGGAGGAAACGCACGCTGGCGTACATGGTGGCCGCTAGCCCGCTGCCACACTGCAGCTACAACCCATCATTACTGAGGCTGCATTAAAAGGTGATATTCTGTCCAGCCTAACATATGTAAATGGAGGTAACAAAACAACTCATTAATAATACAGATTTAAAGTAGGTTAAAACTTTGGTCATTCTTGAGACAATAAAGCAATGTTTTCACACGTCATGTAAACGCCATAACGGCGCACTAAAATCAGAATGTTGTCAGGCATCTAAGTGTCCCAGCTAGACTCTCTTCATGCTCCAGCCGGGCAAAAGTATCATTGCTGTAATAGCGCCACCATCAGGTGAACTGACATCACTGAGGTCAGATGTCCAACAACGCCAACCACTCAACTTTGGGCAGCCAATTATAGCAAAACAGTGAGGAAATTCAAAAAAGAAAGATGAAACTTTTGTCTTACTCGGTTTAGATGTTCTATGTGTAAAATTGACCCAAAATTGTAAGAGGAGATACCAAAAATACAAAAAACACAACAAATCTGGATACAGGTCAACAAGGCCTCAACAAGAAGCTGGTGATGACAGCGCCACCATCAGGCCAGCAGGTGCCAAACGTTCATGAGTTCTTCCCTGAAGTTTCATAAAAACCAGTTCCTAACTTTTAGAGCGATCCTGCTGATAAACAGACGGACACACAGACAGACGTGACGACAAGATGAAAGGAGGAAGAGGAAGCTGCTCAGACCTGCAACAGAGCAAAAGAGGAAGAGGAGGAGGAAGCACAGCCACAGGGAGGAATAAAGCCTAATGCTAATCGTGATGGCTTCTCTAATGTTCTTCTGACTCCATCGAGTACGGGAGATTACACCAAGAGATGGGCGCAAGGCGTGTAGGGTGCACGGGGAATGACCGGAGGGCCTGGAGGGGCCAGAGGAGGGAGGGCGAGCGAGAGAGGGAGAGCGGGAGGGAGGGAGGGAGAGAGAGAGAGAGAGGGGCTGTAAAAACAATGATTGCTTTCCATCAGGTTGGGCCTATATTCTACAGTTCGTTAAAACAATCCAATTTGCAAAAGGATAATTATGCATTAGCTCCTTTTTATCTACTGGAGGGAGAGCGGTGCCGCGACTTGATAGCAGCGCCGCCCCCCGCCTCCACCTCTGCAAATTACCCGCTATCGGCACTTGTTCGCCATCACGGCTGAATTGGGCAATCAATTAACCTTCCTCCCCCTCCCCCTTCCCATGGTCCGCCTGTACCCTCCCCCTCCCCCTCACCCCCCCACAGCAGCTCCTGCACACCAGATGTGAGCTGTTGCCCTCTGTTGGTCAGATATGATAGCAGGCGACTCTCAGCGCAAGATCCACCCCCAGCAGTGTTGCTTTGTATTTCATTTCATCATTACTTTCTTTACTTGTTTACAGCATCATTGTATTTTTTACACCTACTCTTCCATTGAGGTTTGTTACACATTTTCACTTATGTCTTATTGTTAGACCTCCTTTTCTAATCTGTTACATTGTCTTTGTTTTTCACTCGGTTTTATTCCGTTCCCCTTCAGTTTGAGCTGTTCTGCATATAAAGAAGATACGAGTAATAACAAACATGAATTTGAGATCATTTCCTGATTATTCACTTTAGTTCACATTAATTTGTCACTTCATAATTTGTGCTTAAACCTTTTTATCTAATCGCTTATTTATTCATCTTATTGTATTTCTTATTATTTGTCATCTTTTCATTTAATACTTTTTAGCTTTTAAGTTTTAGCTGCTATTTTTTATCTCCTTCTGATATTTTGATGTATTGATTGATTTCTTTGATGGTCTAATTGTGAGTAAAGGTCGCTCACATGTCGTCTCAAAAGGTCTAAAGACACAAATAAGGAAAAACTAGCTAATTGCCACAAACGTGACCGAAACTCACACACACTTTGCCCACCACCTTCAGAGAAAAATCGCTCCAAACTCCCAGCAGACGGGAGAAGACGACAGCTGACACCCTGTCGAGGGGGGGGCGATAGGTTTAGGGCGTCCGAACCTGGCAGGTCAGCGAGTCCGTGTAGGAAATCAAATCGATACGTTTAAAGGGGATGTGCTCAGATTTTTGTTCCCTCTCGTTTATGGAATTTGCGTTGAACGTTGTGTAGAAATGTAGAGGGTCAGGAGGAGCTCTCATAGAGGTGCACTGGAAAAGGGGGGAATCAATATGAAGCAAAAATGGAAAATGAATCCAGGCACTCGTGTGGATTTTCTGCAGTTAAAAAGCCTTAATGTAAAGAGCCAAAGCATGACCTCGCCTTTATTTACAGGCCCCACAGTCATAAAGGCTCTTTAACAACAACTAAACCATGATTTACTTTCCATTTTTGCATCAAAACATGAGGTTGACGCCTGTGAAAATGTATCAAGAGACAAACCCATAAAGCACAAGGCCTGCTAGCGGGCGAGCGAGGGATGGGTCGGCGAGCAGGCAAGCGAGCAATGGGCTGGCGTGCGAGTGAGAGATGGGCCGGCGAGCGCCATGTCACCACCAACCACTCCCCACATTTGGCTGTGTGCCTGATAGCCTCTGAGCTCCAGATAAGTTTGGGAAGTTGGAGGAGCAGGAAGAGGAACAGGAGGGAAAAGAACCCTTACAGCAAGCAGAAAGCCAGAAGGACAGATGTACAGACGTAAGGGGTCATACATCCACCAAGGCCGAACACGCGTCTATTTGAGGCAACTCAAATTCTATCATGGTATAAATACGCCACAATGTTTCCACTCAGATTGCTGTTTTACTTTTGATGGAATTGACAGAAACGTGGAAAAATGTTACGTTATATTACCGGTGTAGTACCAGGATGTGGAAGTTCTTTCTATCATACCCGCATACCTGGATTGCCCTCCACAACGAAGCTAGCCAGCTAATCCTGTTATTTGCGTTCACGTGTGGAAAGCTCTTCTCCTGCCCTGGCCCCTGGGGTCAGAGGTCAAAACTCCTACTGTACCTTCACCAAGAAGGGCCTCTATTACTGGATCCCTAATAAATTGGGAGAAAAATTTGTTTCCATGGATACACATTTGTCTGACAGCTCATTAAAGAGGAAGATTAAATGCCTCCGGTGAAACAAAACAAAAAACCTCCCGTGTTTGCGTCCCATGTCCTCTAAACGGGCCTGTTACTTACACAAAACAAACATCAAACAGAACTGGAGCATGCGTTTCTTACTTGTCCTCGGAGATGTGGACAGCCGCCGCAGCTTGTGTCTCCCAAAGGACACCAGCTCTCTGGGGGGCGTCCTCCTCACTCCCATGGGCGTCATGGTCCAGGTGTGCGCTCTGCCCCGCTGGAGGTATTTGCTGGCCGCTGTCACACCTGATGGAGCTCCGCCCCTCTGTGACACACTGTTTCCACAGTAGCGTGGTGAGAGGACAGATGTTAGACCAGGCTCAGTGTTTACAGCAGAGACAGCAGGTAAGACACATCTAACATGCTGACATGAACATAAATTACACTCTGCTGCCACCTACAGGCTAAAGGCAGTAATGTTAAACAAGCAAGAACACAAGAAACCAGCACCTATCTATGTTTGACCTTTATAATCTGACTTCTTGACCTTGAAAACCTCCCCATTGTTTCTTGAGGTTTCTTAGGACATTTGATGAACCAAAGCTAAAACATTGCGTCCCTAGCAGAGGAATTAATAATAATAATAATCTTGAGTCATTCTTAACTCCATTCTTAACTCCAACAAAGGCTTGGCCCCACAACAGCCAATCAGATCCTACTTTCATGTCTCCATACACTGACCTGCTGGGAGACCTCCTGATGATCTTCATCCTGCTGCGTAGCTTGAACCCACCAGGGGAGGAGCAGAAGGCCGGATGGAAGGAGCGAGGGGACACCACTGAAGCCACAGCATGGCCCGCTCTCATTCCTCTGTGGCTTTTCTCCGAAGTCCAATGGAAGGCTGACTTGCGACGGGCCGCTCCCGCCGCAGCCCCAGAGACGCTCTCTTCACCTGCCTTCCAGCTGTAGCGGCTCCTGGTGGAGCAGAAGGACCCCATGGCTCCCTTTCTGCCCTTAGGGGAGAGGGAGGACGCCGCTCTGAGTTTCTTGATGTTCTCTCCTTTCTCAAGAGCTTTCTGAGCCAGAGCTATTTTAGGTGATAGCGGCTTTCGAGAGGATCTTGTCTGGCTGGAGACCCATTTGTACTTGGAGGTCTTTGGAAGTGCGATGACCGGGCTGAGTTTTCGAGGTTTCTTGGTGATCCTCCTGCTGATAGCGGAGGGAGGGGGGCTCAGTGTGGGGCCGGCACTCGCAGCTTTCCCTGTATCCTGAGAGCAGCTGCCAGCTTGTGTGTGTCCTGCTGCTGCTGTGTTCTGGCTCTTCACCCAAATGAATTTGGATTGTTTCTGAAGAGATGTGTGAAGTTGGGCTGTGCTGGGCCGAGACGAGGGGTTTAGGTTGAACGGTGTAGATGCAGAGGGAACAGAGGGGGTGATGTTACCTGGAGCTTCTTCGTGTTCAGGCTCGGTGCTGGTTTTCTTCGTGACTTGAGGATGGTTCTGTTTGGAAGCTCCGCCTTTCTTCTGTGCCACGAGCCCGCCCCTCTGCTCGTGTTGCTCTGTCCAGTCTGTACCTCTTCTTGGATCTTCATGATAAGACTCGGCTGCTGTTATTTGGGGGATTTCTGGTGACACCGTGGCTGTTTTGGCTCCATGGTGAGGCAATGAGCTGCTGTGAGAAGTGGGACCAGGCTGGAGATCAGAGCAGGAAGATGAAGATGAAGGCGGTGAGATGGAGGCCTGAGGGTTTTTGTTATTCAGTGAGTATGTTTTCCTCCAGCCTCCCCGGCTGTGAGGTGGTTTTCCTCTGGAGCTGTGAGGATGAGCTCCGGATGACCTTTGACCCCCACCTCGGCCTCTGGCCAGTGTTGAACTCCATTCAGTTCCTTCACATGGGGCGTCACCATGGACACGCTTATGTTTATTGATGAGGTCTGAAATAGATTTTTTTCAAACAGGGAAAAAGTTCTGTTTAATCACACAGAAACATCAATCAGAGCTCATACCTCCAGCCAGGCTGAACAGGCTGAACAGATTTGTCTAATAAGCATCACGTCTGAGAACAACAGTGAGACATAGGCAAACAGGAAGTGCTGTGCAGGTGTGAGGATGGGGAACATTGGGACTCTTCCTGCTCTGTTTGTGCATTTTCAAGTGTCAGTAAGCGTTAAAGAGCTTTACAGTAGAACTCCGTGCAGTAAACATAAACCAGGTCGGTACATGAGGACATGCAGTCTATAAAGGGGGATTCCACAGATATGAACTTGAATCTGGAGCAGCTATCTTCGTGTTTAACATCTGTTATTACCAGAGTTAAACACTTAAGGCGGCCTCGTGCGACCTAAAAGCCGATCTATCGTAATTCAATAAGCGTTATTACGTAACGGAAATAATTGACGACGGTTTGACCTCAAACATTCGCGTCATTTCACTGCGTGTCAGCGGAATAAATCGCGGCTGGGCTGCGTCACATCCGGATCACTTTACACATCACTGACGCCGTTTACTCACTCTGAAGAAGTTCAATTTGTCTCTTCAAAGCTTCTCTCTCCTCCATGTTTACAACCGAGACTGTGGCGTCATTCAGCGTCGACGTTGGCGCTCTTAAATGACGTATACACTGGTCTTATTGGTTTGCCCTTTGCCAGGTCTCACAGGCTTATTAAGTTTCGTTATCCTTGCAGACCTGACAGGCAGATAAGAGTACAAAAAGTAAACCATGTCACACAATAAACATATCCTGAAAGTAAAATAGGAATAATATATGAAAATATGGGTTTAATTTAGCCATCTCAAGGATATCTACATTTTATATCTGGGTTTGCGGCTATCTTCTTGATTTCTAATCTCCACTAGAATTGGAGAGTGTGTCTGCACAACAAGGACCAAGACCCCATTGTCAATAACATCATGAATGATGTCAGTTACCACATGTTGCTTTAGAACATGAGCATGAGAACTTCTCTAAAATGAAAAAAGAGGCTGCATTCCTTTCCAAAGATGAACCATTTGCATTGGACTGAAGAAGAAGCCACCATCACTGCACAGGGTTAACAGGTAGCAATCACTTCCTGTTAACCCTGCTTCATAGTAAACATGAGGCTGGGGTCAGAGGTCAGGGGCCAGGGGGTGGAGCTGGGACAAAGGGGTGACATATCAGGAGGCAACTGAACTTGCTTGTAAACATCCCAAAGGCTTTCCTTGGATTCATGGATGGACCTGGATGACTGAACCTTTACACACAGGAGGAAGAAGTTTCGGGAGGGTCGGCAATTTGCAGTAACCATGAACAAAGGTCAGGGGTCAGGAGAATCAGTGGCATCTACCTTCCTAAGTCTGTGTTTACTCACAGTCATCCAACTCTGCACAGCTTCTCCAAGGGATACGGCCTGAACGTTTTCATTGAAGGTGCTCAGAAAAGCATCAAATACACATTTTCAAACCCCTGACTCTTTATACACTTATATAATATGGTTTTTATTATTCACCATGTCATAATTCCAGAGGTCTTGACTTTGGTGACCTCATAGGAGGCTACAGCCATGACCACGTTCAGCCATATTCCTCCCCTTGCTTTAGCGTCACGAGTCGTGGAATATTTGGAGAATGGAAGCCGGAATTTTTTAAATCGTATGTAGACGTCTGGATTTGAATGGAACCTAGTGTACGACCTCGATGACTTTGGATAGAACGCAGCACAAAGGCTTTATCAGTAGTGGCCTGGTGTTGAAAGCCCACGCCTGCGTCATGTTTGTCTGAATAATTAAGTTATCTTCCTCCATCATTCCACCAATTAAGAATTAGTAAAGAAGTTATCAGTATACAACGGTGACGCTTGAGCGACCTGAGAATCCAAACTGAGGGCAAAGAATCCCCGTTGCAGCTGTAAACATTTGAAAGCTGTCGGTGTCACTTCGGAAAGTTTCGCGTTTTTGCGACTAAAGCAACAATTTGCAGCTCGATTTAAAACATTAAAATTGACGTCATCTCCATTTACGAGCGGTCAGTTGGGTCGTGAATCCACTCAAAGAACACAAATGAAGCTTGACGCCGGCGGACATGAAAGCTGAAATGAAAGAGGAAGTGAAAGTTGAAGGGGATTAACCAGCAGGAGACACGGACTCGCTGCTAGCAAACATTCACGTTCCACAACAAGCGAAGGTAACAAACACGAAGTCAAGTCAGAGTTTAATATCGTTCTGGCTGCGTCTGAACGAAGCTTTCATGTTTAACACACTGTCTGTGTCGTTGGCTCGCTAGCTGCGCCTATTCGCTGCGTTATTTGCCTAGTTTCTGTCTTGTCTATATTTTTACTTTTAGTTTACAGCGTAAATAATCGATTTGACCAACAATAGATAATAATAAAATAGAAGAAAACTGATTGTTGTTTTAGTTTCTGGTTAATTATTAAAGCCTTTACTGAGGTTAAAATTACAAATATTTACTGTTTTCAATTCTCAGACATGAGGATTTGCTGCCTCACTGCAAAATGGCTGAAAGAAAAATAGTTTTCAGGGTTATTTTACTAATCAATTGTTTGAAAAGTATAATAGATTGTTCAACAATGAAAGAAAAATCAGCACTAATAGGATTGTTGTGATGACTCACTGTGTGTGTCTGTGTGTGTGTGTGTGTGTGTGTGTGTGTGTACACGTGTACTTCTACAGAGCTTCCTGCTTCATCTCTGCTCTCGTCAACATGAACTCAACGGACAAGTACATGTACTTCATCCTAACAGACAAACCTGATTTTCCTTCATGGGTCTCTGCTGGCCACATATGTTATATGAAAGAGCATGTGTACAACACAGAACTCAAGAGGAAGCCTGGCCCACTTGCCACCATGAAAGTCTTCTTCTTGGGCGGAACAACGTTAGATTACCCTGTGAAGGTGAGTATGACGGAGCCGCTGAGCATTCAGCAGGCCGAGCTGCTGGAGGCCGTGGGTGACGACTCAGAGAGGCTGAGGTTTTTCAGAGAGAGGAAGAGTCTGCAGACGGCCCAGAGTCTTACTGTGGGCACGGAGGTGAGTGTGGAGGAGGGAGGAGAGAAGCTGAGGGGCCTCGTCCGCTACATCGGCAGGCTGACGGAGCCAACTGTGCACAGTCCCCTATCAGGAGTGTTCTTTGGGATAGAACTTCAGGTATGAATCAAAGTTTAATTACTGACTCTAATGAGCTAGATAGGCTCAGCGCTCTAAATGTGTTGCTCGGGTTCTACAAAGAGTTTAGATGTTTGAATGTGGATGGATGGATGAATGATTGTAGATAAGGAAGGCTCTTTTGGGTTTTACAGCTAACTATTCATTTGATTGATTTCTTGTTTTTCTTTCTTTCCAGGGAGCCGACAGGGGAAAAGGGAAAATCGACGGGAGATATCATTCTACAACCTTCTTCCAGTGTCAGCCAGATTGTCGCGTCTTGGCACCTTTCTCCAGAGTCAGCCTGTTTGTTCCCACCTCCTTGTCGCCTGCGGTGACTGAGCCTGACATGGAGCACATCTCCGTCGGGGACAGAGTCACGTTCTTCAACGAGGATCAGTCTTGCCGCGGTATGGTGTTGCACCTGCACGCCCGGGACCGGGACGGACTCCAGCTGGTCACCATCTCCACCGTGAGTGAAGCTGCTTTTCCTTTGCTCCAATGCATCACTTATTGACGTCTCACACACACACAGATATTAACCATTGCCACTTTAACACTGCAGGTTATCTGCAGCTCAATATCAAGTCAGGCGACTAATAAGGTTTTACAGGCAGCCAGGAGTGACTCAGGGAAAAGAAATGAATCAACAAAAGATGAAATAACACAAGAAAATCAAATGAATTCAAGACCTGATTCTGTAAGAGAATCTAAAGTCCACACAGGAATTTTGTCCTCTACATTCAAGGGTAGTGAACGCGGTTACATACAATGTTTAATGTCTTCAATCGTGTAATCGTGTTAGGTTCCTGAGAATATTCTGTTAAATTCTGTTTAAGATGCAGAAATTATGTAAGTTTGCATGAATAGATGTTTTTTTTTCCTTTTTTGGCGTTCACAGGACACAGACGAGAACGGGAAGACAGGGGGCGAAATCATGCTTCCAATACAGTGCCTCATGAAAGGGGACGTGTCTACAGGTGTGTGTGTGTGTGTGTGTGTGTGTGTGTGTGTGTGTGTGTGTGTGTGTGTGTGTGTGTGTGTGTGTGTGCGTGTGCGTGTGCGTGTGCGTGTGCGTGTGCGCGTGCGCGTGTGCGAGTGTGTGTGTGTGTGTGGTGAAACACGAGGATATGTACAACATTTGTAGGAAAGCTGACACAAATCTCTTCTGTCAAACAGACTTAGAGACGGAGATCATGGACGTGGACGGGGACTCTGTGGACCCGCAGGCTGAAGCGTGGGACATGGGTCTGACCGTGAACTCCATGGTGGAGTTCACGCTCTCTGTGGCCAAAGGAAGCTCCTACGGAATCATCCGCTGGATCGGGAACGTACCAGAACACAATGACACCATGGCAGGACTGGAGCTGGTAAGAGGGCAGAGGTGTAGAAGAGTAGAGGAGTAGACACGCATGGCCACAACATCAACAGATGGAAAGAATAACAATGAGTTTTGCATACATACACGTGAGTCAATGTAATCGTGACGCCGTCGCTTCACATCCGTGTGTGTTTTCTCAACAGGAGGAAGAACAAGGAGTGAGCGACGGCATATTGCAAGGCGACCGGAAGTTCACCTGTCCTTCCAAACGAGCGCTGTTCATAAGGCTGCGCTCCTGCCGGCCGGACTCGCGCTTTCAGAACGCGTCGAGCGAACACAGCGAGAACGTCCCACAATACGAGGACACAGGTCAGCAAGCGGCGATAACATATATGTGCCATTACACTTCATGGTTTTTGCGAACTATACAAACTGTATGTCGCCACCTGGGGGCGCCACTGAGTTAGAGTGGTCTTTGGCACATTGTCAGATTGTGTGTGTGTGTGGGTGTGTTCATTCAGTATCAGATGCAGTACATACTCAGGGGACATTGGAGACCGTCCCTCCAATCAGCGCTGACGACATTGACCAGGTTCTGATTGGACGGATGAAGGGGATCCAGGGCCACTGTAACTCCTGCTACATGGACGCCGCCCTCTTCAGGTCAGGACGGGCGATACAGCAGCACAAAGCCGCACAGTCGCGTTTGGTGTAGTCGCGTTGAGGACGCTCCTCCTTTTCTGTCCTCAGTTTGTTCTCCTGCTCCTCCGCGCTGGACTCCATGCTGTTTAAAGCCACAACGCCTCAGGACGCCCCCATCCAGAACACACTGCTCCACAACATCGTCAACCCACTCCGCAGGTGTGTGTGCACTCGTATGTAGTGAGGTTCTGTCTGCGCCTGACCCCGGATTGACATGCCTCACTTTGGGGCAGTTTAGGAATGTGTGAAGGCTGACCTGTATATATGTGTATGTGTGTTATATGCAGTAAGGGCTTTGTGGAAGGACAACACATCATGAAGCTCCGGAAGCAGCTGCAGAAACACGGCTACAGTCACTCCTTCACCACTGACGAGAAGGGTCAGTACACACCATCACACAAACTCTTTGCAGTAACTCTTCAAGCCTGCAGAGGGCAGTTTGAGACAATCCAAATGTCAGAGGATCTCTTTCAATCTACAGATGTGTAGGAGTGTAACAGATGTGTGATGTCTTTCAGATCCAGAGGAGTTCCTCATCATCATCATGCACCACATTCTGGCCCTGGATCCTCTGCTCAAACTGTACAGTGACATCATCACCCCACGTCAAGCATGAACCTGTAGAACTTTTGCAGACGCATAATTTATTTATGTCTACTGTGTTTAATGAAGAAACCGTGAATAGTGAGACCAAAGCTTTTGTTAATGAGATGCAGAGTTTAGAAGCTAGAAGTTTAGTTAGATACCAATATGTTCACTTTAAAACTTTAAGAGAAAACTCTCTCTCTCTCTCTCTCTCTCTCTCTCTCTCTTGCTCTCTTGCTCTCTGTCTCTCTGTCTCGCTGGTGTAGCTCAGCCGGCGGTAAGGTCCAGGAGAGTTACTGCTATCAGATCTTCCTGGATCAGAACCACAGCCTGGTGCTGCCAACGGTCCAGCAGCTCCTGGAACATTCCTTCCACAATGCAGGACTCAAGCTGGCCCAGGTGAGACCAGGTCTCTCATAGGAGAGGCGCCTTGAAATTGTTCTCGCGCTTATCAGGACGTTGATGAAGCAACAGTCAAGTAAAGTTCAACAAACACTTCACTTCACATTCACGCTTTGTTCGTCTCCACTGAAACTGCATCAAACCACAATCAATCAGTTATTGGTCATTGATTGTTCAGTTATCGCTTATCGTTGTTAATGCACTGGAGCACTGATAAGAGTTTCTGTGCTCTAAACTTCCATTCATATAGGATTTGATATTTACTCTTTTAACAGCTGTAGTCTGTATGCAGCAGATGTCAGATTTAGTAATCTGACTGCGCTGTAGATGGTGCTGTGTGTGTCACTGTGTGTGTGTGATGTCAGCATGTCTCTGTGACTCCAGGTGCCGTCCTGCCTCATACTCCAGATGCCTCGTTTTGGGAAAAAATTCAAGATGTTTGATAAGATTGTTCCGTCGCTGGAGTTGGATATCACAGCGCTCCTTTCTGAAGGTGTTGGACACGTTCACACACACACACACACACACACACACACACACACACACACACACACACATATATACAAGCAGGGCATGAACAATAATGATGTGCTTGTGTCTTCCAGGCCCTCAGCAGTGCATACTGTGTGGATTTGAGGCTCAGCAGGAGTGTGCAGACTGTTTCAGAGATCCTGTGTTCAGTCAAACCGGATTCAAAGTCTTCTGTCAGACCTGTTCGGCTCAGGTGATCTCTAGTTCTTCTTTTGCTAAATTGACAACAGTTTTTTGATTGGTCTGAAATATCAACGTTTGCTATAAAAAAAAAAACAGATGATTAAGGGGATTTTCCAGGTTCCCTGAGCTATAGACCACAACCCAGTCTGTCCACTGAGTGGCACCACAGCACTGGACAAGAGGAAGACATAGGAAGGGGGATAGTTACTGTCCTTACCCACGGTTTGGGTCTTCTCCTGGGAAAAAAATGATATATTATGTGAGATGCTGACTGCCAGATTGAGCTCAGCAGAACCAGAAGTATGCATGGAAAATGTAGCATTTGTTCACATAATCGATGTTAGTATGATATACTGTGCATGTATTTGTCTCCAGGTACACTCTCATCCACAGCGACGATCCCACAAACCGTCCCCCGTGGAGATCCCTAAAGGTTACCCCGGCGCCCAGCACAATCTGACCCGACACAAGCTGGAGCTGTTCGCCGTCCTCTGCATCGAGACCAGTCACTACGTGTCCTTCGTCAAGTACGGACCAGATAGCAAGGACTGGATCTTCTTTGACAGCATGGCTGACAGACAAGGTGAGAGAAGTCACATGACTTCTGTACTAAATAAGAACTACAACTACTGTACTAAATAATGTAGTAATTTGAATCACAATGCTTAAGAATCCATAACACGGCGTGCACATGAGGACATGAGCGAGTAGACTGACACAGATATGGTGTCACTGATACATTGTTTGGACATGCAAAGCGTGAGCCAATCACAGTCGCAGCCTCAGGACAGATGCTGTATGTCCCCTATTCTATGCAAACAGCCAAGTAAGTGAGGACAAACATCACGAAAGCCATTAAAGGGCTTGATGATGCCCGCTTACCTGATTAGCAACCCCACCCACGTTTAATATGCAGCACCTTTGACCTTTTCATCAAACCCTCGCGTGTTCCTATGTGTTCCTTTACTCAGGAGAGACAGACGGCTTCAACATCCCAGAGGTCCACGTCTGTCCGGAGGTGGGCGCGTACCTGGAGATGTCCCCCGTGGAACTGGCCAATCAGGTCCCCCGGGACATGAAAGGCGTGGCCAAGCGTCTGTTCTGCGACGCCTACATGTATCTGTACCAGAACACCAGTATGATGATGTATTGTTAGAGGGAAAGAACTCTCTATCACACAGTTTTGCTGTTTATGTGAATTCCCCGTCAGTATATCTGCTGACCGTGTACATAAATCATCTCTTTGTTAGCGATGGGAGAGCTGATGGAAGCTTTGTAGATTCTGAATAATTTATAAGTGAATTCTCTGTGTAAGGTCGATAAATGACAGTTTGCACTCTTAATGTTTCCTCCTGGAGTTTGACAAAATGATCTGAGAGTTTATGTTGTAATCATACGAATGCGGCCAAAGCAGACGACAGGTTATTGTGTCGCATGGCCTTCTGCCAGCACGTTTGTACGTTATTGTAATTGTAATGTAAACCTTAATGTTTATTTGAATAATTTGGGGTAAAAAGAAATATGCTGACTGGCCCAGAAACGACTTTGGTGTCGTTGAGAGAGTTTGAACTTCAGGTGAAGCAGAGGGAGGATGAGTGTTCATGTTAAAATGACTCTCGCTCTCTCCAGATCTCCACAAAGTGCCTTCTTGGATGAGGCACAGTAATGTATATAAGGCGTAAAGTCAGTCAGCCTGCGTCAGGCCTCCACTGAACACAAACGTGATGCGCTGATCAATAGATTCCTGCTCCTCTGTTGTTGTTGATGATGATCATTCAGTGATCAGGCTGCCTCGTTTCCTTGTTATTTCAGGAAAATAACAACATTCCACATCCTCTGGCTATAGATTGTTCTTTTTATGTAAGAAAATGCATTTTGACATATGGTGACTGTTTAAATGTCACCGCATCTTTAATGACAAAGACGAAAAGTCTGCACTGAAATGTTCAAACCACAAACTCAATACATTCACCAAACACACCGTTTGACTGTGAGCCAAGAATCTAAAAGAGGGGAAGGTAAACATTTGTAAATGCTGACAAACAGCACAAAAGAGCAAAACAATACAATCAGGTGACTTTATGATTATTATTATGTTAAAGCTTTAATCCTTAGTTTAAAATGAAGGAATATTCTAGCTCAATTTACAGATTTTGGTCATTACGATGAAAAATCAACAGTTGAAAGTTTGCAATGTTAAGCAATTTTACCTTTTATCTGTCGTCATTTGTTGTTGGCTAATAAACGACCTGAGTGACAGCTACTTCCTGTCAGGGGGCTTTGTGCTTTTGTGTCACTTGAAATTGCTCATCAATACTTCATGTCCATTCACCATTCACAAGCGTTGCTGAGATACAGCTTCCTGTTCCTGGCACATTCACAGTTTGGGTTTGGGGTGTGGCCGAGCTCAGTGAAACATGACCTCACTTCCTGTTCACCTGACAGACTTTTACCTTGGGACTTCATAGGTGTGTTGTAATTGTCCTGAGTGTGTCGCCGGTGTGTCATCTCCATCACTGTGTCTCTACATCAGAGTGAAGTTGTTTGTTGGAGTTCAGGGAACAATTATGATTTTGTTGTTCAATTTTGTCTGTTTTGTTGAATTGTGAGAGTGGGGACGTGATTGCTCAGTCTGAATCAAACCAATGCTGCTGCGATGGATCTTCAGCATTTTCCTGTATGAGGGTGAGGAGGCAAAATGATGAAGATAGTGAGGAAGTCAACACATCCAGCTTATCGCGTGCAAAGTCTGCTGCATTCGTCCTTGTCACGTTGTGGAGCGAGCGAGCTGCTGGGCAAAGACACAAAAACCTTCGGGTCACGAGAACATGAGACAACAAGAACTCCTGTGCATTAATGCAAATGAAACGGCTCATGAATTAAAGATGAGTGTGTGTGTGTGTGTGTTAGTGTTTGCGCGTGTGCATGTGTGTGGGTGTGTGTGTGCATGCGTGTGTTGGAGGAAAATGTCACACTGGTTTTATGGCAGAATGAGAGGACACACTAGACGCATGAGGTCATCGGTCGCATCTGTCTGTGTGTGTGAGTGTGTGTGTTGCTTATTCGGGGCACATAAAGCAGAATGCATATGTATGACTTTGTCATGCATGTAGTGATTATTCAGAGCTCTTTGAAGCTCTGGTGCTCCATTATATAGATACCGATAGATCTCTATAGAACCCACAGAGAAGTCCACTGACATTGTGTCAAGGAATTCCTGATGTTCTCTCAGATTTAAGGCAGCATGCACACATTCATGCAAATTGACCTCAAAACATCACATATTACATGCTTTCATATTTTATACTCTAAACCTGCACCAACTCACTGCCAACTACAGCCAGCACACAAACAGAAACAAAGCAGCACAAAACAAACATTTTACACAAAATGCAGATGATTGGTGTTTGTGTCTCTGTAGGTTGTGTCATTGTGTAGATGTTAGTGCTTCTCTTCAGGTCTGTAGGTCTTTGAATGGACTCTTATGGATCCATGAACACGTGGACAGCCTAACCCTAACCCTAAGCCTCTAAAAGCGCCTCTACATGAAGATCGAAGTTTAGTTAGATACTAATACAGTTGACCTCTACCCTTTGACCCTGAACCCTATCTATGTTGTCGTGGATCTCTATCCAATGGTAACTCTAACCTTTGACCCTGAACCCTCTGTATGTTGTCATTGTGGACAATTCCAACATTTTTCTTGCAATCTTCACTAAAATCGTCTTATTTGATCCTTGGCACTCAACTGGAGCTGCAACAGCTAACCAACAAAATAGATTTATATGGTGTAGTGTAAGTATTATATATCATTATTGTTTATTTGGTTCAGCTGTATTACACTATAAACCCCTTTGGCTGTATCTGACAAGATAAACGTCTTTCACGATATGATGCCAACGTCTTTTCTATTCCTTTCTGTGCAAACAAACACACATGTTGGTGTGAGCGTCAGTAGTGGTTACCATAGAAATGTCAAATGTAGTAAACACTTTGTCGCAGCTGTTGGGAACACAGCCCTTAACCCCTGGTGACCCTGACCTGCTACATCCAAAATCTGAGCGTAAGTGGATTTGTGGAGCTCGATGTGTTTACAGAGCACTCAGCACTCAGCTGCAGGCCAACATTAGACATACACACAACTCTCACTTTACGCACTGGATGTTTGTCACGTCCTCCTCCGGACAAAAGCGTTTACCTCCACCGTATCTCACCTTTGATCTGGATCAGGCCTTTCACCTCCATACAAGTGCTGGAATCTGTGTGAGTGTGTGCGAGTTGAATAATATGTCACTGAAACACTTATATATCTGTTACAACAGATTTGTGTCTCCGTGGTTACGTCGTACATAAGAAGCCTCGTTTGTCATAGTTGAAGGTGACAGATGTTTCGAGAAGAACACCAAAATAAACACTAAAACCTTTTAAAAAGAGATTTGTTTATTTAAAAGGGACTCTCTACAATGCTAAACATAATTGTCTTTAAAAGTGTGGCTACATAATCCTGAACATGCATCTGCTTGGGTCCCTGCATGCACTCAGACAGCTCAGCCAATTATGAAGCGCCTCATGAATATTCATGACCTTACCCCTGGCTCACCTACCAAACGGGGCCTGTTCATGCGTTTCCTGTTCCATCGTCGCTCTGCTTTGAAGCTTCCTCCGTCTTCTGTTGATCTTAACTCCGTCATACGCGGTGGCGCTGTGAGGATTCTAATGCTAAACATTTCAGACGCATATTCTCCGCGCTTGCTTGATCTCTGGTGGTTTTTTTCCCATGATGCCTTGTTGGATATTTGTCTTCCCCCCTGATGCGTTTGATCCTGCTGTCTGCGGTGTTCTCCTCCTCGCTGTGAGCCGCTCAGTCAGTGACCTCTACACAAGTTTAACACCGCCGTGCTGCGTGATGATAACTGAAGCTGAGTTTTAAAGGATCTCAGCTCTGTGACGTCACTGTTACTCCTCCATCTTAAACTTTCGGCGGGTTCATTTTGGAGCAAATTGTTTTCTCTTCTGAAGCTTCCGGTGAGTATGAAAGAGACTTAAAATCAAAATCTTTACGACTTTGTGATATTGTGTTTGCTGCTGAGTGACAGATTGAGCTCAGTATGACAACATTTACGCAGTTGAGAGTGGCCGACCTTGAAGGGTTAATGTGCAATGTGTAATATGTAAGACATTGAAAAATCACGTTCTCTCTCCAGTGAAAGGATTATTATAATTATAAGCAATGAAACAGGCTGTTCAGGCTTTCAGAGGTGAAGTCGATCCTGAGCTAAGTTCTGTGTTTGTTGTGGTGATAACAGGCGTCATGGCGTCACGGCGACGTCACTGCACCAAAGTCTGATAACAAACTCTGACTAACCAACAAACATTCCGTGTCTTAATCCAGATCACACTCAGCTGTGCATTCACACAGTCTGAGCTGTACAGTGTGTGTGTGTGTATGTGTGTGTGTGTGTGTGTGTGTGTGTGTGTGTGTGTGTGTGTGTGTGTGTGTGTTTGTGTGTGTGTTTGTTCGTTCAGGCACTTCAAAAGCTGCAGAATGGCTCAGGAACATATCTGAAGCTCCTCCATCCATCCATTTCCTCTGCTCAGGTCATCCAGGTCACAGATGTGGCGTCAGTCAAACCAAACCAAGAGCAGCCATCAGAATCAGACCATCTGCACGCTCACACACTTAACCACGGCTGACATCACCTGCCCGGATTTTGCCAACTTGAAAACTGAAACAATCTACACCTTTATGATTTTTTGTGTCTTGGCATTTCCCACAACTTCCATAATCTTGAACATGTTTGCTTTGTTTTCGCGTCCATGTCTTTGTCTTCCTTCCTGTTGTGAGCGAGCTGTTTATCTTGAAGGTTAAACAGATGCTCTTTATGTTTTGATGGACACCTCCGTCTTTATCTCAGCTCTTCCACTGAAATGCCTGAAAAGTTCCCCCTCTCCCACGAGGACAAACGGTTTTATTGCTCCCTGTGGTGAGAGTTACGACATTTAGAGCCATATGCTGTTTTAATAACTTATCAGTATTAGCCCTCATAAACGTGTCATTAAAGCACACACGCTGGTTGCAGGCGTCCCTCTTTACAGAGATTAATGCAGTGTGGCTGATCTTTAGGTGATTTGAGCCTGTGTGTCGTAAGCACCTGTGGGATCCATCCTGATGAGAGAACATATTAGCTGCTGTCATGGACATATTCACAGGGGGGGCTGCCCAGTGGAGCATCTGCATAATTTAGCACCGTAAAGGTTAAATTCATCTAGTACGCAGCTTCACCATGTCCCAAATGGCCCAGCTGACGGAGTTTCATCCTCCGCTTTGTGTGTCAGAGCCAAGAGGAATGAGAAAGAAGAAGAAGAGGACGACATGTGAATGAGAACTAGAAAGCTTCACTGATGAAGCCTGAGTAATCAAGTGGAAATGCAATATACAAATCTTCAAGGCTATAGGCTGACTCAGGGCTGTAGGTTTCTCTGACTCTGGGCTGTAGGGCTCTCTGACTCCGGGCTGTAGGCTTCTCTGACTCTGGGCTGTAGGCTTCTCTGACTCTGGGCTATAGGTTTCTCTGACTCCCGGCTATAGGTTTCTCTGACTCTGGGCTATAGGTTTCTCTGACTCCGGGCTATAGGCTTCTATGACTCTGGGCTGTAGGTTTCTCTGGCTCTGGGCTACAGGCTTCTCTGACTCCCGGCTATAGGTTTCTCTGACTCTGGGCTGTAGGTTTCTCTGACTCTGGGCTATAGGCTTCTATGACTCTGGGCTGTAGGCTTCTCTGACTCCGGGCTTTAGGTTTCTCTGACTCCGGGCTATAGGCTTCTATGACTCTGGGCCGTAGGCTTCTCTGACTCTGGGCTGTAGGCTTCTCTGACTCCGGGCTTTAGGTTTCTCTGACTCCGGGCTATAGGCTTCTATGACTCTGGGCTGTAGGCTTCTCTGACTCTGGGCTTTAGGTTTCTCTGACTCCGGGCTGTAGGCTTCTCTGACTCCGGGCTGTAGGCTTCTCTGACTCCGGGCTATAGGTTTCTCTGACTCTGGGCTATAGGTTTCTCTGACTCCGGGCTGTTGGCTTCTCTGACTCCGGGCTGTAGTCTTCTCTGACTCCGGGCTGTAGGCTTCTCTGACTCCAGGCTATAGGTTTCTCTGACTCTGGGCTATAGGTTTCTCTGACTCCGGGCTATAGGTTTCTCTGACTCCGGGCTATAGGCTTCTATGACTCTGGGCTGTAGGCTTCTCTGACTCTGGGCTGTAAGGGTTCTGTGACTCTGGTCTGTAGGCTTCTCTGACTCTGGGCTGTAAGGGTTCTGTGACTCTGGGCTGTAGGCTTCTCTGACTCCGGGCTGTAGGGTTCTGTGACTCCGGGCTGTAGGCTTCTATGACTCTGGGCTACATGCTTTTGCTGTCTCTGCTGATGTCTGAGTTGTGTTTGTTGTTCACAGAAGCAGTTTCCAGTCTGACGCTGATTAACAGGATGTCACTGTGGAGCTAATGTGCACATTAACATAAATAATGAGACGTGCAGTGAATCCAATGTGACATGTTAAACAACCAACAGGACAATAAAGAGTCTTCATCAATAACAAACCGGCAATGTGAAGACGTTTCCTCAGATAACGATGATTAAACCCACGCTGGGATTGCTCAATCACATGGCATCATCACAAAGAGAGGAAGAACGCACAGTTTGGCTCGCTCGCTGATTACCAAAACTCTGCAGCAGCCGTCACCGCGCCAACACCACAGATCAATGAGCGTAGCAGGTCGTTCAGTCAGGCTGGAGCTCACAGAGCTAATGTGTCTCCAAACAGACGTCCTCGTTAAAGCAAATCTGAGCAGAGAGGACGATCAAACACACGACAGGCTCCACTCACAACAACAGCCAAACACTGTGGAGGTCTCAGCCAATAATCAGTCAATCACATCACAAACAATCAGGTTTGCAGTTTTTTCAAAGATTGTAGAAAATCATTACATTTTCATCACATTCCAACCAAATTTTCTTGTCCTTTTCTTTGTTTTAGAGTTGATTTCTTGATCCATTAGTTGTGTTGTTGCAGAATTCTCCTCCTGATTCCCTAAAATATACAAAAAATAAATAAAGTTCAAGAAAAAAAATATTTTCAGATTTTTAGAATTGTCCCTAGCATTTTTTGACAAAAAATATTTTTTTCTGAAATGTTTGTTTTCCCAGTTTTCTTCTTTCTTTCGGGAAATTCTGAAGATATTTGAATCATCATCAATCATCAAATGTACTTGTAGAGATTTGTTACCAGCACAGACGCTCACAGGACAGTGAGGACACCATGTCCAATGTAAAGGAAGTGAAAGACTCACATAAAACATGCTTCTTTTATATTCCATTCATTTATATTTTAGAACCAACAAGTGACCGATCAGATCAGAAGACAGAAGACACCAGGGTGAGACAAGAACATGAGGAAACCCCTCCCTCCCCCCTCCATGTCTCTCTTTCTGAGTCCAGCCAGATGTTTCAGACGATTCAGCCGTCGTCACTGAGCCATTTTCCTTTACGCGTCACATTGCAGAGTTTGTCAATTGAAAATGTGTCTGGTGTGTCAAGGTGGACAAGGACACATGACACATCTGCACCAGTGTGTGTGTCGTTGCGAGGCATACGGGGACACACAGCTGTGGACAGCAGGAGTCTAGCTGTGACGATACACACGCACACGCACACACACACGCACACACACACACACACACACACACACACACACACACACACACACACACACACACACACACACACAGGTTCTTACTTGTCTGTCCTCCCACACATGAACACACACACACACACACATCAGGGCAATACAGTAGTAATGTTCACCTGGTAACAAATATGAAGTGTACACAGTACATACATTAGCGCTGACTTGCAGTGAAAGCTAAGGCTGTGACTCTCTGCCAGAGATCGGGTGTGACGCCAAACATAACCACGCCCTCGATTGACCTCTGCAAGGTGCACAAACAGCATGTGAGCCACAATGTTGAACCTTCTGTTTGCTCCGACTGTTAACATTGAGTGTAATGGCATGGCTGCGAGGGCACACACACACACACACACACACACACACGCACACACACACACACACACACACACACACACACACACACACACACACACACACACACAAGCACACACACACATATTAAACAAAGTGCACACTTAACAAATACTCATCCATACTTGGATGGACATTAGGGAGGAGTTTCAGGTTAGGCTGCAGACTTTATGAGGTCTCATTCTGATCCACAATCTCAAACTGTGTGACTGAGGGACAAAACAACAAATCAATATCATCAGAAAGATCATCCGTCATTAATGTTCAATGTGTATTATTGTAAATTTAAATTAAAAATCATCATAAATCACACTGAATGATTCTGCTGTGATCAGGCACGCACACACCACTCCACACGGCAGTGTGTGTGTGTGTGTGTGTGTGTGTGTGTGTGTGTGTGTGTGTGTGCGCGCGCGCTGTATTCACGGAGCCTCTCGCCGCTCTGGTCACTCTGCTCTCTGCTCTGCTCCTGACAGCATCCGCGCTGAGGAAAAACCTGCTCTACCTCCTCTTCCTCCTCTTCCTCCTCACGGAATATTACAGCTGGATCTTTGCTTCTAGGAATTTTTTCTTTAAACAGTGAAAGAAGATCGATAATTGATTTCTTTGCGTTTCCGTTCCAAAGGTCCCTCGCCGCTGCAGATTCCTCAGGATGTTCGTGGTGAAAACTTCGCGTTGTTACCGGATGGCCGCGATTCTTCACTTGTGTGTGCAGCTGGCGGCGTGGGAGCCGGTGAGTGAACCACACACAATGACTACAAACAAACAAACAAACAAACAAGAACAACTGCCTGCAGGAGACCAATACAGATAGACAGACTTTTTCTTATAAACATTTCTATTAAATAATATTACAAATGTTGATTCCAGAGAAAATAATATAAAATAGGCAAACATGAAGCAACAGTAATGCTTCATTATTATTATTACAGAAGTTTTGAAACAAAAATTAAACTGAATTCTTCTTCTTCACTTTGTAGAGGAAGAAACGCAAAGAAACGTCGTTATTCTGCAGAAGATCACTGCAGACTTATGTTTTTGTTATTCCAGAAACGTGCAATTGCATTGCAATTCGTCTCAATTTACTGAAATCTAGAAGATGATTTAATGTATCAATAACTCATAGAATAAAATGAATTTAAAGCGAATTATGAATACAATATTCATGGTTCATTCTTTTTAAACTTTGAAACTTCATCCTCATCCTTTCTTGAAAAAAACATTTTTTTCTTCACACTTCCATCAATCTTCTGCAATTTCCCAAAAACATTTTACCGTCAATTTTGCAACTTTTAATTGTAGGCATAAACTTCTATTGTTTTTTCTTTATATTTTAAAACGTTCTAGCGACTTTGGCAGACTGAGGTACTGTTATTATTCTTATGAGTTCACTCACTAATCACTGATGTCATTACAATTGACTTCCTGTTGGACTTTGGCGGCTAATTTGGCTTGAATGAGTGGTGTCAAATCCCAGTGGGTCTGAATGGTGATTGGTGTGTGTGTGTGTGTGTGTGTGTGTGTGTGTGTGTGTGTGTGTGTGTGTGTGTGTGTGTGTGTGTGTGTCACAGTCACAGTCACAGTGGACATAAAGGTGTTAGTAGATCAAAACAGTGCATCACAGGAGTCAAGTGACTGATATCAAATCAATAAAGAGAGAATTTGATTGATAAGTTCCCAGCGAGATTACATGAATGTGATGGTGCTTCCTGTGGCGTTCTGCACCACAGACTCAACATATCTCAAAAGTGTTTTTCTGCTTGCTTGAGGCGTTTTTTTGTGGCGAGTCGATAAAGATTTAATTTGCAAAATGGCAATTGAAACTGATTCACATGACGTCACTTAGTGTAAAACACAGACAAGAGGACGGCTTTTAAATGATAACAATTAATAGACTGATACATTCAATTCCCAAACCAAAGGCCATCAGTTGGCTTTAGATCTCATCTTTGACCAGCTGACATGTAATTGTGGTTAACAGAAGCAGGCACTGGTTTGCCCAAAACAGTCAATCATTGTGAAAATCGGAGCTGAAATCTTGCAGTCCGAACGTCTTTGCTTCCGTGTTTCTGTTCTTTGAGTTATGAGATGAACAAAGTCCGCTCAGAGAAAATGGCTCTGACTTTGTAAGGAAAGGCTTGATTTATACCAAAATGGACGTGTAAGCTTGAAGCATCTACACAGAACTTAGACATGTGTGTTAAACATGATGTGGCTGAAACGACGGGAGGAAATACAATCAGAAATGTTTTTGCAGGTTTCACTTGCTTCCTTTCTTAGCAGAATTGAGGCTTCAAAGGCATTAGATTAAAAGTGAGTCGATTTATGCTGTCTGATCTGGAGAGCTGAAGGGGTTAAACCATTGTGAGTGTTTTATCTTGGTAAGCAGCTACAGAATGGAACGCTGCTTTATAATATTTACATAGCTTCTTTTGATGTACCACAGTAAGGTTGCTCAAACATTTACTTTATTTTTGACAGAACAGAAGCAGACAGCTCTGAGCTCCCTATGCTAGGCTCAAAACTTATCAGTCAGGCACTGACTCGCACTGATTTCGCTCCTCATCGCACACTGGTGTCGTTTAGACAACAGCAGGATGAGTGTCAAATGTCGTCACTGAGCCGCCGGGCAGCTTTAATGATGTCATAGGGAAACACACACATCTACGCTCTTAATGTAGTTAGTCTACTCTCACACACACGAGTGAAACCCCGCTGATCACCCTCGTTCTTCTCTGAGCTTTGGGATGTAAATGATGTTTGGCTTCAGGCTATCGGCGACCTTTCATAATGACACGCCAGGACGCTGATTGAATTTAAACTATGCTGAAGCCAATAAGGAGAGAGGGTTAGAATGATTAAAGTGCAGGCTCCAATGGCCCACACCCACACACACACATTTGTTCATCAATGCTCATTCATGTCACATTTACTCAATTCAATTTAATGAGGAAAAAATGCACCGTTTCCTTTATGGCACTCTCTCACACACACACACACATATTTATTATGATGATAAAGGAACATTAAGTGAACATTGACTAATTCATTTAGTTTTCTGTTGAGCAGAACTTGATATGTCCCTGCTTCACTCAGTGTGCACAGCGGTGCTGCAGCAAGGGAAAGTAGAATCAATGAAATCAACTCAACTTTATTTGTATTTGTTCTGCACTTTTCATACACAAATGCAGCATCATAGACACAATGTAGGATTAACAATGATGATTATAATAATATCAACAGTAATGATACGAGTAATAATAAGAATAGTGATGTCATTATATTGGAAGTGGATCAGTGTGTTTGTTTCGCACATTGAAGTGTAAACTTCTAAAAATAGAACTTAAATGAAAACAAGAACATTGAAATCTGTGTAATCTAACCCTTTAAGTCCAAATACCAGTATCGTAGTATCATTCTCATACTTTTATGGTAGTGTTTGTAGTTTCAGTTACATGGCGAGTCTTCCTCTCTTGTTGTGTTTGTCTCCATCACATCCAGCAGATGCATGCTGCTGCTTCATGCTGGATGAGAAAGTGTGTGTGTGTGTGTGTGTGTGTGTGTGTGTGTGATCTGGCAGTGAAGCTACACTGTGACACAACACAGCACACCGACTATCTCCAGCAGGTTTATGGAACAAACTGATGCCAGCACAGAAACACACACACACACACGCAGGCACGCACACACGCACGCACGCACGCACGCACGCACGCACGCACGCACGCACGCACGCACGCACGCACGCACGCACGCACGCACGCACGCACGCACGCACGCACGCACGCACGCACGCACGCACGCACGCACGCACGCACATGTTTATTAGTACTGCAGGTGTAAACTGTATGTAGGAATCTCAGGACCACCCAGAAGATAAATATACAAAGGAAAAAGAAATTTGAGGGATTTCAACCAAATGTCTCAAATCCTAAGCAAAGGGAAAACAGACAGACAGACACGTGAGACATACAGTATCAGGATTATCAGATGCGTGTGAGGAGCACCACAGCTCCTGGTTCTCCTTGATGTCCACCTACAAAGCAGCGTCCAACATGGCTGCCGCCCACCTGAAGCCCCTCCCTCAGCTCAGCTGGGTGCTCCCTCATGCTCACACTGCTCTGTGTGCAGCTGTCATGTTGTCCTGCTCTCCACATCAGCAGGTTCTCAAACAGTTGATATTGTTTAGATGAGGAGATGGAGATGAGGAGATGAGGATCAGTGGTGCCATCACAAGGACCCGCTGAGAAACTGCGTCTGAACTGCTTTCTTGTGTCACTGATGTCCTGACAGGCCTAACGTGTCCTTACGTGTCCTTACGTGTCCTGTCTTGTACTGACGTGTCCTGTCATGGCTCTTTGTTAGACCGAGTCCATCCACCCAGACTGTGCCGTGGTCGAGCAGCACATGAAGGCCCAAGAAGAATGCAGCCGAATGCTGAGAGAGGACAACAACCACTCAGAGACAGGTCTGTGAAGGGACCAGGGACGGAGGGAGGGAGAGAGGGAGGGAGGGAGGAAGGCACGGACTGAGAGACGGAAGGATGAAGGGAGGGAGGGACAGACAGACAGAAGGAGGGATTAAATGAGTCAAAAGTGTGAGTGTGTGATTGTTGACCACAGCGTTCTGCTTTGGACGCATTGATCCTCACGTTTACTCATATTCCTCTATCAGGAAAGTCATAAATACAGACCACATAAACTATGGATTATAATCTTTGCACTAAATTAGTTTACAGTTCAAACCTCAAAGCGCAGAACTGATTCAGCCCGCCTGTGCTGCGTTCTAGCTCTAACCACTGCTGCGTCTTCGTCCTGGAGACGGACGATCGCGGGGGCTCAAGAGCGTAAACGTCTGACAGGAAGTGTCATGGCTGGCTGGTGGCCACGCCCCCTGGGGGAGGAGACAAGCAGGAGGACAGAGACATCAGGACAGACATGTAGGTTTATATAAAGCAGCTTTGCACAAACTGTGACCAGGCAGGAAAAGGTTTCGCTAAATCAGACACTTTTTTTCTTTCTGTTTTCTAGAAAATTCCTGATTGAGAAGCAAGTGTGATATCAAAGATGTTAAATGTTATTTTGTATAAACCTTTCAGAATTTTCTAGAATCAATAAGAAAATCAGGACCAACTCAATTCACTCAGTCTTATTCTTAGCATTCACCCCTCACACAGTTCTTCTGGGCAAAATTTTAGAAAAAAGTGGAAAATGCAAGGTGAAAAAATATTAATATTCGAGTAGAAATTGAACAGGTAGAAACATTTGGTGGTACATGGACCACAGGTTGAACACAGTCGCTCTGTCCCTGGTGTTGTTACCAGATTTGATCAGCATGTGTGTGTGTGTGTGGGGGGGGGGGGGTGCCTGCGCCTGTGTGTGTCACTTTGGCCCCTAGACTCGGTGCTGAGATGAAGCCCTTCTGTCCAGGCAGTCGCTCATCCTGCTGCTCTTTAATTAAAGCCACAGTCAGCGCGTTTGTCAGCTTCCTGTTTCGGTCGAGCGCCCAGAAACAATCAGCGCAAGCTAATTGGGTGAGAGGAAACCCTGATTGCAGGTAGCAGAGAGTCGCCCTGGACCAAACCGTCTCATCACAGGAAGGAGGCGAGGAAAATGTTCATTCATTAGCAATCAGCCAACCCCTGTCTCCCCTCAGACTGCATGAAAGCGCACAGATAACCCAACAAATATGGATCCTGTTTGTTTTCAAGTGTTTGAGGCTCATCTGTCTGAAAAGCTTCTGATGAAACTCGTCTGCTGCTACTGTCTCTGGATGAAACGCTCACACACTCCAGCTTACATCTATGTCTTGTGTCCCCACAAAGGGGAAGACGTTACTGTGAGACATTACTGACAGGAGACCAACGCGAGTGAGGAACTAGAGACAGATAATACGGACGTTGACGTGATTATGGGGGAGGGGGGGAAGTTCTGTCTTAGTCATTACGTCCGTTCACTGAGACGAAGAGGACAGACGTCTCTGTGCGGGGACTAATTACTCCACGGAGAGGAAGGGGAAATGAGGGAACACTGAGGTAGACAAAGGGTTAACAGGCCTGCGTGCTGTGAGGATGAGGACCTCTTCTTCCTCCATCTCCTCTGTCTCCACCTCCTCCTCTTCTTCCTCCTCCTCTTCCTCTCCATCCAGCTCCCTCATCGGCTTCAATCACATCAGCCTGTTTATTAAAGGGAGGATATCGTGTTTCCCAGTTCGGCCTTTTGAGCTGCAACACTTTTGTTTTAACGATATTACAGCCGACCGATGAGCGTCCGCGTGGAGAAACGGAGGCGGAGGAGAAAACGCTTTATTGGGCCGTAAAAATTATGAAAGTGCGGGAGGCGAAGAGTCGTACCCAGAGCAGAGCAGGAATATGGAGCGACGGAGAGGGAATAGGCACAATCCAATTCTGCCTCCTCACAAACTGCATCACGTCTCCACACGCGTGAAATGACAAACCTCCATCATCGCCGCCATCGCCCCGTGTTTGTGCTCCATCACGTGAAAGTGACTAAAGGGCCAATGAGAGGCAGTAAACAAAGACATGTATCTGCCCAGACCAGAGGATGGCTCCCTCCGTCTTGATTTAGCTGCAAAAACTGAGACGGAAATCAAAATCGTAATAGTAACAGAATTTGTGTCGGAACTTATGGATTTGCCGCTCGATACCGACAAGACACGCCTCAGACGTGAGTGTTTGTGTCATGGGACCTTTGATGACGCTCTGCTGGTTAGAGCAGCCTGGTTCAGAGGAGAGCAGACCTGAAGCTCTGTTCACCGCTCTGCCTCTTCCTCTGGGTAAGGGCAGTAACTACCCCCCAGGAAAATACATTTTCCCAGAATTCAGAACAGGAAAGTACAGTGTTAAAGTGTCATAATGTTTCTCAATTTTTATAAAAACATTTTCCTTGTTTTTCCAAAGCTCTTTGTTTTGGTAGAACATTCCTATTGATTATTCAGATCAGTTCATAGTCTACTAAAAAGGAAATACTCTGATTAAACAGACCTAACTTAACTCAGACCTCCATCATCGTACAGCACTGTGTGTGTGTGTGTGTGTGTGTGTGTGGCCAATGAATAGCAGCTTGCAGCCGCCTGTCTTAGCGATCAGAAGGAATAACTCTGCAGACTTTGTGTTGTGGCGCGTTGGCAGAGATGATGACCTGTAAACCAGAGGAAAGGGGGCGTCGGCCTGTTTATCCGTCCTATCAAAACGCCTTAATCCGCCTCTAATGGAGGACGACTTCATTACAGCGGCTCCATTACAGAGCTGCAGTCTGCGTTCAAACACAATAACAAGGTCGAGTGGCAGGTCTGTAGAGGCTGAGTATGAACGGTAGAGATGCACAGAATATACGGCTGAGAACTCCCACCAATTCAAACAGGTTTGATGTTTGCGCTGTGATCTTATTGGTTTGTGTTGGTCAGACGTCCACGCTGAGGCTCCTGATCATGTCACAAACGTCCTAAACGTTGTGTTTCAGGCCCTAACCGGAGCGCAGGTCACAGCTCTGAGTGTGTGTTGTTTTGTGTGGCAGGCTGTCCGACCCTGTGGGACGACATTCACTGCTGGAAGCGAGCGACGGCGGGTCAGGTGGTCGGCGTCTCCTGTGTTAACGTGTCCCAGCTGTTCGCAAACAACCATGGTGAGTCTTCTCCACCTGCTCAGAGACAAAACTGTGGGTTTAGAGTCAAACAAGTAGAAATTCATTTAGATTTGATCAGGTTTAAATTAATGATCGGCCTATTTTACACAATGTTTTGATCTTCAGCTCTGACCTTTGACCCTCGACCCTCTGTATGTTGTAATGGATCTCTATCCTACAGTAACTATGAACTTTGACCCTGAACCCTCTGTATGTTGTCATTGAGCTCTATCCTACAGTAACTATGACCTTTGACCCTGAACCCTCTGTACGTTATCATAGATCTCTAACCCATAGTAACTTCCTGCTTTATGGAAGCTCCTCTTATGCTCCACAGATCACCTCCACTCGTCCTCTGCATCTGGCTTCAATGCATTGTTATATATGATGCTGACCTTTGACCTCACTCTGCTGTCCCACCTAAAGCTTTATCTAGATTCTGGGATGCGATCACAGGGATCAAATCTCAATCTTCTGCGACCTGCATGAACACGTGACCTTTTTATGTAAATAAGGATTGGATAGTGAGTACAGCACCTTTTTAATCAATTTTAGACTTCATGATGTGGACAGGGACGACTAGTGTTCTGAGCCTAACACGGGAGCGTTTTTGAGGTGTTTTTGCAGTTGCGTTCAATGGTGCTCCACAATTCCAGACTTCCACTTTTGTCGGGCACGAAATCCATCAGAGTGAACAGCTTGACATATTTATGTTTGGGAATTTATTGTCCCTCTGTAACGGTTTTGTGCTTGGCTCTGGCTGTCACTGCAGTGACCTGATCACAATGTTCTGTGCGCATTTACACCTCGACTGCATTATCTAAATAAGGTCTGGGGAGCCAGGACGGACTTGAAGGTGAAAGAGTGAGGCTGGACTGTGCGTGTTCCCAGTCCTTCAACGCTCCATACGTGGGATGCAGGATGATGCACTTGATGGATTTCCAGCATCGTTAAGAAAGTCCAAACAAAAGAAGGGAAAAACACAAACAGCCTCTGAGTGGAAGTTAAGCCTTCAGTTTGTGTGGAGGAGGAGGAGGAGGAGGAGGAGGAGGAGGAGGTTTTGAGCTGATGACCTCATCACTCAGACTCACTGAGATTCTGGACTCGCTGGATTTCCTCCAACGCAGACGCTCCACTCAAACAGCCTCTGCAGCTGCGCTTCGATCCAGCCGAGAAGATAATGAATTGGAAAATCAAAGAGTTCAGCGCGAGAGCCGGGAGCATGAGGAAGGAGTCGGCGCTGCTTGTTAAGCTGGAGCACCATCGACCTTCCCCGGGGGGCCTGACCTCACGCCCTCCAAACGCTCACCCGCCGACGCCGCGGCTGCAGGGCTGTGAGCGCCGCGATGCACCGAGGCTAATGCGAGGAGAACAACTCGATATGCATCAGCGCAGCCGCCCACCACTCCAACCCCACGTCCTCCTCAGCTGAGCTGGAGAGCCGGACGGCCACTTCATCTCATCCTCCCTCACACTCACATATGCAGCAGAACACTCACACATACTGAGGAACATTACGTCTATCAACTGTCACAGCCTGTTTGTAATCTTGTACACTCTTCCTGCTGCATCCTAGGGTTGATTGAAAAGTTCTGAGCCCAGCATGGGAGTTCTTTGGTGTTTTTGCACATCAGCTGTGTTCATTTGAGCGCCACGATTCTTAATTCCACTTTTTTGAGACGCGAAATCCATCAGAGTGAACAACTTGACACATTTATGTTCAGGGTAAATGGAATCTGCTTCTTGTTATGTAATGGATTAGCAAGCAGGTTTAAGCCGGAGTAACTCCTGCTGTTTGTGTGTCTCTGCAGTCTTTTATAATGCAATAAAGGATTTGTTTTTCATGTCTACATAATGATTATTGTAGCATTCTAATGGGAACCATTGGCAGGCTGGAAATGAAAGAAATCAAATGATGAAACAATGTTTTGCTTTGGGAAAAGATCTGCACCAATGAAACTGATTGCAAGCAAGTTTTATCAGCTACACTTTGCAAGAAAAGGAGAAGAAGATAAGAGCAGGATTATGTATAACCTCTGAAAGGAGTTTAACAGGCTTTATGAGGGTCGATTGATAAGTGCGGAGCCCAAGTTCACTTGCACGCTTTGTTCATTTGTAGTGATCGAAGTCGTTTTGTAGGTTTGTTCCATCCTGATGTGAATCTATAATTTAAAAACAGGTACAGAATATGAAGATTAACAATGAAGTGTGTAGGCGGACATGAAGCCTCGCAGGGCTCATTCATTCCCCCCCCACGTCTCAAACAAGCCTCCAGCTCATTTTGTTGGGGTTTTTTTCTTGTCAGATGTTCTGCTGGTTTTGATCTCACAGGTTTCCCGTTGTTGCTGACATGTCGTCGTGTTCTGTAGTTTACGTCCACAGGAACTGCACGGAGGCCGGCTGGTCCGAGCTTTACCCACCCTATGAGGACGCCTGCGAATTTGCAGAGGACCAGGAGACGGACTCGGGGGTAGGGGAGTGAGCGAGTATAATAGAGATAAAACACCATAAACACACGTCGTTGTCATGTAAACCTGAGCTATAATGAGACAAGTAACCTAAATAAACCATATCAGAGATGATGGAAGAACAAACTGTTTTCTTTTCCTCTTTGTTGTCAGACGAAGTTCTTCTCCAACTTCAAGCAGGTGTACACGGCTGGATACGCCACCTCGCTGGTCTCACTCATAACTGCCATCTTCGTCTTCACCGTGTTCAGGTAACCACGTTTGTCTGAGAAATGATATTTACACAAACTCACTGTCAGCTCACGTTACTTTGATGACCTGATGACCTGATGACCTCGTCCAGTCTAAACCCAAACACCACAGAGCCTCATCCTAGATCTCACCCGTCACTTGGGATGTGTTTATTTCCTTGATCTTGTTTTTCTCTCCCATGCCTTCCTTAAGCCTGAAGCTCTTGTGAAAAATTCTGTTGTAAAATTTCCAAAGAAGCTGAAACGTCCAGAGTCAATATTTTGTGTGTTTCTTGGTCTCCTTTGTGTTGTGTTGTAACAGCTCCTCCATTAATGTCCATTAGTGGACATGAACGATCGTCACTCTGGTTTTTAAGAGCTTTGGCTGCTTTGGGCTGATGTTGTTGTTGTTGGAGAAGCAGTAAAGACGTGAACCTGCAGTGCCACAAAGCAGCGAGCGTTGACTTTAGACAAATTAAAGTACAAATGACTAAATCTGTATCATGAAGCAGATATTTGTGGATTTTCAGGTCAGACTGTGAGGATGAGGGACTAAAAAAAATCTCCACTTACTGAGAAAACATGAACTATGGACATCACTGGAAAGAAATGAATTCTAGATCTAAATCCTTGAAAAATAACAACGAATGAATGCTTCTAGAAGCTTTGTGGTTTCTACAGAGCAGGATGCAGTTTCTCTGCTGCCTTCAGTTGTGCTACAAACTGCGAGAAATGCACTGGATCGACCTTTAAGACGGAATTCCGAGTCAGGATCCCAGGCAGGACCTCTGACTAGCCAACCAAACAAACCAGACGAATGATGAAAGAAGATATGAGAAGATATTTTTGAATGTTGATTTAAACGCGTATCAGGTTTATGTACTTTATGCTTCCAGCTTGGAAGTTCAAAATCAAATCTGTCATAGAAAGAGAATCTCATTTCCCGAAGTGACATAACTCAGGGCTAATTGTTTCTGTGACGTACAGGAAATTCCACTGCACCAGGAACTACATCCATATCAACCTGTTCTTCTCCTTCATCCTGAGAGCCAGCGCTGTCTTCATCAAAGACGGCGTCCTCTTCTATGACGAGAACCTGGACCACTGCTTCATGTCCACTGTGAGTCCAGCTGACGTTTGTTTGTTTGTTTGCAGAGCTCAAGCTCAAACCCACGCTGCCCTCTGTGTGTGTGGGGGGGCAGGGGGGGGGGGGGGGACTCACTGAGTTGAGGCAGCACCTTGTGATGTCACGTCTGATGCTGCCGCTTCGCTGCTCCGGTTCCCGGCTCACAGTTCACTCTGAAAGAGAGAAAGTGTTTCCTAACAGCCACTTTTTCCTCAAACAGATATGACAACACTTTGTTTAGTCCCACAAACACATGATCAAGACCAAAGTAGTCACTAGAAAGTTGGACGTCTTTACTGATTTTTGTTTAGCATTAATAATAACAATATGCATCAATGAAAATAGAGTAAAAGCATCAGTCGTGTTGGCGTTTAGACGTTTATAATAGAATAAAACGTGATCTCGTTTCACAGGCCAGAAGCTTCAGGTCGATGCTGATGAACAAATAGATCCCTGTGGATACTCGCCTCTTAAATACATTACGCTTCTTATTTGCAGAACGTATGTTTACCACTAGAGGGCAGCGTGCACTGTGTGTAATGAGCCCCCACACAGTGTGTTCACACAGGGGAAGAACATGGATGGATGGACAATGAAAAGCTTTAGTCCATGGTGACGCGTCGCTGTCCATCATGCTGACACTTGCAGTTCTCTCCACTCTCGGCCGCCATCAAAGTTTATGTGTTTAAATCGACAGCAGAACAACGATGGCAAACTACTGTGTTCCATTTTCCCAACAAACCCACGTGTGCGGGTCTGCCTGGCGCCCACACAGTGTCTGAAACATCAATTAGTGTCATTATAACGCACGCCCACGTGTCTAATGTCTCAGCGAGCGGAGAATCCTCGCTCTTCATATGAGAGACCACAAATTAACACGAGGCCATTATCACCACAGACTTCCTTGTGGTTATAAATTGGCGGTAACTATCACAGCCGCTCCCGCTGAGTGAGATCCAGAGGGTAATGAGCGCTCTGTTGCTTTGCCCCGCAGACTTCCTGTAAAGCAGTCGTGGCTTTCTTCCAGTTCTGCATCCTGGCCAACTACTTCTGGCTGCTGGTGGAGGGCATGTACTTGCAGACGCTGCTCGCCCTCACCTTCGTCTTCCAGAAGAAATACTTCTGGTGGTACATACTGATCGGCTGGGGTGGGTCAGAAAAACACTCTCTTTATTATCTGTTATGGATGGAGCTCTGTAGCTGCTGAATATCCATTGTTGTCCTTTACTGAATCAGCTCCGTCTCAGCTAGATGATGGTGCTAGTTGCATATGTGTAGCCCTGATCCAGATTCAGAACCAGATCCTCCTGATCCAGATCCAGTGGTAGTGAGTGTTCTGGTGTGAAAGCTGCTGTACCGTCCACTGTCTCTGCTCCCATCTAGTGCTAACCTGCTGTTAACGCAGGACAAACAGTCTGAATGGTTGTCTATGACCCTCAAATTACAAAACTGATCTGGATCAACCTACAAATCTACTTTCAAGTTCCTTTGTCCTCGTCACAGCTCTCCATGTTTGTTGAACATGAATCTAAATCATCCATGTCTTTGAGTGGTCTTGCTGACCTCAAGGTGCTCTACTGAGTCTCTGCCGACTCTAACGATGGACTCGCTGTGTTTTCCCTTCACAGGTGTCCCGGCTACAGTCATTACAGCGTGGATCCTTGTGAAAAACTTCTACGATAACAGCGGGTGAGGTGGAGTGAACGTTGATGCTGAGAGAATGCAAATTTTGGGAGAGCAGGAGGGAGAGCGATTGGAAGGTTACTGGTTCGATTCCTCGAGCCAGTCGAAGCCATTTGACTCCAATGATTGTACTGATGTTTTATAAATACAGATCATTTACACAAAATAACTCTTTAATGTTTCTCTTTTGAGGTTTGTAGTAGTTTACTTCCTAAATTGATAAAATGATGAGGTAAAAGCTGAGTACCAAAATACTTGTTGTTTACTCTTTTAACTCTTTAACATTTTGGATTGATTAGATTAATTGAGTTTATTATCTCAATAGAAGGTTGTTTGGTTGTGAATAGACTGAGTGAAGGATGATGTCCAGAGTCTTTGTCCTCAGCCCGTCATGCTGATGTGTTTGTTGTGGTTGTTGTGGTTGTGTCTCAGCTGCTGGGACGACGACGAAGTGTCCGTCATCTGGTGGATCATAAAAGCTCCAATAACTGCATCTCTCCTGGTGAGTACACAGCAGTTACAGCCCCAGCTAAAGAGGAATTATGGGGGTATCCCGTCTGAAATTTAATATGAAGCAGCAACTGCAGGCGAACACCAGGGAAAACACGAGCTAATGGATGGAACAAATCAAGCGCTTTGACAACAAATGGAGGTGGAAAATGTGAGCGAGGAAAAGTCTGAGAATAATCAGGATTTGTGCTCTTGGAGCCGCGGGCGCTTGTTTTTTTAAGTTTTTACGGCCAATCCATACATTTCTCACTGTGCTCTGATGTGTCGGACCAAACAACCTGCAGACAATCAGAACAACCAAGTTTGTGATCTGTGGAGCCACGTCATCTCCAGTTAAACTCCCAGCCATTTGGAGTCATGTTGATGAATAACCTGTTAGATTGCATCTTGGAGAATGACTCAGCCTTGGTGGAGGTGTGCGACGTCTGTGTGTTTGTTGTGTGCAGGTGAACTTCATCATCTTCATCAATGTGATCCGTATTCTGGTCCAGAAGCTGAGGTCTCCAGGCGTCGGTGGAAATGATGCCAACCACTTCAAGTGAGACAGTTTGTACTTTCAACACACAAACACACACACACACACACACACACACACACACACACACACACACACACACACACAGCAAACTCTCTCCCTCTCTCTCTCACACACACACACACACACACATACAGCAAACTCTCTCTATCTCTGTCACACACACACACACACACACACACACACACACATACAGCAAACTCTCTCTCTCTCTCTCTCTCTCTCTCTCTCTCGCTCTCTCTCTCACACACACACACACACACACTCACACACACACACACTCACACACACACACACATACAGCCAACTCTCCCTCTCTCTCTCTCTTTCTCTCACACACACACATACAGCAAACTCTCTCTCTGTGACACATACACACACAAACAGTAAACTCTCTCTCGCTCACACACACACACACACACACACACACACACACACACACACACACACACACACACACACACATACATATAGCAAACTCTCTCTGTCTGTCTGTCTGTCCTCTCTGTCTGTCTCTCTCTGTCTGTCTGTCTGTCTGTCTGTCTGTCTGTCTGTCTGTCTGTCTCTCTGTCTCTCTCTCTCTCTCTCTCTCTCTCTCTCTCTCTCTCTTGCTCTCTCTCTCACACACACAAACATACAGCAAACTTCTTTTCTCACACACACACACACACACTGAGGGGCTGTGTGTGTTTCGCAGGAGATTGGCCAAATCCACTCTGCTGCTCATCCCTCTGTTCGGGATGCACCACATGGTGTTTGCGTTCCTGCCAGAGGTGGCGGCTGCACAGGTCCGTCTCTTCATCGAGCTTGGCCTGGGCTCCTTCCAGGTACACCAGGACCACACAGACACACACCAGGGAGACGCCTCAGATAGAACAGGGCTGATTTATGATGATGTGTTTCTCTTCCAAAGGGATTTGTCGTGGCGCTGCTCTACTGTTTCCTGAACGGTGAGGTAGGAAACCTGTGCCCTCCCTCAGGAAGATGGAATCATGACCTTTGTTTTCACGTCTTTGTCTTTTTCTCTTTAAGTGTCACTTTGGAAAGTATGTAAAGTTAAAGTGAAATGCTGATTTTTGAACTTTTTCTGATTTTGAACGTCCCTTGTTCCAAACCCTGAAATATTGATCCCGTACACATCTGTCCAAAACATACAAACAAACTGTCAAATATGAAGCAGATAATGTGGAATTCGGTAACCATGACAACCTGAGAATGAACCAGTGTTTGTGTGTGTGGTTGTGTGTTTTGTGGCCTTTTGTGTGTGTTGTGTTCAGGTGCAGGCAGAGCTGAAGAAGCGGTTTTGGAAGTGGCAGACACAGAGCTACATGAGCTACAGTAAGAAACGCCGCACACTGTTCAACGAGAGCAGCACCGTCACCCAGATCTCCGTCCTGGACAAGTCCAGTCCCAAAGAGCCACCAGGCTCAGAGATGCATGCCCTCACCGTGCCCACTTCTGTTTCCACTGTATGAGACAAGTACTGAGAGACGTCATGTGTCCACTGTCAGAGAAAATTACTGCGTAGAACTTCTAGCACTTCTAGTAGTTCTAGAACTCTTCTAGCATCAGTCTCTACTGTATGAAACCAGTACTGCAAAGAACCTCCTGACAAAAGTACTACATCTGTTGTCTGAAAACAGTCCTGCGTCTAATGTCTGATAGACGTGTTTGTCCTGAGTGAATGACCCTCTCCACTGCCTTTGACAAGTACTGAGTCAACTCTTTACCACAGATACCTTATATATGAAAGTACTGTGGTCTGACTCAGCACGGAGCATATACAGCCATAGAGTATTTACACCTTCAAGTAAAACTCTCATTATTCTGCCGTCAGTTCCTTAATTTTGTTTTAATGCCCATAAATCTGCCACTTGTTTTAGTGTCGTTTCTGTAAAGTTAATTATATCAATGAGTTAAAGCGATAAGTGCCGTGGAGCTGCTTCATATGTCCGTATGGAGCCCCGACGTCACAACATGTATTTTTTTATCCATGAATATGGATTGTTACAGGTTTTCCCTTTTGGTTTACAGGAAAAGAATCAACAAATACCATAGAATTTGATATTTAGACAATAAATAGATAACATAGATCATCTCCATCAGTCCATAATGATCCAGGTGTCAATTGAAAACATGTTTCCGTCATCAATCACATGTATAGACGACTGTCTATACTTTGTTGCTGTTTCCTGTTTGTCAGCGTTCCTATTGGTATTCTTATAAACCGACGTGGCCATCAAAGCCCCTCTGCATGCCACATGTTGCACATCTGGAGCACCAGACTGTAAAGCTTCTATATTTATTCTCTCTGTAAATGTAAATACATAGAAATTATAGTTTACATTGTATTTTCTGACAATATTACATTTAGTACAGCTGATTTATACACCAGATTAAGGTAAACATCATATATAATAAATAATGTGTTGTATGAGATATAACAGCCTTTGTTTATATAAAATAGCTTTTGTAGTAAATATGTCATATCAGTTATAGTGTGATTGTGTTTGATTCAAACACTTAAACTAAAATGCTGGTCTGTGCTTCTGTTCTTTCACAGAAGGAAAGGTAGAATTTTATTTTTTGCTGATTTAAGGCCGATTACACCTCATGCCAATCTGCTGCATCGTCTCCTCAAGGCGAATAAAAATGGCACCTGAGCCAAAAACAAAGCTAAAAAACTTCTGCCGTCACTTTAAGGTACTTTGAGTTACTTTGACATTTACTGGGTTTCCATTTAACGTTTTGCGATTTAATTTGCGAAACAGTAACGGAAGCAGATTTAGCAAATCCGTGTTTCCATGTATTTCTGTGTATTTCCAGGTTGTAATTTGTAGTCCAAATATACAGCGACCATCAGATACAGTGAAGCATCGCTGTATCATCGCTGTCCTCCTCACATGCGTAGTGGCGTCTTTAAAGCACGCAGCAGCTGATCCTTCTTTCCTTCAAATGACCCGAAGTGCAGCTGTGCTCATTTTGTATCATCTGTGTTTGTCAAATACCCTGAGAGATGACACAAACGTTAACGTGCCTATCTGACATTTGTTTACGATTCACCTCTATTTGAATCGTTCAAATTCCTGCATCAGTGACTCGGTAAAACAAAGCGTTTCCAGAGATTCAAAGCCTTTATCACCGTATGAGCCATCGCTTCAGGTCAACTCCACCAAATGGGTGTAGCCTAAGAACTAAACTGAATACTTCTGCCTGGGAGGATGTACCTGTGTACCTGTGTACCTGTGAATGTGTGTACTCCTGAGCTGTGTGCTTCTGTACTGTGTGAATGAAAACATGAGCTGACAATTGTGCGTAAATAAAGAATAATCATTGAATTTAAATTTGTGCAGAACAATTCAACAACAATCAATGATTGAACTGCTTTGATTTTGTGTTTTTGTGGAGACTTTACTTTGTTGCTTATGGGTAATGGACGTGTTTTTCCTTTGTTGAAAACGTGGAATAGATCACAAACGCGTGTTTCACAGGTTCCAGAGTCCAACATGAACATGAAGCAGCTTAGTGCCTGTTGCTTTATTCGGGGCTGAAGCTTCAAAAGATGACACGACAAGACATAGAGACATGAAACACAAGTTGTGTTTATTTACTTTGTGCAAATTGCGACACTGGAGTCCAGCGATCTGCCCTCTAGTGGATGTACTTTGTAATTCTACAGGTACAAGCAATGTACGCAGTAATTTAAGAAGGTTGTGAAAGGCCCTAAGAGATGTCTGTACTTCTGATGTGGTAAAAAGTACACACAGTAGAATGTAAATACTTAGAAGAACAGTATCAGCTTAGTTCTTAGGCAGTACTTGAGTGAGTGTAGATCTGAATACAATAGAATCAGACGGCAGCATTGAGCCAACGAGTTAAAAACATTTATTATTGATACTTCCATCATGTACAAAACGTCCAAAACAAAATCAAAAGTTCCACAGAGATCAAAGTAAAATAGGAGCGCCAGAGGCTGACGAGACTCCTGTACAAAAGCTCCTTTACATTCAGCCACACACCCCCCACAATGCACCAGCACACGGCACAACAAAGCAGTTTAATAAAGATCAAAAACATCAAAAAGCATCAGAAACGTCTTTATGTATTTTTTTCAGGAGTGGCAGATTATAAATGAAATACTGCAGTTTTATGGCACTTTACCTTTCCTCATGTTAACCAATAACATTCAAAGGAAAAGCATAGATGGTTCATAGTCGGGTGGAGGTGCAAAATACTATGTTTTAGAAATAAACAGGAAAAGTTTTAGCAAACACATTTTAAAATTATAGTCATGATTTCTATGTGTTTATTGTATTTTCTGGTCTTTGTTTTGAATATTTTGTTTTGCGATGTTGCTTTTTGTCATTGAATTAATTTGTGTTTGAGAATTGTTTCCTGTGTTTGAGTTTTCTTGGTTGTGTTCTGCACCTCCGAACCCTCCGGACCGTCTCCATGGCAAAGAGCCACCGACGGATCAATCCTTCACAGTTGTTTAGTGTTTGAATCACTCGGCAAAGCAGATTCGGCTCAGAAAATGAAGGACGAAGCTCAAATCCCCTCAGTGGCGCTAAAAGCTGGACGCTCCTTTGTGGTCCAGAACGAGATCAAACCGTTTAAACACACGCATGCATCGGCCTATAAGAGTACAGAGGCATCACAGCTGATTCATATCGTAGCAAACACGATCACCAAAGAGTATGTGAACAATCACAACAAACTTTATTCAATGACAGTTATATTCACGTTGAAGCACAGACTCCATGTAAAGGTACGAGGGCGGCGGCTGCAGGAGACGCCACAGCGAGCACGTTCACACCTTCAAAAACACTCTGCTAACTACTCAACAGGCTGAAACGTGACTGTTTCCACTTATAGTAACGTCTTTGTGTGACATCAACATCGTACTGGCAATATAAGGCTCCAGCTCCCACGGCAACGCCAATGAAGTCATGGTGATTTAAATATATGGACAAAGAGGCTCCGGGGCTGATGAGATTGTCTGAACAGCCCGTTTGCTCCTCACATGAACGTGCAATCTCAGTAATGCTACACGCATTACGATGGACTGGATTGACTGATTGAGGCCCTATTAACCACAAAGGTTACTGTTGCATTTTTATGAAATTTGGTGGAACGTGGACCGAAGAACTTTGAGTTAATTTTGAGGTGGATCTGGATCATACTGTTAAACTTCTTCAATGTTTATAGAAGTATTTTTAATCCATAGACAACCAATCAGACTGCTTGTCCTGTGTTAACACCAGGTCACCACTAGATGGTAGCAGAGACTGAGGACGGTACAACCATCAGAACAAAACCCTCACTACCATCGGATTGGTGTTTCAAAGACACAACGACTACTGACGATTACAACTATGACGATTATTGTAGTGGATTATTTGAGACACTAATCGGTCGCAGTTTCTGCTGGTCTGAAGCACTGATGGATCTTTGAGCTCTCTGAAGGCCTCCAGCTGATTTAAAAGCACTTGGTCAAACCGTGTCGTTAACTTTGCAGTTCCGTTTTGAGAGCAAAGACAAATCTTTTCACCAACAGAAGGCGGGATACTTTGTTTTGTGCTTGAAGGCACTTTTGGAGACACAAAGTAGAACTAGAGTTTCTTCAGACCAAAGGAGTGTCTCGTCTGCAGTGACATCAAGATACGGCAAACGTGCAAACCTGTCAATTACTCGCCTTTGGAACAAAAGAATTACGAGTCAAAACTCTCTCTGCAAAGCCATAACGTGACGTAAAAGATGGAGAAGAAGAATAAGGAGACGACTGCGAGGACGTCAGAGGGATCTGATCACAACTCAAGATCCATTTGTCACTTTTTTGGGAAGTAATCAGAGAATTTGACCCAAATAATACGATAGTCTTCACCTCCACTTATTCTACGATAACATTTCTTAATTTTTGTTGTTGGTGTTAGTGAGTGACGCTGTCAGCTCATGGACAACAACCAAAAACACTCAGATCAGAAAAATCTGATTTTAACAGATCAGCTTTGGTTTGTTTGGTGCTGATCCGTCACATGGAGGAATCAGAATCAATCATACTTTGGGGAAACTTTATCCAGTAAAGTGAACATAGTGTTGACCAGTACAATGTTGAGACTTCCAACAGGAGGCTCCCAGTATGAGGGAAAACTCGTCTCCAAAGCCGCCCGTCAAACACAGAAACGTCCTCCATAGAAAAACACAAACTACACTGAGACGGTAAACAGACCTGGTGGACAGCAATTCATGCAATTTCATGAGTCACAAGTGCATTTTCATTGACATATTCTGTACTAACGGCTGATTAATACTATTTAGGCGCTGAACCTCAGATCCAAAGCAGTGGCTCGTGGTCGAAAGTGAACCTCAGCGCTGCAAAGGCGTCTGGCCCTTTGAGTTGAGTCGAGTCGAGTCGAGTGTCCACACGATGTTTTCTCTCTTGTTTGGCATATTGCACAACAAGTAGAAAACGTTTTTCTCTTCTTCCCTTGACATTCCTCAGTACGGTCGCACCAGATCAAAGCGTCTTCAATCACAGTTTACGCAGGAAGACGCAGCCTGTCCCGGTGGACAGTGACGCACAAACAGTCAGTGTACGTACAAGCACATAGCTGCAGGTGACTGCTGCAGTCTTCCTCACTTAAACCAGACTGGAGGGATGATATGAGGCTGAAGTCAGTGTCACCAGAGCTGCTCAGTGTATTTACATGAGGCCAACTCAGATGAGCTCTAAAGGTCACCTGTGGAGTGTTTGGCCACTGGTTTGATGAACGATTCCCAGAATTGTTTATGGCCAAAGTGTGAATGTCCCAAATATAATAAAGTCCGATGAATTTGGAAAAAATAGCTTGAAAGGTCAATTAAAAAAAGTGGTGACATACAAGGCCCAGTGTCCTCATACATTATACTGCCACTTTTTTTTTTACTTTTACTTTACAACTTTATTCTTATAAGACTTCACACTTTAAAGTTTTTCTCGAAATATACCGACTTTCCACATTCCACATAAAAATCCCAGGGCAATTTTAGTTCCACTTGACAATAAAGAGCAAAGCAACGACCGTAAACATTGATGCTGACATTGAAGATCTGCATTTTACAAAAGTCATGGAGGTCAAACTAAAGGGCGGCAGGAACGCTGTCATGGCAACGGTAAGTCCATCTCTCGTTTCTCCAGTGGCACGAACGAGTGAAGCGAAGCACCGCAGGTGATTGATCTTCATCAGTTTGGTCTTTGCTCTTCACACATTTTCACAAAGCGACGGGTGGTGGCAGCAATGACTCACAGAAGGCATTAATGTGCCAATAAAAGAACAAAAGAGGAAGAAGAAGAAGAAGAAGAAGAGGAAGAAGAAGAAGGAGAAGAAGAAGAAGAAGAAGAAGAGCGCTCGCTGATGTAAACAGGCCGATTTGAAAACCTTCAAGTAAACTGGCTGTACAAATGTTTGATGAGGTAGGAAAGGATTGTTTTTAGAACGTAAACTAAATTCCACAGGTGAGTGAGCGCTTAGAATCAAATCCTACACACTGTTTCCATGGCAATGGCACGGACACTGTTTCTTGTTGTCGTTTATGGCAGGAAAGATTTGAACCTTTTCATTTTTGTTAACTCTTGTTACTTTTCTTTGCAGATGTATTCGTCTCTTCTTTGTGTGTGATGGCGCCCCCTGCTGTACAGGAGTGTGCAGTGTGGGAACAGCAGGAGACGACAGTTAATGGAAACACTGGGAAAGTGTTTGGCATAGACTGCCATCATAAACTTTGCTGCTGTCTCCAGACGTTTCCTCCTTGTGAACGTGAGACAGTGTGCAGGATTTCTTCTGAACTAAAATGTCGTCTTTGCACCTACACCGTGTTGGCATTTCAAAGGGCACGATATCAACACAGCCATAAACGACGCCCCCTCCCGCCCCCTCCCGCCCCCGACGCAATGGAATGGTTTTGTAGCCTCGAGTAGGAAATCACTACGATACAAAACGCAGCACTGACACGATATGTACAAAAGAATGACCCTTCTCCTTATGTTGATTCACAGGACGTTCTCTGCTGGGTTTGTTTTTCAGCAGGTGTGGGATGAGGTGGGGTCGCACAGAGGTTGTGGGTTTGGCACAAGATGTGGAGCTTTCAGGGTGGGGGTCACACTAAAGGGTGATCCGGGTCAGGCTGGGTCTCGGTTACGGCCATGTCGGGTTCGCCAGAGTCGAGTTGGGTTTCCACCACGGTCGTATCCTGGTACGGGTTGGGGTACGGGTTCAGGAAGGGGTTTTTGAGGCCGGTCATAGGTACGTCGGTGGGCGTGGGCTTGGCGGTGAGGTCGTTGGGGTGGTCGTGTTGGGTCGCGAGGGCTCGGCCGTCTCCGTGCCCGGGGTCGGCACTCAGGTTGCCGGCGTCTCCGCCTGCAGGCTGGACATGCGGATCTGGGAGCTGCTCTTGCTGAGGATTGACAGCTGCGTGCCCCCGTTCACCCCACTGCTCGCCAGCGAAGGATGCCGGTGCTTCAGGTCCACAGCAAAGTACCTGTTCACCGTCCAGCTGCGCCATTTCCTCTTGATCTCCGATTGCACCTTGAGGGATATACTTCACAAGGTCATTATTAATGGACCTCGCTGGAAAGAGACAAGCTCACTGTCCCTCAGTGTCTCCCTGCAGTCTGCAGCCTCTTTATGTTCAAGCATCATAGCATTACTCTACAAACCATTAAGCTTTATCAAAGACATTTACACACGGTCATAAAGAATGTTTGATTATAAAGTAATAAAGTTACAAAGTGAGTCTAATGAAAGTGTGTGTTAGTTAGTGTGAAAGTGTGTTTCATTTGAATCTTTGTTTACCTCTCCGTTAAGGAAGCAGTAGAGTACGGCGACCACAAAGCCCTGAGGAGACACAGAGGGTCAGAAGACAAGACAGAAACACACATCAGTTACACACATAAACATGTTGTTGTGGTTGTCATTTATGGGAAAGTCATCAGTGTGCCTCAGTTGATAGCTCTCTGTAAACATGGTTATAGCTCCATCCTCATGAGAACATCTCTAGTATAACATGGAATGTGTGTGGATCAGAGTGTGATGGAGGTTCTGCTCTGTGACTGATGTGTGTGAAAAAAGTATAAAAGTTCAGTTTCTTTTCAGGGACAGCGTCTTCCCAGCGGTCACCTGGAAGGATCCCAGGCCCAGCTCAAACACCAGACGCTCCCGCTTGCTGACATGCTCCGGGGAGAAGGCGAACACAGTGTAGTGGATCCCAAAGAGGGGAATCAGGAGCAGCGTGGAGCGGGCCAACCTCCTGAACACAAACAAACACACACACACACACACACACACACACACACACACACACACGCACGCTTCATCATCAGAGGTGTGTATGTGGACAAACATCTCTCTCTAGTCACCATAACAACCAGAACTCAATTTATGTGTACAGTAGAATCTTAGCGGTCTAGATCCAGTGGTAATGAGTGTTTTGGTTGCGTCTTCAGTAAACACAGGAGATGCAGTCTGAATGGTCTATGGACTAAAAATAACGCTTCAAATAATTTCATGAATTTAAAACGGATCAAACAATGCACCTCTCCACAAAACATAACTTCCTGTCCTGTCAGACGACGCCATGTGTCACACCACATCACTACACATCGTAAAGAGTCCATACAGAGAAAACACAGGAAACTAAAAAGTACTACTACTACTAATAATATTAATAAAAAGTGGTGTGTTTCTCACAGGTAAATACTGGATTCATTCCCTCCGATATCTGGGGACTGCAGCTTCTGGACGAGGATGACAATAATGCCGATGAAGAGCACGAAGTTGACCTGTGGAGCAACATAATGAAGAAGAGTGAGTGACCCCCACAGGAGCGTCCGTCTGCTCTCAGGCTGCAGTGCAGAGTGTGATCACGCACCATGATGGAGGCCAGCACAGGTCCCTTTATCACCCACCAGATGGCAGCGTTGTCATTCATGTCCCAGCAGCTGGCAGAGAAGAAATCAGAGCCACAAACGTTCAGAACTCGAGCAGACGAGCAACTTGATCAGGAGAGAATTCAACACGCAACCTACCCGATGTCATCAAAGTGCAGCCGCAGCACCACCCATATAGTCACACACACCGTGGGGGTACCTGACAGAAATCATACACACACACACACACACACACACACACACATACACACACACACACACACAAACACACACACACACACACACTTCAGTTAGATGCAGCTCAGTTAATAGTTTGATACACACATCCAAAAAACACCAAAATCCAATCACACGTCAGCAGTTAATAATCATAATATCAATAATACTCATAATGTTCACTCGAGTAAACTGCGCTGTTATATTTATTTATGGATGTTTCATTTCAACACATAAGACGACACCTGCATGTGCCAATTCTTCACGAATCAACAAACCAAGGATAAAGATGAACCGGCTGTTACTTTGTTCTTTTAGTGCCAAATGTTGTGAAGAAGAAGAAGCTTTCAGAGGATTGCCTTCTTTCTGTTGGGCTCAGTTTAGTCACACGGTTGTCTCAAGTGTCATGTTTGTCTCACCCCAGCCGATGATGATGTACCAGTAGAAGTATCTCCTCTCAGGGAAGAAGGTCTCCACCAGTAAAGTGAAGAGGTACAGACCCTCGATGAAGAGCCAGAAGTAGTTGGAGAGGACGCAGTAATGGAAGAACACCATCACCGCTCGACACT
>NW_027466874.1:427500-430000 GCF_046128005.1 Genypterus blacodes
TCATCATCATCATCAGGTGGCTGCTCGGCGCCGTCACGACGGTCTCACATTGGGAGAAGCAGAGCGGTGATCAGGTGTGGCTGAGCCCCTGCTGGTGACTCACCGTGTCCACTCACCTCGTGTTTCTGTGCTGATGACGCGTTGTACGGCCGCGTGCGCGCTACATGTTTTTCTTCTAAGGTCGAGCAGGGATGTGTCGTCAGAAGCGGTTGCTAGGCAGCAGCTAGTAAGTGAAACCCACTGCAAAGATCCTCCTTAAGTCAGCCAGGATGGAAAGTGAGAAGGAGAGAATGTGGGGAGGGAAAATGGAAGTAGAGACGATCGTACCTTCGCCAAAGCTGAAAAGCCCGCCAATTATAGCTCTGACTCTCTGTGAAATTTTCCAAGTTATTGACGAGACCACGATCAAGCAAACTATTGACTCGGCCGTGTCCGTCGGCAAATGGAATGACAGAATTGAACTGTCTCAGCGCCCCCATCAGGTGGATTGATGTGTCATTTGTTGCATTTGCAGTGAGGTCACATGTCCACCATGTTTGGTTCCAGTCGACTGACACACTGCACTTTGTGAGGAATGAGCCACGCCTACTCGATTTTGGCCACCATCAGGCTGACCAGCGCCAAACTTTAACTCCTCCTCTCCTGGATCACGGCCAACCTGCCCAACGAGTTTCATGGAAATCAGTTTGGCGTAATCCTGCCAGACAGACGACAAACCAACTCGGGCGAAAAAACACGACAGAAAACACGCCATGCAGAAAGAGCCAAAGTGTTTCTTGAGCTCATCAAATTTGGAGAAGAAAAACAAAAGAAAAAACATGAGCAGAGAGGAAGGGGAGCGAGGCACTGGAGGAGAAAACAAGGAGCGTAAACAAACGGTCTCACATTGGGAGAAGCAGAGCGGTGATCAGGTGTGGCTGAGCCCCTGCTGGTGACTCACCGTGTCCACTCACCTCGTGTTTCTGTGCTGATGACGCGTTGTACGGCCGCGTGCGCGCTACATGTTTTTCTTCTAAGGTCGAGCAGGGATGTGTCGTCAGAAGCGGTTGCTAGGCAGCAGCTAGTAAGTGAAACCCACTGCAAAGATCCTCCTTAAGTCAGCCAGGATGGAAAGTGAGAAGGAGAGAATGTGGGGAGGGAAAATGGAAGTAGAGACGATCGTACCTTCGCCAAAGCTGAAAAGCCCGCCAATTATAGCTCTGACTCTCTGTGAAATTTTCCAAGTTATTGACGAGACCACGATCAAGCAAACTATTGACTCGGCCGTGTCCGTCGGCAAATGGAATGACAGAATTGAACTGTCTCAGCGCCCCCATCAGGTGGATTGATGTGTCATTTGTTGCATTTGCAGTGAGGTCACATGTCCACCATGTTTGGTTCCAGTCGACTGACACACTGCACTTTGTGAGGAATGAGCCACGCCTACTCGATTTTGGCCACCATCAGGCTGACCAGCGCCAAACTTTAACTCCTCCTCTCCTGGATCACGGCCAACCTGCCCAACGAGTTTCATGGAAATCAGTTTGGCGTAATCCTGCCAGACAGACGACAAACCAACTCGGGCGAAAAAACACGACAGAAAACACGCCATGCAGAAAGAGCCAAAGTGTTTCTTGAGCTCATCAAATTTGGAGAAGAAAAACAAAAGAAAAAACATGAGCAGAGAGGAAGGGGAGCGAGGCACTGGAGGAGAAAACAAGGAGCGTAAACAAACTGTGCCACGGTCAGGAGCAGATTTAACCCACAGGAATAATGTTGAATAACCAATGAATAAGTGATGAGGACGCGTCCGTATCCACTGTTCCCACCTCACACTGCTCCATGAATGATGAATGAACACACCATATGCTTCATTCAACCATGTGCAGCTCCAGACCAGCACGCGCAGCTGCAGCCACTTTATTCATGTAGGAGTCGCACCTGTTGCTGCTTCAGCTTCCAGACGCCACCAATTCTTTCGCATTATTTCAGAAGATTTGAGGACAAATTTATGCTTGTGACAGCTCCTTGACCTTTGTTGTTAGCAGGCCCGCCTCTAGCAATTCTGAGCTGTGAGGGGCCCTGAGCTGTGAGGGGCCCTGAGCTGTGAGTGGCCCTGAGCTGTGAGGGGCCCTGAGCTGTGAGGGGCCCTGAGCTGGGAGGGGCCGTGAGCTGGGAGGGGCTCTGAGCTGTGAGGGGCCCTGAGCTGTGAGGGGCCGTGAGCTGTGAGGGGCCGTGAGCTGTGAGGGGCCGTGAGCTGTGAGGGGCTCTGAGCTGTGAGGGGCCCTGAGCTGTGAGGGGCCCTGAGCTGTGAGGGGCCGTGAGCTGTGAGGGGCCGTGAGCTGTGAGGGGCCCGTGAGCTGTGAGGGGCCGTGAGCTGTGAGGGGCCCTGAGCTGTGAGGGGCCGTGAGCTGTGAGGGGCCCTGAGCTGTGAGGGGCCGTGAGCTGTGAGGGGCCCTGAGCTGTGAGGGGCCGTGAGCTGTGAGGGGCCGTGAGCTGTGAGGGGCCGTGAGCTGTGAGG
>NW_027466874.1:435000-437500 GCF_046128005.1 Genypterus blacodes
TGATTCACTGACACAATGAAACATCACAAGGTCACTTGTGCGTTTACACGCAGGCCTGCATCTCATTCATCAGCACCGACTCAAAGCACAAACTAAATAGATGGTTAACAACCATCACAGGTCCCAGTCATTTACCATCCTGATCCATTAACGCTGTCAAACAGGAACATATACACCTGTTTGACACGCTAATCATCCCTCTGGGATCCATAGGTAATTCTGAGCAATAAGTGTGATCTGCTCCAGTGTCACATTAACTTAAACTCATGTTTCCTATGATAAATAAAACATCATATATGATGGGCTACAAAGTAAGATGCCCCTTTGTCCTGGGGACACTGAAAATTGCATCTTGGACAGAACATGACAGGACAGTGGGACAACAGTCAACAGTCTATTATAAAGTTTTTTTCAATATAGTAAGTTAGTATTCGTAAGTTTGATTAACTAAGTATTACGATGAAATTAAAGGAGTATGAAATCAGGGACATGTGGGATGTTCAGGTTCCACTGCATAGCCAGAAGACTCAAGCTTTAAACCAAAACACATTCAGTGGCAGAACCATCTCTCCTCCTCCTAGTTAACGAGCTGGCGACAGCAAGATGAGGCAGAACATAGTGACAAAGCTTCAGAGACACAAACAAACTTCTGTTTGCGTTTCTCCCATTCAGAAGAAGGAGAAGCATCCCAGCCACAGCCACAGTTAGCCGGCGAATACCTAATTCATTAACACAGTGAACATCCAGCGATAACCAGCTAGCTTTGGTCATTAGCTTACTGTTAGCTAGCAACATTGAGCAGCTTTGGCAAAACGCAAATGTTAATGTTGGCAAACTATATGTTGTTGTCCAAAGAGCTAACATTACTATTTTCCAATTATTTTGTTGTGTCTCTGAACTCTACGCAATATTTACTGATCTGCCACAAACTTAAAAGCCTACAAGCTGGAGCAGACGCTGTTTGCCAGCATAGGCTATGCTAGCTATACTAATCGTAATCAATCATATGGATTCATTAGGAAAGAAAGAGCCTGACTGATATCAGAGAGACCAAACTGTGGGCTGATATTTGAGACGTTTGATTATTTAATGATCTTATTCTCATTGTTTTTGTGAGTTAAATTCTTTATTTACTGTGGTCTCTGAATATCAAACCTTTAGTAACCAAAAGTGATGAATTTCTTACAGTAATTAATATTCATATTGGCCACAAGCATCACAGCTCTCGGGTTGGCTTCACCGAGTCGCCACAACACTTGAATATAATCACAATATAATAATAATTTTGTAGATCTGTTTTCTGATCTTTCTTAATCTCAGATATCAATATATTGCCTTCAAAATAGAGAATCAGTCAGCCTCCATATGCTGTCATGTGCACGTATAACACACACACACACACACACACACACACACACACACACACACGATGCTACACAGACACACACACCCACACGATGCTGCACGCACACACACACACACACACACACACACAAACACACAAACAGACACACACACAACTGCAGCAGCAATTTATCATCGAAACAAAACTAAAGAGCGGCTAAATCAACACCAGTAGCTGATCGATTCTGGCTGATCACCTCTAACCGGGCTGCTCAGCCTGTCCGGTCCCCTCCGCACCGACACATTCCGCATGATCCCGGCATCCCGTTTGTATTCTCCCCCCGTACGCGCGCATCCATGATCCCGCTGCGCTCGTCCCCGCGGCTCCCCGTTCGGACCCGCGCACGGTCCCGGTTCTTACCATGGTCTGCCGTCTTCTTCATAAATCGCCTCCGCTTCGCGCCGCTGCTCCTCCGGCTGGATGAAGCGCTGAGACCCGCAGACCTCACAGGAGCTCCGGCGCACGCACACCAGGATCCACGCACCGGAACAACACACACACGCAGTTTTGAGGGAAAAGTGCCGAATCCAAGACGAAGACGAGGAGGAAGAAGCGGAGAGGAAGGAGGGAGGAAGAGGAGAAGGAGGAGACCAGGTCTCTGTCAGGAATTCAGATATGTGAAGCGACCTGCAGAGAGAGGAGGGTTCACATCCCACAACCCCCTACAAGAATGCAGCGAGCATAGCCTCCCTCTCTCTCTCTCTCTCTCTCTCTCTCACCCTGTGTGTGTGTGTGTGTGTCTCTCTCTCTCTTTGTGTGTGTGGGTCTCTCTCTCTCTCTCTCTCTCTCTCTCTCTCTCTCTCTCTCTCTCTCTCTCTCTCTCTCTCTCTCTCTCTCTCTCTTGATAGATTGTGAACATGAATGGTTGAACTTGTACGTTCCCCCAGTGTAGAAGTGTTGTAGAGCCTCTGTGTCTCAGGTCCCTCAGCACCACGGACAGCGACTCTGATTATTTTATTCACTTTAATCTCATGTCCTGCTTTCATGTGGTTTTGTGACGACCTCATGACCTTCATGTCTCTGTGAGCCCCACCAAACTGGAGCTCACAGAACTGGAACAGATATGAATATATCAGGTATTGTTTTATGACATTT